>NC_140950.1:145015566-145420566 GCF_014529385.1 Adiantum capillus-veneris
AACAACAACAACAAATTGGAAAAAACATTACCTGTTGATCAGTTGGAAAAGCACCTCCATCGACTGGAACTCCCAATCGTCTCAACAAGGTTGCCATATCTCTGCATGCATTAGCAATACAATCAAGCTCTGACTGTATTCGGTCCCTCACCTGATCCTTAAAACCAGAGGCTTGCTCTCCTGGAAAAAAAAAAAAGGAAAATGTGACACCATGCCAGTGAGAAATACTAAACTTAAGATCTCAGATTGCTCGTCAAAGGCCACGACATAACCTATAGGTTAACTAGGAAAATACATGAGAAGCTACAAGCACTTTAGCTTCTCTCACAACTAAAGAAAATGTACAGTTACTTAACATCAAAAGAACTTATTGATACATGACAAGTTACAAGCACTTTAGATCGTCTCCCAACTAATGAAATGTACAGATACTTAACATCCGCACTGTGCGGAGCTTATTTCATTTTTTAAGACAACGTATGGTCAACTAAAAAAGTAATAAACTAAGGACTGTTAAATCATCTATAAGAAACAGGTATGGTGACTTTCTTGATGGTAAACAGCAGTCAGCAAGGCACCCCCTGCAAGTGCATCTGAACATTAAATTAAGAAAGCAATAGAAATTAGAGCTCTGGACGAGGTAAAAGAGAAGACCCACAGAGGGGGGGGGGGGAGAGTAAGGTGCAGCGGAATGATTGTTTGCGCTTTGCTCAAGATGAGTGCTCCGAACTGTGCTCAAGGTTCCTTTTAGTTCTTATGGAAGGGAGAGCCTTCCGTGCTTAATGGAAAGTGCTATGATCACGAACAAAGTGACTGGACAATGTGCGTGCAAGTGTATGAGACTGAGAGATAGAGAGAGAAGAGAGATACGACACTAGAGACGTTGTAAAACCCTCCTCCGAAGGCCCCACTCTCGTCGGCGAGAGTGGTCTACTTTTTGATTGCACAAAGTGGTACAATGCGAATGCAATGGACTGACGCAACTTGGAATATGCCGATGACGACGACGATGATGACGACGATGACTTGATGGCTGAAATCTAAGATCTTCTAATTGCTGAATTTCGGGACTGTTTCGGTGGCTGAAAATGACTGTTTTGGCTGCGTTTTTATGGCTGAAAATCGGGGATCTTCTGCAACCAATGGGGCTGAATCTGCTACTGTACCATAGGGCTGAAAACGATGTGGTTCTGATGCGGCAAGGGCTGAAAAACACTAATGCTGGGCTGCCTGTGTTCCTTGCCAAAAACGCTGGGCTTGTTGGAGACCAAAAACGCTAATAGGCTGAAATGGAAAAAACGCTAGCAAACTGGGACTTGATGGCGATGATGGGGATCTGCAGTCGCTAGGTGATGCTGGTGAGGATGACGATCCAGGCAATGCTGAAAACGCCAGATCTTGGAAAGGCCTAGCGAAGATGGGGATCCAAAAACGCTAGGGATGCTGAGGGGGTACTGCTGAGAAGTTGTCTGTTGAGCGGGAAGCTCCTGCTGCCTCTTCTGCCAGAAAGTGCTAACTTGGGTTTGCTTATATATTAACTTAGCAAAATTGCCCTACCTACTTTTGTTGGAAAGTCACTTAAAAATAATAAGTGAAAATAACCAAAAATAGGAAAAATAGGCTAAATGCACTGGAAAATTCCCCTAACTGATGCTAATGGATTCTGATGAGAATTCCGATGATCATGCTGTGTGCAACCGGAGGATATGCATCTATGCTAAGTGACTGAGCATGCACGGTCTACGAATAGACTCACAAAAGTGTCAGATCACTACTAATCTAGACCGACTGAACTGACTGAACCCTGCTATGGTGTAGCTTGTCCACGGACACATAGGGTTGGGATGTGTCACGTGACATCCCCTCCTTTTCAAAGTGAGGTACTGGTACGAACTGTATGGCGTCGAGGGAGATCGCCAATAGCATCCGGAATCCTAGAAGGGACTCTTCGCCGGCCCACTCGGATGTATCGTGCGGTACTTGAACTTCAGAAAGGTCTGCAACGTTTGCTTCTTTGGCCCGCGCCGAAAGCGAGACAGTCTTTTGAATCTCCTTTCTTGCGTCAACTTCGTCTAGAGAACTGCTTCTTTCGTCTTCAAGAATCTCCATGGCTAAAAATTCCTGAAACCATCTCCAACACAAAACCATGAACATACCCATTGCATGTAAAGTGAAGGAAAAAAATCTTGTCTTCTCTAAAGACTGTGTATGCAATGTAGATGAACATAGAGACGGAATGACAACCCGTTCATCAAACACATACAAACAATGCGCTTGAATCTTTTCTGTTTGATCGAAATCAATCAACTGTGGCAAATCACAATGGAAATGCCCATGCTTGGTGCTCATACTATCATGTGATCTTTCGGAAACTGTGTCATGCCAAGGAAGAGACATGGAATGTGACTTTTTGACATACAAACTTTTCAACTTTTCATGAGCAATCCGCATACATTCGTGCTCATCCATGAGAGAAACGTGCTCAACATACAATATGTCATGCCTATGAAAAGGGATCACATAACGATGCTGACTAAAATACAGGAGACTTTCACAAATGTAACACTCGGACAATGCGTGCGTATCAATCATGCGAACACATAATACTTCCTGTGATGGTTCTTTGGACCAAGGCTCGAGAGCCAAGATCGCTTCTTCGGGATCTATCAAATCTTCTTGTGGGGGATCTGTTGACCTCGACTCGAAGGCCAAGTTCGATTCTTGGTGATTGATCGAATCTACAACGAGGTTAGCTTCGCTAGAAAAAGCATCAACTAACACATCATCCTTGTGAACAATCACATCTTCTTCATGCAACTCATCATACTTGTGAGAAATCACATCTTGATCATGCAAAAAATCATCATGTTTCTCCTTATCAATCAAATCATCATGCTTGTCATTGTCATCCAAATCATTATGCAATCATTGGCATCCAAATCATCATGCTTATCATTGTCATTCAAATCATCATGCAAATCATTGTCAATCAAATCATCATCATGCTTCACACAATCATGCAAATCCTGTGTGTCATACAGTGGAGAAGAAGAGACTAAGAGAGTCTCTGTCTCCTGAATCTCTTGCATCTGTGTCGGCACGGGATACAAGAGTCGCAAGAACTCTTGCATGTGTTGCTCGCGCCGTTCTTGGCTTGCCTTTCTTTCGGCTTCTCTTTCTGCTTTTTCTTCTGCGTGTCTGCGTTTCATTTCTGCCATTCTTTCCTTGAACATCTGTTGTAACGCCTCCATAAGAGTTAGTGCAATCTTTGTCGTAGATGAGAAAGGGTTGGAAAAACCTCCTGGTGGGGAAAATTCTTCTTCGCCTCTCTCATGCTCATCACATCCAAGCAAAGTATCCATTCCGCTTCGAGTGATGACCATTTTACAATCGTGGGTTCTTGTGGGTTCTTGGGTTCTTGGTTTCTTAAGTCCACGAGCAACTTGGGTTCTTGGGGGTCTTGGGTTCTTAAGTTCACGAGGAACTTGAGTTCTTGAGGTTCTTGAGTCTTGAGGGTCTTGGGTTCTTGAGGTGTTCTTTCGCTTGCAAATTGCGTTGAGAAGGATCTTCTCTTCACTCGAGTTCTACCCTTTTCTGCGGACGCACCCCTTGGCGGCCTTGCGCTCACACCAAGGTTGCTTTTTTTCACCTCACGTCATTTGGCCTGCCGCTAAGTACACGGTCCGCTCTCAATGAGTGAAAAGAGACACAAGGGGAGGCTGGACAAGCCCTTCTTTCTTGGGATTCCTGTCACTCTTCAACAAAACACGATTAGGAATCGCCACGCCCAAGTAAACTTAGGTTCATGCGATCGCAACAAGCAAAAAAAAATCTTGTGGTTCTTTCCTTGAGTGATATAGAACACTGCCAAAGCTCTGATACCAATGAAGAGTGCAGCGGAATGATTGTTTGCGCTTTGCTCAAGACGAGTGCTCCAAACTGTGCTCAAGGTTCCTTTTAGTTCTTATGGAAGGGAGAGCCTTCCGTTCTTAATAGAAAGTGCTATGATCACGAACAAAGTGAATGGACAATGTGCGTGCAAGTGTATGAGACTGAGAGATAGAGAGAGAAGAGAGATACGACACTAGAGACGTTGTAAAACCCTCCTCCGAAGGCCCCACTCTCGTCGGCGAGAGTGGTCTACTTTTTGATTGCACAAAGTGGTACAATGCGAATGCAATGGACTGATGCAACTTGGAATATGCCGATGACGGCGACGATGATGACGACGACGACTTGATGGCTGAAATCTGAGATCTTCTAATTGCTGAATTTCGGGACTGTTTCGGTGGCTGAAAATGACTGTTTTGGCTGCGTTTTTATGGCTGAAAATCGGGGATCTTCTGCAACCAATGGGGCTGAATCTGCTACTGTACCATAGGGCTGAAAACGATGTGGTTCTGATGCGGCAAGGGCTGAAAAACACTAACGCTGGGATGCCTGTGTTCCTTGCCAAAAACGCTGGGCTTGTTGGAGACCAAAAACCCTAATAGGCTGAAATGGAAAAAACGCTAGCAAACTGGGACTTGATGGCGATGATGGGGATCTGCAGTCGCTAGGTGATGCTGGTGAGGATGACGATCCAGGCAATGCTGAAAACGCCAGATCTTGGAAAGGCCTGGCGAAGATGGGGATCCAAAAACGCTAGGGGTGCTGAGGGGGTACTGCTGAGAAGTTGTCTGTTGAGCGGGAAGCTCCTGCTGCCTCTTCTGCCAGAAAGTGCTAACTTGGGTTTGCTTATATATTAACTTAGCAAAATTGCCCTACCTACTTTTGTTGGAAAGTCACTTAAAAATAATAAGTGAAAATAACCAAAAATAGGAAAAATAGGCTAAATGCATTGGAAAATTCCCCTAACTGATGCTAATGGATTCTGATGAGAATTTTGATGATCATGCTGTGTGCAACCGGAGGATATGCATCTATGCTAAGTGACTGGGCATGCACGTTCTACGAATAGACTCACAAAAGTGCCAGATCACTACTAATCTAGACTGACTGAACTGACTGAACCATGCTATGGTGTAGCTTGTCCACGGACACATAGGGTTGGGACAAGGGGAGAGAGAGAGAGAGAGAATTGTTCAGTTCAGGAAATAAAACTGTAAATGCTGATACAACTTAGCCACAAGGGCAAATCTGAAAGACGGTAACAACTGAATACGCCTCAAGGGGAAAAAATCTCTCCTAAAGAGAGTAACGCATGCTTCATATGGAGTAATAGACTGCTCTTAATATAGATAGGAAAATCTGTGTGGGAGGAGAAATCTGCTGTAGAGAACCATAGATGTGTGTGTAGAGATGTCTAGTTTTTTCTTTTTTGGGATACGAGGTGGGTTGTTGTGAGGGGCATCGCTCGCTACTCCATTGTGCACGCCGCGTGCTTTGCCTACCGCACTGGTCCTTGCCCGTCGTGCTACCGCAGATCGCACGTTTCACTTCGACACGTTGGAGGTTGTCGCCATGAGTATGTGCAAGCATTCTCAAACATCAATTCTCTTCAGTACTCCTCCCGGGAGTAAATCACCAATTATTGAAACCAGAGTCAAACAATTCAAATCGGCACCAAGACACGTTTAAAACAGATACCATCCATTTCAAACAAATTCCAAACAAGATCACCAAACAAGTTCTCAAACGAAATTCAGAAAACTGCTAAATCAAAGTGAAAAAGCATTCTCGACATCATTCGAGCTTGAAAGTCGACATGGTTTTCATCCTAAAACTTACATCAAATTAGGGTTAGATTTCATCCATAAGGTTGTAGCCGACCGCAACATGGTCCATACGCTCTTCGACAGACAATGTTCATGTAGCGGTGATGGTAGTCCCAAGACATAGCAATCACACTGGCCTCCAAGGTTATCGGTTTGAGAAGAGACACCTCTTGAGAGATGTTGAAAAATTTCAAGTTGTAATCTGCTAGCGTTTCCATGGCAAGCATTTCAAAATACCCCGCACTCCAAAGGAAGATGTCTGAAGGCATGCAACTTCGAGCAAAAATTTTCTTAAAAGCTAGCCAAGCATAGTTACCCAGAACGAGAAATCGGAACAGGAAGGGACCGACAACAGGCATGAAATGCCATTCCCTATTACGGATACTCACATCCGAAACACAGAACGGGGATTCGGAACGCGAACTTGGAATGGGAACGAAGACCTCAAAATGCCCTGTAACTATGTTGCCAAGTCCTTGGAGTGTGCGGCTTGGTAGCTATAGACTTCCACCACTACATGACACTGCTTCTGAGAAAAACAATGGCTTATGCCTCGTAAGATAGAGCCATGAAGATGGGAGCGCGCCTGATACGTGATGGACTAAGGGTGGGGGTGGCTAATAAGTACGGGGTTGGGACACGAAGATTCTTTGATAAGATTCTTTACGCCCCTTTCGGTATTTCTTTTTATATTAATCAAATCAAAGTACAAGAGAGTGGCTAGGGTTTCACTCTCAGACTCTACGTCCAGATGCTCTGAGAAGTGAAGTCCTCTCCACATATTTAAAGATACAAGGGATGCCCAAAAGCAGAGCCCCAAAAGCTTTTAAAATAAAAAGCATAAGAGCTCAAAAGCTCTTCTCTCTCAAGTTCTCCTTTTTTTTCTTTAAAAAAAAGCATTCTCTTCAAAAGCGAAATTCACGTCGCTCATCATTTTTTTTTTTATTTTTTTTTTTTTAAACAATTTAATAACCTCCGCGATTTTCGAAAAATTAAGGAAAATTAGGGTTTGCAAGATTTTTAGGGTTTCTGGGAGAAATTAGGATTTCTGTTGTCCGCCACGTCATCACTTTGTGACATACCCCCCTCTTGAAAGCATTGTAATCGACCGCGATTACGCCTGCAAAACCGACAAAAGCCACAAACCGTCTTAGCAGACACTGACTGTTAGTACCTACGTACTAGGAACACACATCTAGCACATGTACAAAATCGACAGTCACATCATACGACATCACACGACATCACCAGACATCACAGGACATCCCATGACATTCAACATTCATTCGGATCTTAGACCATGATTTATCGGCAATGTAGCTAGCAATCCCATCTAGGTCCAATCGGGACCTCATCGATGTCCGATTAACTAACCCCTATTGCAACCATGTCTATTCGAGATGAATCAAACCAGAATGTTGCAGTCATTTCGACTATCAATTCCTACACTCACGAGAAGTCAAGAACTAATCAGTATCATTATCACGAATTCCATTTCATGAAGTCATCCAGCAGAATACTGTCAGCTCTCAGTATCCCTGAAGCTCAAAGAGACATCAGTGATTTTAGTATCAAAATCAAGGCATCTGTTGACAAAGGAGCGGAGTGACTCCCCTCTTGTACATCCCATCGCACCAGATCTCCGGCCAAGTTGAATTCTGGGTTCCGTTTGGAGTAGACTATGCTAAATCAAAACATCGAGGTAAAGTTTCACAATCCGAGGAGTATCTGTTAGGTCCTCCTCCTCCATCCACTTCACATCAAATGCAGAAAAGTTCTTGAACTTAACCAAGAACCACCTTCGGACTTTACCTTTCTTCGTATCGTTATGTGCCAAAATCTGTACAGGAACAAGGATCTCCTCGTTTTCTTCCACTTCGGGTTGCTCATCAAACTCCCCATCATCAGGCATATCACCCTTAACAAGTTTCAAGAGACTCACATGCAATGCATTGTGAATTCTCCAAGTATCTGGCAATTTCAATCCGAAGGAGCCATCATTTATCTTGTCAGTGATCTGGAAAGGTCCGTAGTATCGCATACTAAGCTTTGGAAAAAGCCTCTCCTTTCCCTTTGTCTTTCATAGTGAGGCGGTCCGGGGCGAGCAACGAGAAGAGTGGCCTCTAAGCACTCTTCTAGGCTCCCGTGCTGCTCAATTGGATTGGGATTGGAAAAAACAACAAACACACACACAAACCCGCACCCTAACCCTACACAAATTTGGGACACCACCTAGTTTTGGATGCGAACTAGAACGCGTAAAGAGAGAGAGAGAGAGAGAGAGAGAGAGAGAGAGTGCTCGGGTTGCTTTGAAATGTATCGGCAGTGATCAAGCAAACACAATTATATATGTAAGAAAGAGAGAGAAGGGAGAGAGGGTGCTTGTTGCATTAATACCTTCTTACAAATCTGTCATGACCAATCAAAGTGAGATTAGTATTTGTTCAACATAGCTTGAGTAAATTACACCACAACACATCACAAGAAAAGCCACCCCAATCACTGTCTTAAGGCCAGGGGAGTCCTCTCCACCGTGTGGCCCTCTTACAGTATGTGGGATTTATGGCTAAATTGATGACAACACCCAGAGACAAGCTATCAAGAACTTAAAGAAAACACCAAGACACTTACACATCATTGTTGTCCATTACTTCACGTTGGAAGAGAGGCAAAGTATCCATGCTTAGTCCAAATCCACCCTCCTTGATTCAGCAAATGTTGGGCTTACACTAGTAGAAGAAATGATAGATTTCTTATTCTCGATTGAATGATCACTCTCTCTTACAATGGCATAGAGTTCCCTTGCTAATCACCCCTATTACAACACATGCACATGCATAAGACAATCAGCTTCCACTCAAGAGCTCTTTCTAGAGAGGTTGAGCTTGGCTTCTCAAGCTATAGCATAGTGCTCTTGATTATGGCTCTCCCCTTTAGTGCTAGCTACACCCTCCTTTTATAGCAATTTTGAGGGCTAGGGTTACTCCTCTAACCATGGTTGGATTAGATTTTTAGCACTTATCTAATTTCTTTTGCTTGGAATTATCAAGAAGTTGGTGGGGGTGGATGAAGAAAAGAGAGAGGAGAGAAGTGGAGATGATAGGACTTTTCACACTAGGTTAGTGTTAGTAAATTAGTAGAGTTAGTATTTTTATTGATTTACAAATGGAATTGGATATTTACAATGGGAGTATCCAAGTAGAATACAAATAAGGAAGAAAAAACTCTTAATAGATAAGAAAATATGGATTTCTTACAATGTTGATGCTCCAAGTGTCTTGAGTAGGGTCAATTTTGACGCTTGTTGACGGTCCACTAGCTTTGACGGCACGTTTTTTCTCCACTCTTGACTTTCCTTAAGAGCCAAGGTGATTGAATATGAGTAATCAATCAACATGGTGCTGTCTTTCAAGAGAAGAGGCTGAATTTTGTGGTTTTTTTTTTTAGATATAAGTAATATGGATGAGGAAAAATGAGACTAGCTGGTCAATTTCGAAATGGAAGTGTGTGTAGGAGACATGAATTCACCATGGTTTCTCTTATTCTTCAAGGTTGAGAAGAAGGTGAGTAGGGTGCAAATTCCATAATCCACTTTGAGATCCTAGTGCTAAGATTCATTTGAGATGACACCCAAGGAAACAAATTTTCTGCAGTGAGAATTACAAAAGGTTTTGGTAGCAAGTAGGATCTAAACTTTCTCACCGCAAACATGAGAGAAAGCATCATGAGTTCTGCCTCCGTGTAGCCTCTCCAAAGCATTCATTACCCTACTAGCAAGGTAGATGGGCCGCATCCTGGTACTGTGGGGATCTTGTTGTAATAAAACTGCACCAATTGTTTCCCTCCCAACACTAGAGCTAACAAAGAATGTGTACTCCCAACAAGGAGGCATGAGTGTTGGTAGCTCTGACAAAATGACTTTAATGTTACAAAAGTACTCTTCAAGCTCATAAGACCATGCAAATTCTACTTGTTGTGTCAACTTTTGCAAAGGATGAAGCAACTCCGAAGCTAAGTGAATAAAGCGTGACATATACTTCACCTTTTGAATGAATGAGACACGACCTCTTTGAGATTCTTGGGTGATGGGAGCTCAACAAGAGCCTTTGCCTTTGAAGGATCCACCTCAATGCTTTTATAGGAAACCTTGTGACCAAGCAAGATCACTTCATCCTCACCTATGTGACACTTGTCGGGCTTGAGTTGACCTCCCATGTCGTAGAGCTTCTTTAAACCTTCTTCTACCCTTTGTAAATGCAATGATTTTGAGCTATAAATGCAAAAATCATCAATAAAAAACCCTAATGGACTTTCCAAAGAATGCTTGAAACACCATGTTCATGAAGCGTTGAAAAGTTGCAGAAGCATTCGTCAGTCCAAATGGCATGACTCTAAAAGCATAACAACCCCAAGGAGTGATGAAGGTTGTTTTCAACTGATCTTCCAATGCTATACCTATTTGAAAGTAACCTGAGTAGCCATCACACACAGTGTACTTCTCGTGACCAGCTACCTCATTTAGTATCTCATTGTTGCCTCATTGAGTGGACGGTAATCCACACACACCCTCCACTTGCCATTTTTCTTAGGAGTGACAACAACGGGAGAGACCCACTCTGAATTCTCCACTGGATAAATGAAACCTGTTGCTAGAAGCTTTCTTACCTCCTTGAGTAAAGCCTGCTCCTTGATGACTCCTAGCCTTCGTAGCTTCTGAGCCTTAGGTGTGGCCTCTGGCTTCAACTCAATTTTGTGTTGAACAGCATCTACTCCACGCACATCAGTGTAGTCTTTAGCAAAAAGCCTAGGAAATTTCCTTAACACACCTTTAAGCTACTCTCTTCCATCCTTTGTAAGTGTTGTAGATAACATACCTTCTAGCATTCTTTCATCTTCCACTTTTTGGTTCTCTTGGGAACCTACCTCTTCCAAACCTGTGTAAGAGGTCTCTTGGTTGTTTGGCTTAAGCCTTACCCCCATGACTTCAATGGGAGACTCCTCTTCAGTAATGCTGTCGCTACTTTCTCCTTCTGAAGTGCTATCGGTCCAGCCTTCCTCCACCTCACTTTGAGATGATTCTTCATGGAGCTCCTCTTAGCGTTGCTCCTTCATGTCAAAGACAACCTTCTTATGATTGTCATTCCTGCAAATTAGCTTTCCACTCTCCCAATCCTGCAAAGCTCGCATTTTCATTAGCCATGGTCTTCCTAGGATAAATGGATAACCACTCCCCTTGGTCGACATAACATAAAAATCCACCGCCTTCTTAATGCCAAAGGCCTCTACAAAGCCATTTTTACGAATGCCTACACACCTAGCCTTGCTATTGTTTGCCATTTTTACTTTGATTTCAAGCGTCTCATAGATGTGCATGCCTAGTCTTTACATGAGTCCCTCTGTCATGATGCAAATTTGTGCACCCCCATCCACTAGACCTTTCCTAACCAATCTTCCTTTGATGTAACAATCTAGCACCAGTGTAATATTCTCATTCATTTCAGCTTGTGAAATTTTTACAACAGGCACACTCTCTTTTACCTTTCTCCTAGTGCTAACTGTCTTTGTTAAATCCCTCCTAACTTGTGGACATAATGCAAGAAACTGAGGCCATGAGATATCAGGACCCTTACCTCTCATGTCTTCCAACAAGTTGTATAGAGCCATACCATATCCAAGAGGGAAGTCTTTGAGGTTGATACGACGTCGAGTCCTCTTGGTTTCCTTGGTTTCCTTTGCCTTTTTTTCTCGTCCATGATCACTTTGTGACGTGACTCCTTCTGTGGGAGAGCAGGAGAGAGAGCCCACTTGCTACTCTATGCAATGAGAGTGAAGGAGAAGAGGAGAGTGGCGCAGAAGAAGCACACGCAGAGAAAAAATACGTGAGAGAGAGAGAGAGAACGCGTAGAAGTTTGGGAAAAGTCACGATAGATACATTTTGGGCTTGACCTTTGAGTATATGAGTAAGTGACTAGGGGGCCATTCACACTTGGGCCCCCTCACTTATAAGTTAATAAGTACAAGGCACTTAGGCCTTTATTCCCTAACAACCTCCCACCTAAAGGCAATGTACCTTGGGAGAACAAAGAATCAGCTAACTATGATACATCAGCTGATCATGCACTTACTCATCCAACACCCATCATCTGACGGCAATGTGCAAACCGCTCTGCTGGAAGACTCTTGGTCAAAAGATCTGCAGGATTGTCATCTGTGTGCACCTTGACAAGTGTAATGCTCTTGTCATCAAGCACACTCCTGATAAAATGATACTTCACCTCTATGTGCTTTGTCTTGGCATGAAAAACAGGATTCCTTGCAAGCATAATAGCACTCTGACTATCACAGTGTAGCACAGGAACCGGTGACTTAATGCCGATCTCTTCTACCAAACGCATGAGCCACAAAGCTTCTTTGCATGCCTCAGTGGCAGTCACATACTCAGCCTCAGTGGTAGACAAAGCAACACATTTTTGCAGTCTAGAAATCTAAGAAACTGCACCTCCTGTGAATGTAAACACATATCCAGAGGTAGACTTCCTGCAATCTGGATGTCCAACAAAATCTGCATCTGTAAAGCCATGCACAGATGTCTCACCCTTCCCAAAACAAATGCACAAGTCTTTAGTGCCTTTCAAGTAACTCAAGATACACTTCACTGCTTCCCAATGCTTTTTGCCAGGATTGCTCATGTACCTGCTTACCACTCCCACCGCAAATGCAATGTCCAGACGTGTAGCAACCATAGCATACATCAAACTGCCAACGGCTGATGCATAAGGAATCTTGGCCATTTCAGCCCGCATATCATCTGTGTTTGGGCAGTCATGTGCAGTCAGTTTTACATATGGAGGCAGCGGAGTACCAAGTGCCTTTCCCCCATCCATATGAAAACGATGTAGCACCTTATTAACATAATCTCGTTGAGATAGATACAGACGCCTGTTGGGTCTATCTCGAGAGATACACATGCCCAAAATATGATTAGCATCACCAAGATCCTTCATGTCAAAGCGATTCTTTAAGCTTTGCTGTAATGCATCCAACTCCGTGACATTTTTACCCGCAATAAGAATGTCATCAACATACAAAATCAGCAATAGAAGAGATCCATCACTTGCCGTTTTGATATACAAACAGTGATCAGAATTACTTCTTTTGTATCCTTGAGACCTCATGAATGTATCAAACTTGTGATACCATGCACGGGGAGACTGTTTCAAACCATACAAGCTCTTCAAGAGTCGACATACTTTCTTCTCTTGCCCCTTTGACACAAAACCTTCTGGCTGCATCATATAGATCATCTCAAGCAAATCGCCATGCAAAAACGCTGTTTTGACATCCATTTGCTTTAACACTAGGTTGGTAACCTAATAAGACATAAAAGTGTCCTTTCAGGGTTTTGAAAAAAACCTCCAAAACCATAGTAGATCCACTCATTTTGTAAAATCCTTTCATGAGGTTATAGTTTAAGGCCTACTACACATGGAAAAAATAAGAAACTTGTAAAATTTCTCATCTTTTGGTCACACCAAGCCTCCAAAATTGATGGACCAGTACATTTTCATCAAAACAGTCATTTCTTACGTTTTGTTGCATAAAAATAAGATTAGGGATTTTTGTAGGACTTGAGATAAATTCCCTAGTTAACTTCAATGGGTTGGTGATCGGAACATATGATTGCTTCTCACTCACTATTTTTTGTTTTGCCAAAATAAATAGGTACAAAAAAGTTGAATTTTTACCATTCTGCAAACCTATCATCAAAGTTTCTATAGCCACGCTCAATACAAATAATATATGCATATTTTCTTAGTTCCCTATTGTCCTTTAGGTTCATAAGGAGACATGGAGCATGTCAAAAGAATAATACATCTCTTACCAAGGGGAATCTTGGGGACAAAGATGAAGTACTTTAATACAACAAACATGAAAAAACTGGGTTCAACATTATGAGTTGTAGAATCTCATAAAAACTATTCAATATCTAGCCAAATTTTATCCTTATGACTAGATATGGTTATTACCTACAAAATGCATATAGTTGTCACAAGAAACTAACAATATTGAAAAAGCTATACTTGATATACTAGAATGTTTCTTTTTCTTCTATAATTGAAAAAATCAACCATCGTTGTCTACTATGCAAAATAGGGTATTAGGTGCCCCAAAACTCAAGGAATATTAGCTTTATGTTACAATATGCAACATAGAAAATCAAAACAGCATTTGGATATCATGAAAGCCACTAAAAATATCATAGAAGAGCTAAAATTGGCTAAAAAACAGGATTTAAAAATTTTTGTAATTTGGTCATAACTTACAACTTTAACATTTATTTCTCCCTAGAAGCATCAGGACATGTTGAGGACTACTAAAGATAGTTCTCTAGCATTATAGACCTCACAAACATGAATTCTAGAGTGGTATAGTTGCAAAAAATTGAAAAAAGCCAAAAACAGGACCCGTTTTTTCACACAGTCTAGGTTGTGAAATGTTGTGCAAAAACAAGGTTAAAGATGGAAATGATATTCCAAAAAAATGTCAAGTTTTTTTCAGCTCATGAGACAACTTTCTAGACAGATAGCACCTAAAAATCCATTTTGAAACTCTTGACATAATTCAAAGAAAATGGTCACTTAACAGGACATAAAAGTGTCCCATTACCAAACTAGTGTTAACTCCATATCTTCAGAAGCAACCAGGCCTAAAACAAGACGTAATGTGGCAAGCTTTACAACAGGAGAAAAAATCTCATCAAAATCAACACCATGCTTTTGCTTGTACCCTTTAGCAAACAAACGTGCCTTGTACTTAGAAGAAGCATCAGATGTGACCTTGGTCTTGTAAACCCATTTACATGGCAGAGCCTTATGCCCTTTAGGCAAATCAACCAAGTCCCATGTATGGTTTTTCTCCAAAGACTGCATTTCCGAAACCATTGCTTTGAACCATTTCTTACTGTCTTCCCGTTGCATAGCCTCTTTATAGCAAGACGGCTCACCACAATCAGTGAGCATGACATAGTCCAAAGACGGTTCATATCTATCGGGGGGCCTTGTCACCCGAGTAGACCTACGCACCCAATGATCCATAACAGGTGGATTTTCAGCCTGTAAACCATCAAAAACAGCAGGCTGTTCAGGCGGTTGCATCGCAACAACGGGCGGTCTAGGAGCATCAACCTGTTCCCCTACCTATGGTGCATCAATGGCAACTTGTTGGGGCTGATTTTCAACAGCTAATGGCTGATTTTCAGCACCATTTTCAGCATGTAAAGGCTGCTGAACATTGGGCCTTCTTGGCTGTCCATATGTAACATCTTCACGAAAAACAACCCGACGCACTTCCTCGACCTTTGTGGGCTGTTTGTGCATGCAATTCTCATTGAAGATGACATCATTGCTGCGAATGATTTTCCGTAATGCGGGATCCCATAACCTATACCCCATTTCACCATCCTCACCATATCCTAGGAAAATGCATTTATGAGACTTTGGTTCTAGTTTGGTGCGCAGTTCACTCCGGATGTGAACATAGGCCTCACAACCAAACACTCTTAAATGTGCATATGAGGGTGGCTTGCCAGACCACACCTCCTCAGGCACCTTTCCACCCAAAGCCTTGCTAGGTGAGCGATTAATCAAGTGAATAGCTGTTTGCACAGCTTCTGCCCAAAAACCATGAGGTAATGCAGCATGTGACAGCATACTCCGAACTTTCTCTTGGATAGTCCGGTTCAACCTCTCTGCAACTCCATTCTGAGAGGGATTAAAAAGAGCCGTGAGCTCTCTTTTAATACCTTTAGTAGCACAAAAGTCAATAAATGCTTTTGATACATACTCCCCCCCATTGTCTGAGCGCAAAGACCTAAGCTTCTTGTTAGTTTGATTCTCAACAAACGCAAGAAACTTCTTGAAAGTATCCAAAACATCGCTTTTAGCATGTATTGGATACACCCACACCTTACGTGTAGCATCATCGATAAACGAGACAAAATATTTCTTTCCCCCTAAGGACAACTGTGGCATTTCACATACATCGGAATGCACCAAGTCTAACCTGTCAGACTTCAAAGAAAGGGACCTTTTGTGCGGTGTTTGACTGTGCTTACCATAAATACAGTGCTCACAATGAGAAAAATCAGCATACCTCAAACACGGCAAATAGCCACAACGAGACAGAGTTTCCATTCCTCTTTTACTCATGTGTCCCAACCGGCCATGCCACAAAGAAACACTTGGCTGCTCGGTTACGGCGACAACATGGTCACGCACACTAGATACATGCAAAGGATACAAAGTGTCCGATTTACAACCCTTGGCTACAATCCGGGCCCCTTTACAAATTTTCCACTTGCTATCACCAAAAGTGGTGTGATAGCCTGCATCATCTGCCCTGTACTAATCAAACTCTTCTTGAGTTGTGGCACATGGCGCACTTTGTGCAAAACAAAAGTCATACTATCAGCAAAGGAAAACTGGACACTGCCAATACCTGCAATGTCACATGCATAGTTGTCTCCCAAATAAACAGTGCCCTGCACCTCGCCTGAGTACTGTGTAAACCAATCCCTATGAGGTGTTACATGAAAGGAGGCACATGAATCAAGAATCCAAGTATGCATGTCCACATCAGAACCCATAGCAAGGGTATGTGCATCCACAGAAGAGGCATTGAGTACATCAGTGCTGCTGTCACTGTCACAACTACTAGCAACATTGATTTCCTCAATCAACACAGTGCTCTTCTTGGCATTTCCCTTGTCCTTTGCATCAGTTTCAGCACCCTTGTTCTTCTCTTTCTTCCACTCATAGCATTCCCGTTTATAATGCCCTTTCTTTCCACAATGATGACACACAACATCTTTCCTACGAGATTTGCTGCGTGCCCTGTCCTTACTGTCAGATTTCTCCCTCTGTTGAGACCTGCCTCTCAAGTGCAATGCATTAGAAGACCCACCTGTGGTGTTCTTCCTGTTTATCTCTTCCATCAAGAGAGAACTCTCTACATCTGCATACTTAAGTGACGCACTTGAGTTACTAAGAGCTGTCCGGAATACATCCCAACTCTCGGGCAATGTGCATAGCAGAAAAGTAGCTTTGAACTCCTCATCAATCGTGAATTTCAGCTCTGTCAGTTGGCTGAAAATAGAATTGAATTCATTGAGGTGCACTGACATGTGCGTGCCCTCCTTCATGCGGAGATCCATAAGCTTCTTAAGCCAATACACTTTACTGGCAGCACTCTGCTGTGCATACAACTCGTCTAAACGCTTCCACATGCCCCATGCTGTCTGCTCATTCTCTACATTGAAAAGTAAATTGTCAGACACCGAAAGCATGATCGTGGATCGAGCCAACTCGTCCACTTCTTCCCATTCTTCAACCTCCATATCATCCGGTTTCACACCCTGTAACTTAATAGGTTTCGCCTGTTTCTTCTGCAACATCACATTATAACATTGCTTCTTCCATATAGCAAAGTTATGGGCCCCTTCAAGCTTGCGAATGTGCAACAAATTGCCACTTTCACTGCTAGAAGCCATTCTGAGTGATTGCAAACACTGAAACCCTGTTTTGCCGACCTAAACACGCCCAAATGTGCGCAATCGGGCAAAAACAGCTTGCTGTTACAGAAAAACAGCGAGCAAATTTCACGCGAAATCACCCCAAAACGGCGTACATTCACTGCCAAACCCTTACCAAAAGGTTTGCACAAGGTGTATACATCATTTGCTTGCTGAAATTCCCTGTTTTAGGGCAAAAAACAGACCTGTAAACACCTGTTTTGCTGAATTTTCAGAACCTCGTTGGTGGAAACACCTGTAAGATTGACCTGTGAGACTGGTCCTAATGAAATTGCATCAAATTGACCCCGAAATTGGTCAATTTCAGCAGAAATAGGCTGCTGTTCGCCAGTTTTTGAAACCCTAATTTTGGGGAAACTGTCACCAGAGGTCGATTCTACACGGTGAGAGGATCCCTTCGCGACAGAGTTGATCGAAAACGGTTGAATATCCTTCCCGCAGCGAGCAAGAACAGAATTCTGATCTGTGTTGCGAAAATGGCTCTCTTGGAAACCCTAAAGCTCTGATACCATGTGTGGGGGAGCAGGAGAGAGAGCCCACTTGCTACTCTATGCAATGAGAGTGAAGGAGAAGAGGAGAGTGGCGCAGAAGAAGCACACGCAGAGAAAAAATACGTGAGAGAGAGAGAGAACGCGTAGAAGTTTGGGAAAAGTCACGATAGATACATTTTGGGCTTGATCTTTGAGTATATGAGTAAGTGACTAGGGGGCCATTCACACTTGGGCCCCCTCACTTATAAGTCTTTTAACTTATAAGTTAATAAGTACAAGGCACTTAGGCCTTTATTCCCTAACACCTTCTTTCTCCTTCCCTTTTCCACGGCCACGCTTAGTGCCATTTGCTTCTATGTCAACCTCTTTTGAATTTGTCACCTCTACCACATGCACATTTGGGTCTGGCAAAGGTGGAACTCCTTCCACACCTTGTGGAGGTGGTCTTGCTCCATTTGGCCTTTGTAGAAGCCGTAGTTGCTGACTAGTTCCTTCCCCTGCATTCATCACTGGGTAATTCAAGTTAGGTCTCCCTGGCTCCCGATGGGGCCAAGGACAATTATACATCCCATGTCCAGACTCTCCGCAATTCCAACATTATAAGACTCTCCTAGGTCGTGGATCTCGCTCTTCAGACTTCCTTACTTGTCCTTTTGGACCTACAGCTTGTGCAAGGTGAATTGACAGGCTACTTAAAGATTCATTTAACTTCTCGATTACTTCAACTGTTACCTCAGGAAGCTCCCTAGATGTCGATGCTTGTGACTTACTTTTGGGTTTAAGACCTTCTATTGGAACCTCTCCCCTTAGGCACTTGAGTTTCCTATACTTCTTGGAAGCTCTAATTTCAGCTGCATCATAGATGGCAGGTGCATCCGCCTCCACCTTTACCTTAAGATCAAGAAAGAGTCAAGCTATGAATCTCTCCTTCTTTAGAAATTTTGCACCATCACCAGGGTTGGCAACATTTCGTATCCATAGAGCCCAAAGACGTAGAAACTCTTGCTTGTACAAGTAGTAGTCATCTAAATCTTTTTGCTTATGAGAAACAATGTCTTGCCATAGTTTTTGAGTGTTTTGGGGATCAAGGAAGTATCTCTTGAAATGATTCAAAACTTCTGTGTAATTCCTCTTAACTTCCTCAGGTAAAGAGTCAAACCAAGTGCTAGCATCTTTCCTAAGGACCACCTCAAACATTTCTACGCGCTCTTGATCAGTTACTATCCTCTTGATACGGCAAGACATCTTGAAATTTGCTAAAAATAATTATGCATCCTCTCCAGGCTCTCCAAAGAAAAGAGGGTATCCGGACATTTGGCGTTGGCTTTCCATTATTATGAAAGATTACAACACGAGTTGCAACAAGGGATACAATAGAAATTTAGAACCACTCGCCTGCAAATGAAGAAGTAAGAAAGTACCACTCTAGGTTTTCTTCTTTAGCTATCCAAGCTTCAATGAGATCTCAATTTGTTTGATCAAAACAAAAGGGTAGACTATTTATGAGCTCTAAGAAGCGTTGAAATTCTTCAAAGCTAAGGCGATATACAGAAATATCTAAAACTTCATTTTCTGGATCTAGAAGAGCAACCACGTCCCAAGTAATGAATTGCACTTGCTCTACAATTCCCAATGCACAAGCGGTTTGTATAAAAACTAGATCTTCATGCCCGTCGAAGGCTGTGAGAAAGTAGCAATTGACTAGGAGCTCCTTTCCTTCGAGTTCCACATAATCGGAATGAGGCAACCTTCTCACAATTTCATAAAGAACATCCTCCTCAAGTCCAATTAAGCTTGCAAGATTTAAAGGCTCCACTTGTGCTACAAAACTCCTGGACAAAAACTCCTTAGGATTATGGTTAAGTCATTCATAAGCATCAAGAGATTTACAATGTCTCTATGAACAAAGTGTCATAGAAAGTAGAGAAGGATGAGAATTTATACAAATTTGCAATCTTCTCTATGCTCTCTTTATTAAGACAAGCCCTAAATAGCTCCCTATCTCCTTTGTTCAGAGTGAAAGGAAGACTATTAATAAGACGCAAATGAGCGAAAAATTCACCAAACGTGAGTCTATGAAGCATGAACTCTGACCGCAAGTTTCCTGAAGAGTCTTCCTCAATGGTGAAATGCACTCGCCAAACACCAAACTTCACTCTATTTACCAATCTTAGGGCACACACTATTTGGATGAATGTACGGTCTTCCTTAGTGCCCAACAAAAAGGAAAATGGAATCCACACGCAGGACCTTTCGTCTTAGCTTCACCACCCTCTTGTTATGAGAGAGACGCTTTACTACCTGCTCCTGCAACTCAATCGATAATAGGGCTAGATCTTTAAAGATTGAATTTTCAATGCACACACTCCTTGTTAGAACAAATGATCGTTTTTTTGTTTTTGTAACAAACGTGGACAAAGAAAAAGCCAATCATACATACTATTTTGTTTGGCTGCACTTCATTTTAAAATAAAATGAATACATGTACATTAAAAGAAGTGTGGTAGTTGATGAGAGGTAGAATGACAGGTTGTGGAAATGCAAAAATTTCCCCTGTTCTTTCAGCCCCAAACATCAACACCATATGCTGCTAAAAATGTATCTTTCTACTAAATGCAATATTATCCTAATATGTGGTGTGAAGTAAAAAGAGAAAATTTATGGGCCATTACCCATGCTCTATACATAACCTAAAGCTTAAAATAGAACAAAGATATATACATCAAAACTAAAATCGTACCTAATGAGAGGCAAAATAAAAGGATTTACCGAAGCATTTATTTCGGATTACCTAAGAGAACCTAAAATTCTACGAATTACCCGTTGAAATTGCAACTTAGTACTAACAATTATGTATACCTTTTGCCTTGCAATCGAAATAAAAGAATCATACAAATTCTCGTGATTCATGCAAACTACTTCACTATTCTAAACATTGATCCTACACAAAAACATACACAAGTTGGTTCCTCAGTGAGGGCACCAATTTCAGGGTCCAGGGCGGGCAACGAGAAGAGTGGCCTCCAAGCACTCTTCTAGGCTCCCGTGCTGCTCAATTTGATTGAGGTTGGGAAAAACAACAAACACACACACAAACCCACACCCTAACCCTACACAAATTTGGGACACCACCTAGTTTTGGATGCGAACTAGGACACGTAAAGAGAGAGAGAGAGAGAGAGAGAGAGAGAGAGAGAGTGCTCGAGTTGCTTTAAAATGTATCGGCAGTGATCAAGCAAACACAATTATATATGTAAGAAAGAGAGAGAAGAGGAAGAGGGTGCTTGTTGCATTAATACCTTCTTACAAATCTGTCATGACCAATCAAAGTGAGATTAGTATTTGTTCAACATAGCTTGAGTAAATTACACAACAACACATCACAAGAAAAGCCACCCCAATCACTGTCTTAAGGCCAGGGGAGTCCTCTCCACCCTGTGGCCCTCTTACAGTATGTGGGATTTATAGCTAAATTGATGACAACACCCAGAGACAAGCTATCAAGAACTTAAAGAAAACACCAAGACACTTACACATCATTGTTGTCCATTACTTCACGTTGAAAGAGAGGCAAAGTATTCATGCTTAGTCAAAATCCACCCTCCTTGATTTAGCAAATGTTGGACTTACGCTAGTAGGAAAAATGATAGATTTCATATTCTCAATTGAATGATCACTCTCTCTCTTACAATGGCATAGAGTTCCCTTCCTAATCACCCCTATTACAACACATGCACATGCATAAAACAATGAGCTTGCACTCAAGAGCTCTTTCTAGAGAGGTTGAGCTTGGCTTCTCAAGCTATAGCATAGTGCTCTTGCTTATGACTCTCCCCTTTTGTGCTAGCTACACCCTCCTTTTATAGTAATTTTGAGGGCTAGGGTTACTCCTCTAACCATGGTTGGATTAGATTTTTAGCACTTATCTAATTTCTTTTGCTTGGAATTATCAAGAAGTTGAGGGGGTAGATGAAGAAAAGAGAGAGGAGAGAAGTGGAGGTGATAGGACTTTTCATACTAGGTTAGTGTTAGTAAATTAGTAGAGTTAGTATTTTTATTGATTTACAAATGGAATTGGATATTTACAATGGGAGTATCCAAGTAGGATACAAATAAGGAAGAAAAAACTCTTAATAGATAAGAAAATATGGATTTCTTACAATGTTGATGCTCCAAGTGTCTTGAGTAGAGTCAATTTTGACGCTTGTTGACGGTCCACTAGCTTTGACGGTACGTTTTTTCTCCACTCTTGACCTTCCTTGAGAGCCAAGGTGATTGAATATGAGTAATCAATCAACATGGTGCTGTCTTTTAAGAGAAGAGGCTGAATTTTGTGGGTTTTTTTTTAGATACAAGTAATATGGATGAGGAAAAATGAGACTAGCTGGTCAATTTCGAAATGGAAGTGTGTGTAGGAGACATGAATTCACCATGGTTTCTCTTATTCTTCAAGGTTGAGAAGAAGGTGAGTAGGGTGCAGAGAGGAGTGGTGAGAGAGGTGGGGATGATTAGTGGAGAAGTGTGTGTGAAAGAGGAAAATGATAAAGTGGAAGAGGGAGTGTGGCTGCATAGCATGGGCAAACTGGGGTCCACCAATAAAATCATAGCTCACAGCTCGTAGCTCAAAAAAATATGAAAAAATTTGAGGTAAAAGTTCAGCCCACGAGCTACAACTTTTGTTTGTATCACCTTTTGAAATTCGGAGAGCATGTGATCTTTAAAAATTTGGCAAAACCGATTGTTTTTTTCCACTGCACAAAGTCCTTGTGAGGTCTTTCTTTAGATGATTCTTTTGAATACCTCCAAGAGTGAGCCCCCCATAGTGCATGCATGCATGCCACATACCCTTGACCTTATTTGGTAAGTCTATAATTGAAGATATTGTTGAAATCATGATATAAGTGAATAGTACAACTAAGAAAATCAAATATTGAGGGGTCTAAAAAAATATGTACATGTCAAATATAAATAATATAGGTGGAAAAAATATAAAAGGATCAAAATAAATCTCTCTCATTATAAGTCTACCATAAAAAGATTAATTATCTTGGTGATCTAATTTATGAGAGTAATAGAGAATAGATGTAGGAAGAAAAAAATCACAATAGTGAAAAAATACACACATAAATAGAACTAGTTTTTTTGGATTTTTGTTGGAATGGAGTTACATCAAAAATAAGAGAAGCTTGCATGAAATTATTCTTATATGGAATAAAAAGTATGCAAAATGGTAAGAAAAAATATGGTAATGGTGAGTCAATCTACATAGCATAAATAACACACCATAGGTAGAAATATTTAAATAAATACCAAAATAATTATGAAAAATCTTTTTATTTAAGCCCTATATACAATGAAATATTTACACACAAATGGGCCATAATATACTTATAATTTTTATTTTTTTTATTTTTTTATTTTTTTGGCTCAACTAGCCCAGTGACTAGCTAATTGATGGTTTTTAAGAAGATATGGGAAAAGTCCCCTAACTCACACACACCTATATACAGTGAAAGGGTGAGGGTAACCACAATGTTTGAGTGATTTGATAGGGTGAGGTAACTCGCTATGGAAATTACACAGAGCCGAAAAACGGCTATCATCCGAAGATGATGGTATATTCATGTACCATCATAAAGCATCTTTTCCGAAGAGAGTGCTTCAGAGTCCTTGACAAGCTCTTCATTGTTTGGCCCCTTGAAATTTTGGTTTGAGTTACACTTATGCTTCACGGAACAATACTTACATGAGATAGCTGCCTTTTGACAGATCTTTGGTAGATCCTTTCGTAGAAGGCGACTCAAATAAGGCTTCAAGCGATACCCGTTTACCTTCCTGGAGTGCTCTTTCCCATTCAAGTCCATAAGTTGATAGTAACTTGAATTGAAAGCCTTCTTGACTATGTATGGCCCCTGCCATCTAGTTTCAAACTTGGTATCAAAACGATTATCGAATCGATTGTCATACCTTAGCACAAGATCTCCTTCATTGATGCCTTTGTCCTTTAGTTTCTTGTCAAGCTTTTCCTTCGTCTGTGTGGCTTTCCTCTTGTAGCACTCGTATGCTGCTCTTGTACTCTTTTGCACTCAAGCTCAGCTAAGGTAAGAAGTCGATTCATCCATGCTTCTTAATCATCTTGTGCTGCTTTGCCATGAACTCTGATGGTCTGTAAAGACAATGAAATCCGCTCCGAGTAGGTAATGCCGCCACTGAGTAAGAGCATGGATAATCGCCAAAAGCTCTTTCTCATAAATCTGTGTTGTCATCTCCGGCCTAGAGAACAAACGGCTCTCGTAAGCTATGACATGGCCTTCTTGCATCAAGACCGTACCCAAACTACGACCACAAGCATCACAATATACTTCAAATGACTTCTGCAAGTCCGCCAAGTCAAAATAGCTCCCGTAGTCAATTTCTCTTTCAATGTCCGAATGGAAGTCACCTTTGTGGGTCCCCGCGAGAAGGGTACTCCTTTCTGTGTCAAGGTATGCAAAGGGGAAGCAACCTCTGCAAACTTTCGTATGAACCGCCTGTAGTACGAACACAATCCCAAGAAGCTTTTAACTTCATGGGCATTCCTCAAATCGGGCCAATCATGGATAATCTCTATCTTGGCGGGGTCTATTTGCACTCCTGCTGCTGACACAATGTGTCCCAAAAAGTGTATCTCTAGTAGGAAAAATTCACTTTTCTTTGCATTAATCACTAACGTGTGATCTCGTAATGCCTAAAAGACTTGAAACAGATGATCTCTGTGTTCTACCTCATTCTTGGAGAAAACAATGATGTCGTCAAAGAAAGTGCCAACAAATAGCGTGTACTCTCGAAAAATCCTGTCCGTCATCAGGTTAAATGTCGCAGGAGCATTGGTTAAGCCAAAAGGCATCACCAAAAACTCAAATAACCCAAAAGTCGTCCGAAAAGCTGTCTTGTAGACATCTCCTGGCGCTGTCCTAATCTGATGATATCCACTCTTTAAGTCAATCCTGCTAAAGAACAAGGATCCCTGTAACCTGTCGAGTATATCATCGATCCTAGGAATCGGAAATCTGTTCTTAATGGTGATTTCGTTGAGAGTGCTATAATCGATGCACATTCTCAAAGATCCATCTTTCTTCAAAACCAACAACACTGGAGAGCAATACAGTGAAGTACTAGGCTGGACAAGACCCTTTTCCAAGAGGTCTTTCACTGGGTTCATAATCTTTTCATTCTGTACTCGGCTCACACGGTAAGGTGGCCGATTCGGTGGCGTGCTTCCAGGTATGAGATCAATGGTTTGATCTTCAGGCCCTCTGAAAAGCAATCGGCATGAGTGTGGAGAAAAATCTTGGCGTTCTTTTGATCAGGTTCAACCTTTATCCATCGTTCAATTCTCTCCCAAAAGAATGAGTAAGAAACTGAAGTTCATCAAGTACAATCTCTAAGTCCTTCATTTATCAAAGTCGCTTTCTCAGCCCGATAGTCAACCACTGCGTAGTTCTTGTGGTACCAAGGGATCCTGAGTAGAACGTCACTCGCGTGCCCTAAACACCCCTGCCATTGCAAACGAAGTTTGCCAATGCTCGGTGTAATAACAACATCCCATCCGGGTGCCGATCGAACTACCTTCACCTGTGGCGTCAGTCTGTCGAGCGTAATTCCCAATCGAGCCGCCAATTCCAAGTGAAAAGAAGTCGGCCTTGGCTCCTTCAAAAGAGCTTCCTGATCCTTCACTTTGCCCAAAAGCGACAAAGTTTGTACTTTCATTCATTAGATTCGGTGTAGGTTCCACGCCATGTGGTACCAGTTCTGTTTTTCTATCTGCCTTTTCTGCCACGGTCCTCAGCTGCTCTTAACTCTCAGGCCTGTTGTCGTCTTTATCATTCTGTTCTTTCTCTGCCTTTTTAGGGCACTTCGCAGAGATATGTCCATGTTCCCCGCATCCAAAGCACTTCCCCTCTCTGATGAAGCGAGCTCTCTCCTCATGAGTAAGCTTGGGTGCATCCTTTTTCTCTGGGTTGCTCTTTTTCTTTCTACTTTCATTCCCAGAAGTATGTTCGGCTCGTTGTGTCATGGCCTCATCTGTGGGGTAGGTCAGACTGCCAGAGTGAATGGCAAAGCCCCGCTTCGCATGACTCATCAACTCCTGAATAGAAGCTGACTTCTGTTCCAAGCAGTGATCTCGGATCTCTGTAGGTAGACAGACCCAAGGTAAACCGCTCAATCTGTTCTCTGAATGAGATCTTCTTGAATGAAGAGGCGGGTAGAAAAGAGCTCCAGAATCTTTCACAATAAGCATTGATTGTATCTTTCTTGGTCATCCGAAGATGATTCCAAGCAGCTCGTACATCTCATTCATATTCTTGCGTCAACCAAGAAGAAATAAAAAGCTTCTTAAATTTCAGCCATTTAACTGGCGCAGTCTTGTTTAAAAGAAGCGTGGACCACCAAGTACGAGCATTCCCCTTAAAGTAAGAGCCAACTCTCCGAATCTTGGAGTGCTCTGAATAGCGTCCTCCCGCGAAAGCGATGTAAAACTGTTGTATAAAAGACAAAGCCTTCGAAGCATCTGAGTATCCTGAAAAAATATCAAACTTGATCAAGTGGCCAGCTTCCTTAAACTCTCGGACTTTCTTGCTTTCATCTTCAAGAAAGTCTTATTGGTTAGCTTTGTAAAAATTCTTCTTGTTCGCATAAAAGTTTCTGTCATCGAAATCTGAGCTGTCTGTAGACGAGTCCTCAGTAGAACTGTTAGTCTCTGGACGAGATGTAGCCTTCTTTGCCTTTTTCTTGCCCTTTCCGAAGCTTTGTTTCTTGCTTCGCTTTTTACCTTTTTTGTCTTCTTCGCTTGAATCTGAAGAGCTAGAAAAATTGTCAGATGAAGAAGAAGAAGAAGAAGAAGAAGAAGAATTGGGTACTCCTTCAAATCGAACACGCTTCTTCCGTTTCTTTGCCTTGTCAAAAGTCGACTGACGACCCAAATATCCCGAGAAGTCGATGCTTTTCTTCCGCTTTTTGCCGTGCTTTTTGGCTTTCTTTTGCGCGTCAAAAAAAGCTGAGCAATCCGTGCATCAACCACCTCTTCTAGTTCCTTCCTGAATATTGTTTGGGATCAGAAGGGTTCTTGAAAGCAGATTTCGGGGGTGGTGGTGTGGTTTTCTGCCCACTGCTCATGCACTTCATGAAAAGAAGTCTCGCTCATATATTTTGCAAATTTGGGATCCTTCGCAAAATTGAGTATCATCTTCGTTGCATCGCCGATTAATTGACCACGCTCCATCTCTTGTCTCTCCGCCTGAGTAGGCCGAGGCGGGCCATACTCTCTGCTTGAATCTTCGTTGTGATCCAAGCCCCCATCTCCAGATGCAGAGGGAGTCGACTGATCATTGCGTGAAGCCATAGGTGCCGCGGAAAAAAAAAAATTGGGGATCTGATTTCCCAAAGAAGAGAAATCGGCCGAGCTCTGATACCACTGTAACAGACTTGGACACTCCAAGTCAAGAATCAACCGCGACAGCACCAAATAACCACTTCAAAACAAGTCACAGATCACAATAGATGTACACTGGCCCGGCAGAGTTCCGTGCCTAGAGATATTGGCCCCAAAGACTAGCGCCCCTTTTGGTATTTCTTTTTATATTAATCAAATCAAAGTACAAGAGAGTGGCTAGGGTTTCACTCTCAGACTCTCCGTCCAGATGCTCTGAGAAGTGAAGTCCTCTCCACATATTTAAAGGTACAAGGGATGCCCAAAAGCAGAGCCCCAAAAGCTTTTAAAATAAAAAGCATAAGAGCTCAAAAGCTCTTCTCTCTCACATTCTCCTTTTTTTTGTTTCAAAAAAAGCATTCTCTTCAAAAGCAAAATTCGCGTCGCTCATCATTTTTATTTTAAATTTTTTTTATTTATTTTTTTTAATAGCCTTGCAATTTCCAAAAAATTAGGGTTTGTGGCAAAAATTAGGGTTTGTAGGATTTTTAGGGTTTTTGGCAAAAATTAGGGTTTCTGTTGTCCGCCACATCATCACTTTGTGACAATAGGACATGTATGCTTTTAGAAAAGCACATGCCTAAAGCTTTGATACCACTGTAACGGGACGGCACCACATGCCAATGAAAAAGAGCAGACTGAACAACTTTAAGCACTTCAAATAACACTAAACTGAAAGAGATGCATGACACATGAGACGCGGAGTGGCGGAGTTCCACCCCAAGAGAGCACTAGCCCCAAACCTTGGTGCCCCTTTTGGTATTTCTTTATATTGCTTCAACATGGTACAACTCCCATGGCTCTGCTCTGCATCTCCCACAAGTAGACTGCCAAAGTGAGAGCCCATGGGTCATATTTAAAGGCCCTTGGCCTCTAAAAGTAGTTTACATGGAAAGCATCCCAGTTCTAAAAGCATTTGGTCCCAAAAACTAACGCCCAAAGCTGCCGGCGCGTTTCACGAAAATCCATATAACTGCCACATCATCAACGTAAAACGCAAAAATCGTACAATTGTTTGTGTGTGAGAAGTTCCTGCTTTATTTTAATGTGTTTAGGTCACTTGGGCCCCATCGGATGGGGTCCCATAAGTCGGTGGGAACTCCTCTTTGAAAATAGGCCACTCAACAAGACTTTGCAAGTTGGTAAAACTTCTTCTGCTGTTGTTGCTGCTTCTACTCTTAGGGTTTGGGCCCCTCCACCGGGATCTACAGGTTGGCTTCATTCCTCAGTGGCTTGACACGTCAACAATTTGTGACAGATAGAGACAGAGTGACTGCACTAGCCCCAACACCCTATCGACCCTTCTGGGCCTTAGTAATTCTTTTAAATTAATCTTCAGAGAGTACAACCCCTGGGAGGAGCACTCTCCCCAACTTACAACTGTCAAACTGAGAGGAGTCTCCCCCAAGGCTCATATTTAAAGGCCAGTCGCCAAAAGCATCAAATACAAAAAGCTATCTTTCTTCCCATAAGCAATTGTGAATGCTAGCGCCCAAAAGCTCTTCCAGATTTTGCAGCCAAACTGCCACGTCAATGTCCATAAATCGCAACACGTTTTGCGGACGTACGTACAACGTACCACGTTATGATGTTCTCACTTTTGTGACATACCCCCCCTTGGAGGAAGAGTAATTGCATACGATTACACCTGCCAAATTCTATCCAATTCTTTGGTGGGCAATGCCTTCATGCATACATGCCAATGACCATCATCACCAAACAACACATTCTCTAGCATGCATTACACCATATAGTTCTACAATCACATTTCTATCTAGTCATCTCATCCGCATCACAACTCTTGATATTCGAGCGTAGCAATATTAGCCATCACACTAACCTCTCAGGGGTGTCTTCATGCTTTCACAAAGTGATGACGTGGCAGGACCACCCAAGACTGATGGCATGGCTTGACGACCCGCGGACATGGCAGACAGTACGGATGATGACGTGGGAGACAATACAAATTTCCGGGATCTGCACTGACGTGTTAACGTGGCAGACAGTACGGATTTTTGCGTTTTGCGTTGACGCTGATGTGGCAACCTGTACGGATTTTCATAAATTATGTTAGAGTGCTTTTCTGGAAGATTTTTGGAACAAGTAGCTTTTAGGACTTTTTGCTTTTGAGTTTGTTGATTTTGGGGCTCTACTTTTGGCATCCCTTGTAAAAATAAAAGAGCCCTAAGGGCCTCACTCTACAAAGCATCTCGATGCAAAGTCTAAGAGGGGAGGTGTTGCTAAATTGGCTTTATCTTACAGAAAAATAATTCTAAATGAATTATTGGATTTATAAGTGAGAGGGTTTTCTCGCTTGGAACACCAAGGAAAAATAATTCTAAATGAATTATTGGAATTTTAAGTGAGAGGGCTTTTCTCACTAGAGACATCCGAGTACAGAGTATTCCTAGTGCGTCATTTAAAGTAATGACGGGAACACTGAGAACGGGAATATCTGTAAGGCCATCAGGAACGGGTACTTCTGATGCATCACATCGGATGGGTGACACGGAGCATCGGAAAGAAGTATCCGACCATCCGGGAACGGACATCTCTGATGCGTCATAGGATGGGTGACATAGAGCATCGTGAAGGAGATTGTACCGTAAGTTCGGTAGGAAAGGACTAGGTGATGGGTATTCCTGATGCGTCACAAGGTGGGTGACAAGTGCATCGAAAAGGGAATATCCATAGTCGGGAGGAAATTCCGAATTGTGTTAGAATTGTGCACAAGGAAAAAGCAAGCACTTGAATGAAGATGGGTTCAGAGGAAACTTTGAGGATAAACAGATGCTTTTTGAGAAAGCGGGATTGCCTTTCGGGAAAGCAAATGCTTTCTCGCGAGGAAGTCTATGTCTGCATTGCAACTGTGCATGTGATTGCATCCAGGGACGCCTGGGAAGTATTGTTTTTAACTTATAAGGTTTTATTGAGTTTTTAGACAGATTCAGACCATTTTTAAAGGTGACCGACCGCCCACTATAAGTGGGCAGCCATCTGAAAAATAAGGCAACAGATCAGCCAACGAATTCTCTCCCTATTTCGGGTAGAACAGAAAAAAAAAAAGGCCGCGATCTCTACGCGAGCAACTATTTGTGCCGTGGTCAAGGAGCTATAAAAGCACCACATGCCCTCACTGAAAGGAGGTCACCAACGCCAGCAAGAGAAGACTCTGCCGCAAGAGATCGCGATACTACGAAGCACGGAAGTCGCTTTTCCCGCGCAAGAGAGACAGGTATCTATTGTGGATTCGCAATACGAATTGTTGTCGTGTGTTTGCGTGTGTGTTTGTAGGTACTTCATCGCGAAGGAGAAGCGAGAAGGCTTCGGCCTACGCTTGGGAATTCCGAAAACGGAATTCGGAAATTGTCTGCGGAGTCTCAACTCCGAGTACAGACGAAAAAAGGATTGAGAGCTTGTCTCTCGGATTTCCCTTACGGGAAGGAACGACCATCGAGTCAAAGATTTAGAACGGAGGGGTTTTCTCCGGTTCTTGTGCTTGTAAAAAGATTCTCCCTAATAAAGAATTCTCTTGAAGGGAGGGGACCAGCCCATCTTCTGGTCCCCAGTACTGTGTCGATCTTCTCACTCTCTCTCTCTCAATATCTATTTCTCTCTATATCCTTTGGCTTCATTATTAAGTGATAAATTCTATTTATCCGAGTATATTTTATATTGCTATGCGCTCCTGTTTGTGACAGTGGTATCAGAGCATGGTCTCCTCTCTTTCTCTGTAAAGGAGGACGACTTTGGGAAGATACGGGAAGAAGCCATGACAAGCCAAGAGAGAAGTAAGCAGGCGGAACCCTAAGTCCTGCAAGGAAAAGCTCGCAGAGTTGGAAATTTTTTTTCTCTCTGCAAGAAGTCGACACAAGGCTTGGGATTCTCTGAGAAGGCGACAAGAGCATGATGCTCAAGAACCTACAGAATCCAAGGAGCGGAATGCTCGAGATTCTTCAGAATCCAGAAAAATATCCATGAACGTCAATCCAGAACTATAGCCATGAAATCCCGTCATTCCGGGAAGGATATGAAGAAGGTCTCTAGACCTAGGAACACTTCCAGTCAAGTTTGATACTTTTGACGGAAGGAAAGATGCCCTGAAAGCTACCGCTTTGATTCGACAAGTTTGAAGTTGCCTTTGCAAACGGCAATTTCTTAAAAAGCGTCGAAGATGAGGCATGTGATTAAACACCTCAAGTGGATTGAAAGTACTTGGTGGTATACCAAAGCTCTGCAAGGAACTTACAACAAGACTTGGATTCAATTCAAGGCTGAATTTTCGGACAAAAATTTTTTTCCTCTACACTTTAAGGAAGGCATCCAAGAAGATTGGGATGGATTTTCCCAATAGGAACGCGAGTGAGTCAAAGCAAGTAGTGGTTCACTCTTGCCAAGGTAGCTCCACTCTCGATCCTCTTTGAGGAAGGAAAGATGAAGAAATTCAACAAAGGACTTTTGCCCGAATTTTGTAGACGCATCTGCAAAATGCTTTGCAGCAGATGGTGGAGTCAGCAATAAAAGTTGAAAGTGTACACCTTAGTGTACATAGAATACAATCCCCGCAGTGGAATGAGAACCATTGAACACAAAAAATGAATTTTTGTTACCTCTCCTCGAAGGATACATTGCTATCCGAAGAGAGTTTGGAGTAAGGGAATTCACTCTAACTCCTGAGTTTTTGAATAGAAGACCCTCAAACTTAAAGTGAGAGGGCAGGTCTTTAATCAAAGTTAAATCTTTGAGAAACTCATCAACTGTGTATTGCTTTTATGCACGAGATATGCACGTGTCTAACCAGGACAATCACTCTCGAGTGTTTATGAGAGTAAGGTTGAGTCAGAACATTGTTTTATACGATGAACCACTTTGCTTAACCATCCGGAAGGTCCATGATTAATCTGGTATCCGGTAGTTCTCCAACAAATTATCTGCTATTGCGGGTAGGAAATTATGAAGGAACCATTCTGAGCTTTCAAGCAAAGAAAAGCTTTCATGAAGCTTGAGTACTCTTTAAGCCCACACCCCTACACGGTAAGGGAAGACATGGTAGTGCTTTTCGCACAAGTGAAGGAATACTCTCTTTACGAGGGAAGGAACAAGTGACGACTACGGCCTGTGCTCGAGAAATCCAAGGATTGAAATCCTAGTTTATTTGATGAGCGGGTTTTGCTCTAAGATTGAGCCAAGGGATCGTCAGGTTAAGCGTCTTTGCTCTAAGGATCTTACGAAGGGAAGGTAAATTCCCAGGCTCACTGAAACTTATGTACACCTTTGGGTACATGGATAACACACGAAGATGTAGACCTATGCCAAGGAACTGGACGAGAGTTTGTTATACTCTCTTGAGCGCCTTTTTGCGCGCAAGAATATTTCGACACGAGAATCTCTATTTGAGATGTGTCTGGTAGAAGGAATTTGAGTTTCTCTACGGAGAAGAGGTTTTCCAATGGTCGTTGATCATTGAGTACGCTATGTGCTTTTACCATTACAGTAGCAACTTTTGGTTGCGGTATATGTTTCTCCATGAGCAGGTCAAGTAGCATTTACACGCTACTGGAATAAATTTGCACTATTTTGTTCGTAAGAATATAATTTGCCAACCGTTTCAAAATGGTAAGAATTACAAATGGGAGAATATCCCTGAGAATCAAAGAGGGTTCGCTCTATTGTGAACCGGGTTTGAACATACGTTCAGAAAATGCTATGGCTAGAATCCTATCTGCCTGAGGTTTTGCAAATCGTCATTGATGCTCGCAAGGTGAATCATTTTTTATGATTTTGTAAGGAAGAGACGCTAATGGGCGTCGGGAAATCACTGCTGGTGGTAATAACTCGCAGGAGGAAACGATTGGACGGAAGTGCTGTCGTGCACAAGGAATCTTCGGACTGGAACCGTCCGCCTACGTTGAGCGACGGCCTGGAACAAGAACCTTCTTTAAGGTGATCGCAAATTGTGGAAGAAAGACATCGAACTTAATGCTCTACGACTTGGGCATTCCCTATGTGGGAGGACACAAGAGATTTAATACCCTCTGGACTAACAGCGTAAGATTATGCGCAAGGACAAATACCTAGATTGATTTCTAGAAAGATTATTCTTCTCGAATTTGAGAAGACAGAATCAAGTTAACAGAGTCTTAGATAAGGAAACTTTGGATCAGAACAATTGGCCTACCCAAAGCAAAGGCTCGGGATAAGAACTTACTTTGGTAAGATGACACACTTGTTCTGCCATAGGAAGATTCACATGAGCTTAATGCTCTCGACATGCCCTATGCGGGAGGACACAAGAGGTTTAATATCCTAAGGACTAATAGCGCAAGGTTATGCGCAAGGACATAGACCTAGATTGATTTCTAGGAGGTTTATTCTTCTTGGAATTGAGAAGGTGGAATTGAGTAAACAGATTCTCGGATAAGGAAACTTCCAATCTGTTGGAAAGACGCGAATGACAAGTTCTTACATGGCTCGTAACTTTAATGAAAGGTGAAGGATATCCTCGAGGTCCTAGAGGAAAGACATTAACCGGTAAGGTAAGTATTGAATTATTGAATTTTTGTTTAATTAAATTTTTAAGTTCTCTTTTGAGAAAGGACTAGCTCAACTCACCATTGAGCAAGATTTGGAATCTTTCCGGTTTCTCCCCGGCAGTTCAGTTGGACCTCTACAGTTGAGGACAACTGTTTAAAAGTCAGAGGGATGTTGCTAAATTGGCTTTATCTTACAGAAAAATAATTCTAAATGAATTATTGGATTTATAAGTGAGAGGGTTTTCTCGCTTGGAACACCAAGGAAAAATAATTCTAAATGAATTATTGGAATTTTAAGTGAGAGGGCTTTTCTCACTAGAGACATCCGAGTACAGAGTATTCCTAGTGCGTCATTTAAAGTAATGACGGGAACACTGAGAACGGGAATATATGTAAGGCCACCAGGAACGGGTACTTCTGATGCGTCACATCGGATGGGTGACACGAAGCATCGGAAAGAAGTATCCGACCATCCGGGAACGGACATCTCTGATGCGTCATAGGATGGGTGACATAGAGCATCGTGAAGGAGATTGTACCGTAAGTTCGGTAGGAAAGGACTAGGTGATGGGTATTCCTGATGCGTCACAAGGTGGGTGACAAGTGCATCGGAAAGGGAATATCCATAGTCGAGAGGAAATTCCGAACTGTGTTAGAATTGTGCACAAGGAAAAAGCAAGCACTTGAATGAAGATGGGTTCAGAGGAAACTTTGAGGATAAACAAATGCTTTTTGAGAAAGCGGGATTGCCTTTCGGGAAAGCAGATGCTTTCTCGCGAGGAAGTCTATGTCTGCATTGCAACTGTGCATGTGATTGCATCCAGGGACGCCTGGGAAGTATTGTTTTTAACTTATAAGGTTTTATTGAGTTTTTAGACAAATTCAGACCATTTTTAAAGGTGACCGACCGCCCACTTAATAAGTGGGTAGCCATCTGATAAATAAGGCAACAGATAAGCTGGCGAATTCTCTCTCCCTATTTCGGGTAGAACAGAAAAAAAAAAAGGCCGCGATCTCTACGCGAGCAACTATTTGTGCCGTGGTCAAGGAGCTATAAAAGCACCACATGCCCTCACTGAAAGGAGGTCACCAACGCCAACAAGAGAAGACTATGCCGCCAGATAACGCAAGAGATCGCGATACTACGAAGCACGGAAGTCGCTTTTCCCGCGCAAGAGCGACAGGTATCTATTGTGGATTCGCCACACGAATTGCTGTCGTGTGTTTGCGTGTGTGTTTGTAGGTACTTCATCGCGAAGGAGAAGCGAGAAGGCTTCGGCCTACGCTTGGGAATTCCGGAAACGGAATTCGAAAATTGTCTGCGGAGTCTCAACTCCAAGTACAGACGGAAAAAGGATTGAGAGCTTGTCTCTTGGATTTCCCTTACGGGAAGGAACGACCATCGAGTCAGAGATTTAGAACGGAGGGGTTTTCTCCGGTTCTTGTGCTTGTAAAAAGATTCTCCCTAATAAAGAATTCTCTTTAAGGGGGGGGACCAACCCATCTTCTGGTCCCCATTACTGTGTCGATCTTCTCACTCTCTCTCTCTCTCACTATCTATTTCTCTCTATATCCTTTGGCTTCATTATTAAGTGACAAATTCTATTTATCCGAGTATATTTTATATTGTTATGCGCTCCCATTTGTGACAGGAGGTTCCCGACGGGAGTTGTACTTTGCTCAAGAAAAGAAATACCGAGAGGGGCCAAGTTTTGGGGCCAATACCTCTAGGCACGGAACTCGGTCGTCGGGCCATGTATTCGACCCATCTCACCTAATTTGGAACTATTGATGACCAGAATCAAATGTTTCAAACAATGCTATGCAAATGACACACATACACAAATGCAACCACAAAACATCAAGACATAAACTTAGCCTATTTGGACTAAGATCGCAATTTGCCCAAATGAAGTTGAATTCCAATTACAACCAAACGATCTCGGGATAGCAATCTACGTCATTCAAAGAGTTTCATCTACAACTAAACGATGCTCAAATTGTAACCTGCCCCTTTAGGGAAAATAGGCTAAATGCACTGGAAAATTCCCCTGAAGGATTCTAATGGATTTTGGTGGGAATGCTTATGATCATGCTGTGTGCAACCAGAGGATATGCATCTATACTAAGTGACTGGGCATGCACGGTCTGCGAAGAGACTCACAAAAGTGCCAGATCACTTCCTATTCTAGACTTACTGGACTGACTGAACCCTTGTCGTGCTATAGCTTGTCCGCGGACACATAGGGTTGGATGTGTCACGTGACAGCACGACCAGTCTGGTCAGTAATCTATAACAAGAGGCCAAGAAAATATTTATAGACAACAACCTCCACTGAAGAGCCAAAGGTCGGCCCATGAGGCTAGGCATATGCAAGGTCACATGAAGAAGGCGAGGCCAAGTGGTATGGGACGCTCGGTCTTCCAGGTACATGTCTAGGTCCCCTTACTGTTCCGCATAGGGGGTGCTTTCGGATGGTGTCTATGGTCTGGTGGTTCATCTGACACGTATCCATAAGCAATTCAGGTCGCTGGAGGTTCAGGTCGCTGGAGGTTGGGTGAAACCGGCCCATGGGGCGGTAGTCTTTGGCTTTCACCCGAAATTCTTTACTTTAGACACACACACACAGAGAACGTGCAAAGGAAACCTACGACGGGAATTAACACTTAAGCACACACGCGGCTCGAAAGCTAGAATGCTCCGAGCAGACGCCGACAACCTGTAGGCCCCAAAATTGGCGCCCCTTTTGGTATTTCTTTATTCTTTAGGAGGGTAAATTACAAAGAAGATTCTTGGGAATCCTTCATCTATATCCAGCTAGATACCATCTGTTTTGGCCAAATTCGGCAACATAACAGCCCCAAAACTTACGCAAAACCAATTCCCCCTGCTATAACTCTTCTACTGGCATATACCCTCTGATTCCTACCCAAAAACAATAAATTCAGCAGCTGTATTTACTGGTTTTTGCCCTGTTTTCATCCCTAAACAGTCCCCTAACTGTCTAACTATTCCCAAGGGTTCTGGCGTCCGTATGGCTGAAAAACAGTCAATTTACGGCGCATACACAACACTGAAAACGCACCTGTACGGTGAGGTTATGACCCTCACCGGTGCTTGCTTTAGAGTAGCAGTTAGCTACCCCTGTTCCTGCTCAAGGAGGCTCTTGCCTCAGCACAAAAGCATGAACCCACACAGCTGTACATCTGTCAAATAAAGAGCCCTCTTGTGGGGCATCACATAACTGCACATAGGGGAGAGAGAGCAGTGTGTAGCATGCAGGGCATCACTCATAGCACCACATTGTACATGAGAGGGAAAGAAAGCACTCCATAGCTCTTACCCTGTGACAAAATGCAAATGAGGCCTCTGGCAGCATAAAATTCAGCGCCACTTCTTGATGGAGAAGGAAAGTGCACAAAAATGTGCCACTTGGCGCATTTACAAGCATTTGCCCGTTCCGGGGTTGCCGCCTAAAAATCTCCCGACTGGTTGCCCAGTTGACTTCGCGGCAGAGTTGTAAAATGTTCCCCTTGCCATACCGGAGGTAATGACGCCAACACATTTCACAGCCCAAAATAGCAGTTCCCTAATTTTTAGGAGATGCTTCCGTCCTCATTGGTACTGCATCCAAAAGTGCAATGTGGCCCACTGTCGGATAATTTCTGTTGGTGATCCCACTTTGACTTTATGCCTTTGTTGAGTTCACTTCCTAGTATCCACAAACTTGCTAAGTGCGACGGGGGAACCTACATGACCTTGCATTGAGCCTAGACATCCTCTTACTATACGAATTCCAATGCCGACCCACTTCCCGTCTGCTAATGAAACTACCATTCACATTGGCCATACAATGTCCGACCATTTGCAACTTCAAAAAGAGGGTTTCAAAAATAAAACAAAAATCATTGGAAAGAATCTAACCTTAGGGTTAGCAGTTGCCACGTCCTCGTGACATAGTTAACAGCTGCCACGTCCTCGTGACATTGGGGGACAAGGGGCACCTACAGCAGAAGAGTGGCAGCAAGGAGTAGTGAGGCTGACAAGCAACAGAAACCTTCGACAACAACTCCAAGTGCATAGAGCCCTGGCTGTACAGTAGGGCGGAAAAACACCAACAAGGTATGCAACAGAGCAGCCTAGCTGAACGTCATTGGAAGGGCAAGGCTCCTCGTTCCCCCTCTCCTACATGTCTATGGTTACATAGAAGTCTATAGATGATTCCAAGAAATGACGATGTTGTATTGTCTGTGTATTCGCTTGCACAATGTGCAATTCTGCCATGTTAGCAGCCTAAAGAGAACAAAGCATCACCTAGCAGAAGATATACTCATAAACATCATGCAAGTGAACAAATAAAGTCTACAGCAACAACAGCAAGACCAAAGCAACGATGTAGTCGACGACTACCAAGAACAAAGTAGATAGCTTTGTCAGCTTTTAAACATCATGCAAGCGAAAAGAGAAATAAGACTACAGCGACAAAAGCAAGACCAAAGCAACAATGTAGTAACCAACTACTGAGATCAAATTAGCTAGCTTACTCAGCTTTTAATTAATATCTACCAAAACCATATCCTACATGACTGGGCATTGTTATAGGACAGTGTTTTCCTGCACCAAATACTGGATAAGAGGAAAACTCTTGTGACAGCAGGACTTGTAAAACGAGAACAAAATATGAAACAGATTCCCAAAAAAGGGGAAAAGGGGGGGAAGAGGAACTGGTCCGGGGGGTGGGGGGGGTTTATTATTATTGTAAAGTCCATTCTCTCAGGTGTTCTCTCTTGCAAGATTACTACCTTTATGAAATATTTTAAAACTAAAAGATACCTTCAATTGGCTCTGCCTAATCTCTTCTAACCTTCGTTTCTGCCTAGCTTCCATCTCCATTCGCCGTTCAAGTTCCAATTTCCTCTTCTTTTTCTCACGTTGAGCCTTTTCAGCCTAAAGAAAACAAAACAGCAACTTTTACAAATCTACAAATTTCCTAATTTCACAAAACAGTGACCCCATTGCTAGATTATAAAAGACAAGGGCTTCAACTTTGCAAAAAAAATCACCTGCTTCTGGAGCTCCAGATGTCGCCTTGCCCATTCCTCCTCCTCCGCATGGAGATACTCCTCAGTTTTTTTCAATGTCTCTCTGTCAGTTACAACTTTATCTGCAGCAGTAAGAGTACCATTTGTTTCCACACATTTTTTAAGCTTCAAATGTAGCTCAGTATCCAGCCTTTTCGTCGCATCTACATTACCTCCACTAGTATCTAGCTTTACAGATTTCAAAATGTTCTGGGGCGACAATGCTTCCTCAGCAATGCCATCTGAACCTATATCAGACACATTTACATTTGAGTCCTGCTGATCAAGAACAATATCTTCTTTCCTCTCTTTTGCATGAGATGAGGGGCCTGCTCCAAAAGCCTGTCTCCAGCTTCTCTTGACTTGATATTGCAAATCACCCCTACCCTGCCCCTTTGGACTTTTCCGGCCATCACTATTTGCATGAACTGAAGCACTTGTACTCTCTTCACTCTCTGCTCTTCTTGCTTTTCCCGTACGCCGTCGGAGGGCAGCTTCCTCCCAGTTTTGCTTCACTGTTCCATCAAAGTCTAATACAATTTCACAATCAGATAGGTCACTTGGGCTGCTTCTCCTCTTCCTACTTGACTCGTTCTTTCTGTCTGCAGATGGCCTTAACCTCTTTCCTGCTCGTGTAAACTTCTGCTTTGAAAAGGTAGATGCATGGGGTTCGATTACAACACAATCCTCTTCATCTGAAGTGTTGGCAGAAAGCTCATAAGTATCATAAGATGACTTGCTATCACTGTCCCCACTGCTGCTAGAGCTGTCATAGTGGCTTTGAGACCTCCTCAAAGGAGCCTCACTTTCATAATTCTCCACTTCGCTATCTCCATTATCATCTTCAATAACTATAACTTCTGGAACATTCTGCATGCAGCATCCCTGCACTCTATCCATCTTCCCTTCAAATGTTTCCCTCAACTCTGTTGTGGTTTTCACATAGGCACCCAGCACCTCTTGGTGCATGCCAGTTTCTTTTTTGCAAACATGATGCATCGCTCCAGATCCAGGGCAAAGGGCAATCAGGCCAAAGATACTTGCTTGAAACTCTACTGATGCTCCCGTCGCAGGCAGACCTCTAAAGATTTTTGTTACTAAGAACCACTATTCAGCAACACACGAGTCCGCTCCTGATGCTGACTTCCCAAGCATAGCAACTGCTTGTTCACGTCTAAAACGAGTTCACAATTTTGCAAGTTAATCACAAAAGCTCTTGCCTCTGTACAAACGGAAAGTTTCCTGATGCCTGCAGCAAAACCAATACCATGATCACAAACACAATTCCACAAATCCTACTTAAGCATACTCCTGGAACAGGAATGGGGGGCAAAACAACACAGTTTCCGTAATGCAAGCATGGACACCCAACAATCACTACGAATAGCAGATCAACAGGCACGATAGGAAGTCAAAATGCTGACAGAACAAGATCAAACAAACAGATGATCAATTACATTTTCTAGCTTCGTCTTCAAATCTCTCTCTCTCTCTCTCTCTCTCTGAGAGAATACTCTATCCTTCCTGCATGTGGGCAGAAAGAGAAATGGGAAACTTACAGGGCGGAAAGGCAGGTAAGTTACCAGGCTTAAGGCGGGATATGGCTCCGTTCCGCTTCTGCTCGAAAGAAAAAGGTCGGCTATTGAGAAGGAAAAACACTATTCTCTCAACGACGAACGATCCAAAACACAATGGGGGGGTCATTCACACGAACCTTGGCAACGTCTTGGTATGTTTGAGAGAGAGACACACACACACACAGAGAGAAAGAGAGATGTAGAGAGGGAGAGTGAGATGGAGAGACAAATGTATAATCCGTTTAAATTCAATCAAGTGGTTATAAGTGTTGAGTAGTTATAAGGTGTTATGGATTTATCATTCAATTTTAGAGTGTCGGTGGGCAATTGCGTAATTGTCCATGCAAGCAAAATATTAACAAGATGAAGGTATTTTCAAAGAATATGTAATTGGACGTCCGTTGGTAGTTTTTGTTGAAGTACGGTCATTGCAACGATTAATTGGCCTTATTCTTAAATTGAGTTGTTTGCCTCCATGTTTGGGTTGCAAAAGTCATTAGTGATAAGAGACTCGGTTTTATAGAGTGTAATATATGTAGTTGAGAGAGATGGAGAGAAAAGAGATGCAAATAGAGAGAGATAGTTAGAGAGGTAGAAGAGAACACAAAGATATAGATAGAGAGACAAAGTGTGAAATAGACAAAGACATGGTATTGTAATTAGTTGACGGAGGATGATTAAAATGTGCAAGACATAGCGTGTGTTTGACCATGAGAGGTACATGTGTATCAAAATATAAAAATATGTCAAACCTTAATGTGCCTTTGAAGATGTAAAATACGCATATCTTTTTTAGCTTCTTCGTAACGTGATATTGTGTACAGTCAAGCGGGTGGCCTATCATGTTGTTGTATTCACAGTTTGAAGTCGCCTTCTTGTTTATTATCTCATGTCTCTCTAATGCAATTGCATGTTGCTTGTTGTTGGTTTGGTGGAGGATATGGAATTCAGAATTTTCTATGAATGGTTTGAATGCAGCTACGTCATCTTGCATTTTTTTTTGTGGGCTTCAGATGTGTGATTGCCTACGTGATTCAAAATTGTTTGTATATCCTATGTAAAACCTATTGTGTTGTTTGCATGTGATTGAGTAAACTATGTAGCTTGTTTCTTCATATGACGCTGCCACTTGGTTAGTTATGTCTCTTGACATATTTTATTGTCTTGTTGATCTTTCGACTGGTTGTCTTGAATTATCAGTCTAATGTTCTTGTTGATGGTGTGTACTGGTGTTTAGATATAAAACAGTTATTGTGAGCATCAGAACCTATAGGAATTAGAGTGTTTCATCATGAGAATTGTGATTTACCCGTGTTCATTGCAGGTGAATACGTTACTGTCTTCCCCGAAATGTTTTTTGAATAACTCTTTGTCAAAATAATATGTGAGCTTTACATCAGACAAGATTTTGGTGTTACCATATACATGTGGCAGTGATGTGTGTGAACACACTAGGACCGTCGGGGCATTTTTTCCCTCTTTAGGAGGTTTTTTCCCACGTGCATGGTATATACGTCCATCACTCTAGGGCTATCCATCTTTCCATTACACACTAAGTAATACACTCTTTGTTGTGTGCCTTGAGGTTCCTTCGTCTTCTCCAAGTTGTTTGTGTTTTCCTGCAACCCTAATTCCAACAATTGGTACCATAGCAGGTTACGTCCTCCCGAGCTTAGTCGCCAGCAGCTCCAGCACACGCCTGCTCACTTTCTCCGATTTCTATGAGATTTGGCGAGCATTCGCAAGTCGACAAAAATTTTGGATGTGCTCGAAGAGCTCAGTCTGCTCAGATTTTTTTATTCGGGCTCATTTCAGCCTTCGTTATCACCACATGTAGTACAGTACATGCTATTTTTTTATTTTTTGTAGAATTTATGTCACTGTCATTTTCTGCATAACAGGTCCCTTGCAGTCTTCTACGGTTTGTGCTATATAGCACGTGTTGTTCTCGCTTCGTTTCTCCTTTTTTTTGGCCAGTTAACACAGACGTGTTTAAGATGTTTGCTACTGGGGACAGATTGGATGGGGACAATTAGCCTATGTGGGCTTATATGATGCAACATGTTCTTGTGTCGAAGGGCGTATGGAATATTATGCAAGGCATTGATGTACGTCCTGGTTCTGAGGATGTAGGCGATGTTGAGGATGTTGCAGGTCTTGCTACTGTTAGAGTTATTTTTCCTACATCTGAGCAAACTCGTTGGGATGTAAAAAGATGTAAAGGCTCATGCATTGATTGCATTGTCTGTGAAGCGCACTATTACTCCCCACATTCGTTCAACGAAATCTGCCAAACAAGCTTGGGATATTATGACTGGTCTTTATGCAAGTCGCAATGAGGCTAAAATTGCATTGCCGCGTAAAGAGCTGGAATCGAAGATTATGCATGAGGAAGATGATATGGACACTTTCCTTGCTGATGTCAAGGATATCAATGAGCAACTTATTTATGCAGGTGAAGTCATTTCAGACAATTCCCTTGTGCAGATTGTTCTTGATGCCTTGCCAGATTCTTACTAGACTTTTGCTAGTACTGGGAGACTTATGACCCAAGGAAATCCTGAAGTTGTCAAATTTGATGCATTATGCACATTGTTGTTGCAAGAGTCACTTTCCAGAAAAAACAGGACTAGACAGTGTGCAATTGAACAGGCTTTTATTGTTGCTCAAAGAAAGGGTGGTAACAGTAATGCAACCACTTCTTATGGTTCTTCTGCGATTGGAAAATCACCTCTTTCTAATGCTTCTGTTGACAACAATTCGTCTGGAAATTCTGGTGATAAGGGCAAAAAGAAGATGTGTTGCCATTATTGTAAAGCTAATGATCACTTGATCAAGCATTATAAGGGAAGTATGTGCCACTTCCTCCAACTTGCCAGCCCCGTTTTCATGTGATTACTTGCGTCCCTTGTATTCGGCACTTTCTTATGATATTGATCATTCGTTCGCGTCCCTCACTCTCGTGTCCCTCTTGCGTTCAGTTTTCAAGTTGTGTTCTTGTATGTGCGTTTGCTTGCCTGCAGGTCCCGTTTGCATCGCAGGTGAGCCGGCGCGGCCCCTTTTCCGCGACGCCCCGAATGAGGGCGTCACACTTGGTATCAGAGCTTCGGCTCGAGTCCCCGCCGACTCGACGTCGGCCCGTGGCCCGTGGCCCGTGGCCCGTGGCCCGTGGTTGTCACCACGTTTTCGGCCCGTCTGCCTTGTTTTTCCATGTTTTCTCGGCATTCTCGGCCCGTTTTGCCCCGTTTCACCACGTCCCTTGCGTGATTGCCCCGTTTTGCCCCGTTCCTTGCGTTTTCTCCACGTTCCCCACAGTTTTTCACCGTTTTGCCTCGTTTGACCCGCGTTTCGCCCCGTTTTCATCGCGTTCTCCGCATTCTTGACCCGTTTTGACGCGTTTCTCCACGTTCCCCATCGTTTTTCAACGTTTTGCCCCATCTTACACTGTTTGGGACCGGTTTTCATCGTTTTTGAGCCGTTTTTCACGGTTTTCGTCGTTTTGGACCCCGTTTCGCGCTGTTTCATAGTTTTTCAACGTTTTCAAGCCGTTTTCGCGCAATTTTTCTAGTTTTCGACATTTTTGAGTTTTTCCTTTCGGCTTCGGCCACAAAAGCACCGAAATGGCTGGAGATCAAGAATATGATGACTGATACAGAACCGAGCCTGATTTGAATAAGAAGGAGAAGAAGAAGAAGGAAACGAAGACATGACAAGATGCCCAAGACACAATAGAAAAGAGACTGGAGGCACGCATCATGGCCTCCGTGGAACAACAGATCAACTTGATGTCGGCTAACCTGGGCGACCTGATTCAAACACAGCTAGGCCAGCAATACAAAGACCGCCCAGGCACCAGTAATGTCAACACGCGGCGTAACACACAAAGACGACCACGACCCGAAGACGAAGACTATTAGGATGATCAAAGTGAAAGACGTTACTATAGCCCTGACAGACACCTAGAAGATGAAAACAGACTGGGAAAGTTCAAACCCAGTCCCCCAGAGAAATACAAAGGCAACCGCACCTCACTGGAACTCAACAAGTGGTTCAGCGAGGTAGAAGACTACATGTAGTGGAACAACATAGGCAGACGCAGATGGGTGCAAGTGGCCAAAACCTTTCTGGCCGACGACGCCTATGTATGGTTCCTCACTGAACAGCAATCAAAGCGCTGGGAGGACTGGGAGGACCTACAAAGAGACATGCTCAGCTACTTTGTCCCAGAGAATGAGGGCAACAAAATCAGAGATTCGTGGCGCGATCTATGCCAGGACGGCCACATATCAGAATACATTGTCAAATACCGTCGACTCATGCTCCAACTCCCATTGATGCACACAGCAGACAGGCTACATGGGTTCCTGTACGGCCTTAAGCATTGGGCCCGTCGAGAGGTCGAAAAACAGAATCCCAACACCTGGGAAGTGGCTGCCAATATGGCAGAAAAGCTACGCGACACAAACCCCACACCGGGTTTGCCTCCAAATAACCCTCGCCCCAACAATTTTGCCCCCAACCACCGGCCTAACCCACCCGCCGGGCAAGGCTGCGGATTTGTACATAATAACAGAAGCAATGTTCCCCGCCCAACACCACCCAATGCCAACCCTGGATTAGGCCGCGGAAATGGCGCCTTAATCCCACGTAGCTCTGTTGCGAGCAACTCTTACAGCACCATGTCCACCAGTTTTGCCCCCCACACTTACCACGGCAATAATAACAATCCGCACCATGATTGCATCTGGTGCAGTGATTGCCGAATTGCTCACGGCCCCAACTACGCTTGTGTGCGCAAGCGCAATCATGCCTCAACATCATCTAGCAGAGCCAACACCATCCAAATCGAAGAACCACCCTCCCCCCCCAAAGAAGAATCAAAGAAACGGACGACCCTATTGTTGACCAACAACTTCGGATTGGAGCAGTATCCCTCCACCCTCAATGCATGGCAGTAGCTATAACGGACATTCAGAACTTATATGTCTAGGCAACAATCGAACCCCAACAACAATGGATCATGGTAGACTCAGGCGCTATACACAACTTTCTATCCCCGCAGTGCGCCGCTCGCCTGGGCCTACGCCTCACCACCGTCAATGAAACTACAGTCAAGTTCGCCCAAGGAAAGGATAGCAATGTAAAGGCAGCCCGTCAAGTCAGGATCGAGATGGGTGAATTCACATTTCACCTTGACTTCATAGTGGTCCCAATGGACGACTTTGAGGCAATCATTGGTCTCTCCTTCAACGACAAGTACCTCATTGCACTCCTAGGCATGAAGGTGGACCAATTACTCCTGAATAATCAAGGCAAAGCAGTGACAGTCCAAGGCGCCAGACTCACAACGCAGCAAGCTTTCACCCACTAGGCGCATCTTCAAACCAATCCCCCTCCCATCAACCGCCAATACCCTGCTCAATTGGCAGCGATGAAAGGCAAACAAAAAGTCCCAGAGACATCTTCCCCCAGACTCAACCTCATGAGTGCAAAGCAAGCAGAGCGGGCCCTCAAGAAAGGAGCTCAGGTTCACCTCTGCATCATGCAAGCAAAGGAGCAGCCCACAGCAAGGCTCAACTCCATCACCATCGAGCAGGCCAAAGTGGGTGACCCCTCCCTTACCCCCATCCTCCAGAAGTACAAGGATGTCATGCCTCCAGAACTTCCCCCCGGCCTACCCCCTCCCCGTCAAATTCAACATGAAATTGACCTCATCCCAGGAAGCACACCCCTAGCGAAGGCCCCCTACCGCATGAACGACACCGAGCTCAAAGAGCTCTAGAAGCAACTCCAAGAATTAGAGGATCAAGGTTTCATCCGGCCCAGCAGCTCTCCTTTCGCGGCCCCAGTCCTGTTCGTCAAGAAGAAAGACGGCTCGATGCGACTATGCGTGGATTATCGGGCCCTCAACAAGATAACTATCAAGAACAGGTACCCAGTCCCCCTAATGGAAGATCTTCTGGACAGAGACTACAGGGTGCCCAATACTTCACGCGTATCGACCTCCGCTCAGGCTATCACCAAGTCCGAATCGCCTCTAAAGACATCCCGAAGACTGCATTCCGCACACGCTACGGCTCCTGGGAATGGATGGTCCAGGGTTTCGGTCTCTCCGGCGGTCCGGGCACTTTCTGCCGAATAATCCATGACAGTTTCCGCGACATGATTGACGATTACCTCATCACTTACATCGATGATTTGCTCATTTACAGCAAAAATTTAGAAGAACACCAGAAGCATGTCGCCACAGTACTCCAACGCCTCCGAGAACACCAGCTGTATGCCAAGCTGGAGAAGTGTGAGTTTGCTGTCCAGAAAATCGAGTTCCTGGGTTTCATCGTCACGTCCGAAGGCATTATGGTGGACCCCAAGAAAGTCGACGTCGTCATCAAGTAGGCTCCTCCGACATCCATCAAAGAAGTCCGCGAATTTGTGGGTTTCTGTCAGTACACACGCCGCTTCATCCGCGACTTCAGCAAGATTGCCGCCCCACTTACAGAGATAACCAAAGGCCACAAACCCTTTCAGTGGACCTCCAGAGAAGAAGAGGCCTTTGAGAACCTGAAGATAGCCATGTGTAGTACCCCCGTCCTCCGACTACCCGACTTCACCAAACCATTTGAAGTCCACACGGATGCCTCCGATGGTGCCATTGGCGGTGTCCTCATGCAAGAGAATCAACCCATCGCCTACGAGTCCCACAAGTTCACAGATGTGGAGACCAGATGGACCACCCATGAGAAGGAAATGCTCGCTGTCGTCCACTGCCTCCGAAAGTGGCGACACTATGTCCAAGACAAACACACCAAGGTCTACACAGACAACATCTCCCTCAAGTACTTCCAGACACAGCCCAAAATCACCCCCAAGCAAGCTAGGTGGCAAGATACACTGGCAGAATACGACATCGACATCATCCACAAACCAGGTACTACAAATGTCATGCCAGATGCTCTCAGTCGAATGCCCACCCTCACAGCCATCTCACAGCAACCAGCACTCTACGCCAACGCATCCTCGACGCTCAAAAAGCTGATCCTGCTGTCCTCCGCATGCTCAACGACCACATCTCTGGGAAAGCGGCAGTCGGTCTCTTTGAAGTCAAAGATAACCTCTTCTACGCGCATGGAAAAATCTACATCCCCAATGATCCAGAGCTAAAGAAAGACCTCATGTGGGAGGCTCATGACTGCAAGCTAGCTGGACATGGTGGCCAGAAGAGATCTTATGACAAACTCCATCAACACTACATGTGGCCAAAAATGAAGGACGACGTAATCGACTACGTGCGCACCTGCCCAGCCTATCAACTAGTCAAAGCTCAAAGAGTCAAGCCTGCTGGCCTCCTCCACCCCATGCCAACACCCTCTCGGCCTTGGGACATGGTAAGTATGGACTTCATCGTCGACCTCCCCCCCTCCCACGGCCACACTACCATCATGGTGGTCGTCGACTACTTCACCAAGCAAGCCCACTTCATACCTGCAAAGCCTCCCGTCACCGCCTACCAAGTCGCCAAACACTTCTTCGCCAAAGTCTTCAAATACCACGGCCTCCCCTTAGCCATAGTTTCTGATCGCGACACCCGCTTCCTCAGCGAGCTCTTCAAGCTTCTAGGCACCCAGCTCCGCTTCTCATCCGCCTACCACCCAGAAACCGATGGTCAAACCGAAAGAGTCAACCAAGGCATTGAAGACTACATCCGCAGCTACGTCAAGGTAGATCAGAAGGACTGGTCCGAATACATGGACGTCCTGGAATTCCACTACAACAACTCCATCCATAGCAGCACTGGCTACACCCCCTTCGAGCTCTCCACAGGTAAAGAAGTCATCACACCTCTTGCACTGGCAACCGGCGACGTGCATGCCCAGGATCTGGAATGTGAAGAATTTCTTCAACAATGGCAAACCCGCATGCAAAGGGCAAAGAAGAGTCTCGAGCAAAGCAAGGTACGCATCGCCAAATACGCCAACCAAAAGCGAAGGCCTGCCAAACTCTTCCAAGAAGGTGACTTAGTCCTCGTCAGCTCCCAGAATATCACCCTCCCTCAAGGCCTCTCCCCGAAGTTCAACCACCGCTACTATGGGCCATACAAAGTGCTCAAGTCCTACAACGACATCACCTACAAGCTGGACCTCCCATCACACATCAACATCCACAATGCCTTCCATGTAAGTCTACTCAAAAGGTTCGTGCCGGATAACACCTATGGTAGAAGCCTCCCCGAATATGTAAAGGATGGCCCGCCACATGAGCCGGAGGCCATCCTAAAGTCGCGTTTTGGACGCCGGGGACAATTATTCTATGTCAAATGGCGAAATCGCCCTATGAAGGAATGCACTTGGGTCCCTGAAGAAATCATGATTCGACTCGGGAGACCCCTTGTGCTGCGCTTCTACAACATGCCGACTGAAGAGGAGGACAACCCACTAAATGACAACCACATAGAGTAGTCCTCCCCCCACTTTGTAAATAGCATCACCCTAGGTAGCTAGACATTTTGGTGGCAACCTCTAACTCCCCTCCTTGTAAATATCCGCCCAAAAACCTCGGCATCAACTTTTGTATCGGCACCTCTCAAAACCCCGGCTTGACGTGGGCGTCAAGCTCTCTCAACCCGGGGGTGTATATAAGGGAAGTATGTGCCACTTCCCCCAACTTGCCAGCCCTGTTTTCATGTGATTACTTGCGTCCCTTGTATTCGGCACTTTCTTATGATATTGATCGTTCGTTCGCGTCCCTCACTCTCGTGACCCTCTTGCGTTCAGTTTTCAAGTTGCGTTCTTGTATGTGCGTTTGCTTGCCTGCAGGTCCCGTTTGCATCGCAGGTGAGCCGGCGCGGCCCCTTTTTCGCGACGCCCCGAACGAGGGCGTCACAAGCAATCTCCTAAGTTGAAGGTCAAAGAGGCTAAGAAGAAAGAGGGTGGTTCCACTGCAAATGTTGGATCCACTACAAATGCAGCTATTGTTGAGTCTTCTGTAAAAGGAGACTGTGATGCTGATGTTGATGCAGAATGGGCTTTTAGTGCAGAGTGTACCTATAATCCTGTTGTCCATGATGCATGCATGTCAGTTGCTACAGATTCACATGTGTGGTGTTTTGATAGTGGTGCTACAAAGCACATTACCTCACATCGTGATTTGCTCACCTCTCTTGAGTTTGTCCCTTATGGGAATTCAGTCACTTGTGCCAACAATGCCTCTTATCCGGTTCATGGAGTTGGAAAGATTGAGCTTACTACTGCAAATGGCAGTTCTTTCACACGTTGATGCACTTTATGTACCTGGGATCAAGAAGAATCTTTTGTCTGTATTTGCACTTGCTTGACTTAGACTTGTAGTCAAGTTTGTGGATGATAGATGTACAATACATGATCTCAGTTTTGGTGATGAAATTGTTGCATCTGGCACATTATGTCATGGGTTGTATAAGCTCACTTTGTATGACAAGTGTGGCCAGAATTTTGCAAATGCAGTTGTGGATTCTAAGGCTATTTCAGATGCAAAACTTTGGCATGCACGTTTTGGGCATCTGAATTTTGCCAGTTTTGCTACGTTTGTAGAAATCTGATATGGTTGCTTCTTTGCCGCCTCTTGAAGCACTTGCAAAACATGGTTGTGAAGGCTGTATTTTGGGTAAGATGCAGCGTTCTAAGTTTCCAAAGGATGGTTCATTTAGGGCCACATGCAGGTTGCAGCTTGTGCATAGTGATGTTTGTGGGCCTATGAGAACTCTGTCCTTGGGAAATCACCTTTACTTCATGGCTTTCATTGATGATTACTCTAGGCATGCATGGATATTTCCGCTTAAAGCAAAGCCCGAAGTTTTTATGTGCTTCAAACAATTTCTAGCTATGGATGAAAATGTCTCAAAATGTACTATGGGCACCCTCCGTTCCAATCGAGGGGGGGAGTATATGTCTCATGAATTTAATGCATTTTTGGCTAGTCATGGGATAAAACACCAATATGCAGTGCCTTATGCGCCTCAACAAAATGGTGTTGCTGAGAGGAAAAAGAGGTCACTTACGAAAATGGCACAATGTATGGTCAAAAGTAAAGCTTTGCCGCATTCTTTTTGGCTTGAGGCCATCGTGTGTGCCACTTATGTACTAAACAGGTGTCCTACGAAAGCTTTGCAGTCTATTACTCCATATGAAGCATGGCATGATAGAAAGCCTTCTATTGAGCACGTGCGTGTTAGTGTGGCTATTTGGCATATGCTTTGGTGCCACAAACACAGCACATAAAATTGGATGAATAGGCTGTCAAATGTATTTTTGTTGGTTATAGTGCTAAAAGCAAAGGTTATAGGTTGTATCATCCGCAAACAAAGCGTATCTTGGTCCCACGGGATGTTGTGTTTGTGGAAGATTATGTTCATCCCTTGTTGTCATATACTAGAGACAGTAATGTCAGTTCATAGGACATTTATGACACTTTGTTGCCTCTTTTGAGTGGTGGAAGTTTGAATGTAAATTCCAATGAGGCAAATGTACAGCCTATTGGGGTTTTTTAAAATGTTACAGATTAGCCTATTATTGATGTAGATGTACATGATGTACTTGATGAGGAAAGGGCTGAAAATGAGTAAGCTAGAGGTATGCCAAAATGGCTGGTGCATACATTGCGTGACAGTAAATTGGATGCACCTTTGTCTAGTCGTACTCATTCAGGATCTCGCCATGCATCTTATGCATCATATTGTTATGCTTTGGTTGTGCCAAGCTTACATGATGTCGAGGAACCTCTGTCTTTTGATGAAGCACAGAATTCAAAAAATTGGATGGCTGCCATGCAATCAGAATATGATGCGCTTAGAGAAAATGACACATGGACTTTATGTGGTTTGCCTCCTGACATAAAGGCCATTGGTACAAAGTGGGTTTACAAGTTGAAACGCAAGCGGGATGGTGAGATTGATCGCTATAAGGCTTAACTTGTTGCAAAGGGTTATGCACAGCAAAAAGACATAGATTATGACGAGACTTTTGCTCCCACTTGTCGCTTGATTTCTGCTCGTTTTATATGTGCATTGGCAACTCATTTTGGTTGGGATGTACATCAATCCGATATTGTTACTGCTTTCTTGAATGGTGACATTTTTGAGGAAGCCTATGTAACGCAACCTCGCGATTTTTTCGAGAAAGGACAAGAGGACAAAGTGTGTTGATGTAAGAAGACTTTGTATGGGTTGAAGAATTCTCATCGTGCTTGGTATGAGAAAGCCGACACTCATTTGGTCAAACGAGGCTTTTGTAACAGTCCAACAGAAAGCACATTGTGTGTCAAGCGTGAGGGCAATGTACTTCTCATTGATGTTCTTTATGTGGATGATTTGTTGATCACTGGTCCCAATGAGGCACATATTGCTGAATTTAAGGCTAATTTGAATGCTACTTTCAAGATGAAAGATTTGGGGTTGTTGCATCATTACTTGGGCATATAGTTTAAGCAGTGTGATGGTGGTATTGCCTTGTGTCAGAAAAGAGACATTGCTATGTAAGTTTGGACTTGAGGATTGCAAACCTATCATCACTCCCATGGAAACAGGTTTAAGTTGAGTCTACATTATGCTGGTGATCCTGCTGATGTCACTCTTTACTAAACTGATGTTGGCTGCCTCATTTATGTATGCAACACGAGGTCGGATATTCAGTTTGCAGTCTCACAAGTCAGCAGATTTATGCATAGTCAAGGGTCTAAGCATTGATAGGCAGTCAAGAGGAATTTTTTGCTACTTGAGTGGCACTTTGCATCTTGGCTTGTTTTATTCCAAGGGGGGATCATTGCCGCCAGATTTACATGCTTTTTTTGTACTCAGATTGGGCTGGTTGTTATGACACGCGAGTGTCTACAAGTGGTTTTTGTTTCATGCTTGGCACTTCATGTATTTCATGGTTGAGCAAGAAGCAACCTACTGTGGTCACTTCCAGTTGTGAGGCTAAGTATAGGGCAGTCTTCACAGCTACGATTGAGGTGTATAGCTCAGATGCCTTATGGTTGACTTGGGTGTTGGACAAGGCATTGCCAACATCATCTACACTAATAGTCAGACTGCATTGGCAGTTGTGAGGAAGCTAGTTTTTCATGCTCGCACAAAGCACATTGAGGTGTATTGCCACTATTTCAGGGAGAGGCTCTCAACAGGAGAGATCAGCTTGGCTTATGTGCCAACATAGGACAACCTTGCAGATCTTTTCAAAAAGGCATTTTCTCATGGTAAGTTTGAAGCTTTCTGCAAAGCTTTGGGCTTGCTCCCCTTTGTGGACTGATCATGTCCTCAGGGCGTGGCACTTCCCTTTACTCTTCGTGCAAGCCCTCGTTCACCGCATCACTCTCAGGGGGGATTTGTTACCATATACATGTGGTAGTGATGTGTGTGAACACACTAGGACCGCCGGGGCATTTTTTCCCTCTTTAGGAGGTTTTCCCCCTCGTGCATTGTACATACGCCCATCACTCTAGGGCTATCTATCTTTCCATTTCACACTAAGTAATACACTCTCTGTTGTGTGCCTTGAGATTCCTTCGTCTTCTCCAAGCTCTGTGTGTTTTCCCGCAATCCTAATTCCAACATTTCTCGATGTCCACAGCTTTGTTTCATCTTCTCGAGTAGGATGTCACCTGCTTTTCTATCTATATCCATTTGATTGGTTAAGTCAATGTCAAAACCATAATGAAGAATCTCAAACACGTAGTGAGATCCCCTTCATTTTTGTCGAGGTTAGTTCCATGAAATACGTGTCTAGTAGCATTCCATTTTTTCGTCAAACTGGAGGTTGAGTTTCTGTAAAAGCTCTTTTTGAAGTCCCGTATGAAAATTGTTGGTGTTGTTGGTAGTGACGATAAGAGAAGTAGCCGAGTTTGATGCGATATTTGTTTAAACTCTTGCGAGCACGTTTGATCCTGTATTGTGCTTGTCGTGTGGTGCACTTATTGAGATAATGCTTCAGGTCTTCCTTGTTTCTGTATCCCATAATGATTTTGGATGGACCTTCACCTGCCATGTTTAGTAGCCTCATTTGGCTTGATATTGCGACTAGGAGTGGTATCTCTTTGTTGAGCAATGCAAGAGCATTTTTCTTGAATTTTGTGAGCATTTGAAAGGAAAATGTTTCTTTTGTTTACATCTCTCTAATAAAAGGAATACTGATTTGTTTTATATTCGATGGAAAGTTTAGGTGGACATGAATTGACCTTATTGTAGGCCATCTTGGAGTTCTTGTTGCGAGATTGAATCTACAAGACTTGTGGTCAGAGGAACATCTACAAAGGATTACTTCTTAATACAAAATGCAATTGAAGTCATAAATGGACCAAACATGATCGTTGAATTGATAGTTTGAATTAAATCATGACTAAGGGGAAAAAAATTTGAGTACATGATGGAAACGATTTGGGAAAAGAGACCATAGATGGTATAATTGAAGTACGTGCTAATTGATTTCTTGGAATTTGTACTACAACGCTAAGATGTGATAAAAGGATGAATGTTTGGTGTAAAGTGTGAGCTTTATCCTAGTGTTTTAGAGTATGAGTCAAGGAGAGAAAAGGTGGATTTATCCCACATATAGTGGTGCAAGGTTGTAGAGCTACTTAAAGATCATTTCATGAATGAATAAACACGAGTCTATTCTGCATTACATCTGCCTTGTTTATGGTGAGTTTGTGATGGCTTAGCAAACACTCAAGATCGTGTTTATGAGTCCAAGTTAATTGATCTTGGAACCTAATTCTCTTGAGTGATAATCTAGCCAACACACACTCACTTGTGTGCACCATGTTTCTCTTTCATCAACCCTAGCTAGCACGATCCCATTCCCATCAAGTGGTATCAGAGCTCGCGAATGCTAGCTAGGGTTATTGCCATGCATTTGTGCGTTAGTGTAATTAACACTTGGTAGGATTAGCATTCCTTTGCATTGCATAATTTCCTTTTGTTTAATCACATCCTAATCACTCTTTTGAAGCTAATCAACGATGGGATATGCACCCTTGAAAGGATGTGCCACTACCCACGTTCATTAAGCTGATGAAGGAAAATTCCTCGTCATTAGGAGTTGCTAATAGGCACTTTTGCATCAATGGTTGCATTTTAGATTGCCCTTTTGTGACGGTTTTTTGATAATTTTTCCCTTAATTAATTTCATCGTCCATCCTTTCCTTGCATTACTTCCATAATCTCAAAGCTCTAGACACAAGCTTTCCGGCAAGCTTTTCAACTCTACAATCCGAGGTCTGGGGCTTCCTCATCCCCATGCCCAGATATGTTGCTTAAAATAGGTGTGTGTATGTGTGTGTGTGTGTGTGTGTGTGTGTGTGTGTGTGTGTGTGTGTGTGTTTGTGGGTGAAACATTGCATAGCCGAGGACAAATAACTTTTGTTTTAGAGTTATCATCACGTGGAGCCCATTGGGTCCCTTGGTCTAGCTCGTCACACTTTATTTGGTAAGTGAGTGGTGGGTCGTGGGCTCAACTTGCTTGGCAAGCGATGCTCAGTGGGCAGATTCCAACTGCGCCTTCATATGCGCTTTTGAACAGCAGCGGGTCCACAGGGGGTGACTCCCATGGAATAACGTGCACCAAATTTTTACCTTTTTTTTCCACCTCCCAGGTATCCGGTGCGCTGCCCGTTGCCCGGGTCTCCTACCCTCGCCTGCCCGCAATGACCCTGTTACGAGATTGGGCACCCTCCTGTTGTAGTGGTTAGCTGCAATTGGGATAGCTGGGCGTAATGGTTAATTATGTGCTGTCTATTTATTTTACTAATTGAGTTGATGATGATTTTGTAGAGTGGAATGCGGGGAGTTGATGAAGAGGCGATGGCAACTACTCTTGGCCACCTTATATTTGCACAGTATCTTAGAACATCATTTCAATAAGCCACTATGGCACTGTAAATAGTTGTAGTGGGAACTCCCCTTATGGGTCATGCAAGAACTAATGAGCTTCACTCATTTGCAAAAGTAAAGTGGTTGTAAAAGAGGGGCCTCAATTTTTGGCACCTTAAACTCAAAGTAATATATTAAATACCAACTCCACAAGAGAGGTGGAGTTTGGGGCTAGATTTAGGCCTTTCTCTTGCAGATTCTCTTCTCTACTCTCTTATGCTATGGTTATTTTGTTGTGTACTCTCTAATCTAGTCTCCATCTCTTACAAATATCTTACACTCTCTTACAAGCTTGTCTATGTCAATTCTATGTTTACTGTGTGTGTGTGTGTGTGTGTGTCATAGTCTAGGTGAGTGTGTGTGCTTGGAAATTGGAAGAAGAGGTGGACAGTTTGATGGTGATGGCTTGAAAGCTTGTGTTGAATATTCTAAGCGGTCGATCTCCCCCTCTTCTCCCAACAGTGGTATCAGAGCGTCAGGTTCGAGGATTAATCGACATCAGATTTCAAGCTCAAGAAGGGATTCCTCGACTCGACAAAATTCAAATTGCAATTCATCGACTTGCAATTCTCAGATTCAAGGATTCGTGGCAATTCAAAGATTAATCGATCGAGTTTGCAAACAAAATTTTGCTTGGTCGTTAATTGGCGGCAAATCGGCTACTAATCGGCAATCACTTTTCAATTTCGGCTTCAAGACGTTAAAGAATGGGTATGTTCAACTGTTAAATTTAAGCACTAGCTAAGCTTGCGTATACATGAAGATACGGACGAGAAAGTGAGCCGACGCATAATTGAAAGAAGTCGGAACGCTTAATTACAACTTTGGAAGCGAAGTTGAAATTGGGAACAAGAAAGCGGATTATGGCTTGCTAAAGGAAAGAGAGAGCAAGAGTCGAAGCAAGCAGGGAAATTTGAGTCACGTCGATTTGGCTTGTCATTGGGAAGCCGCATCGGAAGGCGTAAACGAAGAGAAGGAACAAGGCGAGACAATTCTGTGGGAATCCTTGCTTACACAAAAAAAAAATTCCTTCTCGACCTGGTCGAAAAAGCTCGAAATTGCCATCAACACGGACATTCGGGCTGTGTGAGTATTATTGCCTCCTTGCACGCGGGCCAAAACGGTTTCACTCACCATCATCTCCAAAACAAATAGGCTATGTCGTTCTCTAAACCTGTACGCTCCCCTGCTATATTGGTGAGTGGAAATACCTTTTGATTAGAAGGAGTGGCTTAAAAGCCTTTTGGTAAAATGGTCGACGGCCCACTCCAGCCTTCAATTCTACTTTAACCTTCATTTCTATTTTAACATAAGCCTCCAAAGGCTTTCCATTTCTCTGTGGCATATTGGCATTTCAACTTAAGAACCAAATTGGCTTTTATTAAGGATTTGTTCACCCTTCTCTAATTCGCTTGCTCGGTCTTCGCCAACCCCAACCCACCGACTCCATTGGCCGCACAAGCTTTCTCTCTTGCTGTTCAAGGGAGATATTGCCTGTCCATTCCTCGCCGATCATATCCGACAACATTTGCGAAAGCTAAAATTACGTTTTGGGATACGGGAGATTGGGTGCTACGAAATTCGATCAGCTCGCTGATGCACCGTCGGACCACTCCCTTTTTCTGGCAATTTCCTAGCGCATCGCGATTCCGGACTGGACGCCACCGCAAATTCGCAGCTAAGTACATTTCATTTCTGTTATTTATTTTACTCTCTTTTATTTATTCCACATAATGCATCTGTAAATATCACTATATAGCCATTTTCAGCATTATTATTTGAAAAACACACACACACATACACACACACACACACACACCCAAAGAAAAACAAAAACAAAAAAAACACACACATACGCAATCATGGCACACCTTCCTCAGGCACCCATGATTGCAGAGCAACTTCAAAATTTGCAGAAGTCACTCACATATGAACGCATGTGAAGGCAAGAACTTGAAGATAAATTATTGCATTCTGCGCACACCGAATCTGCACCGGCACCCAAGAAAAACAAAATTAGCAGAAAAGCCTTCACTTTCAAAGATTTTGATGGCACTAAAGATGCTAGCACGGTTCTAGCATGGGTTAGTCAATTAGATAACTATTTTCATGATGAAGACTTTCTCGAGCGTGAAATGGTAAATTGTGCATCCAATCATCTCACTAGCAGCGCTGCATTGTGGTGGAACGCAACCAAACAACACGGTAGAAGACCATGCACATGGAATGCATTCAAAAAAGTGTTTTTACCTCAATTTTTGCCCACACAATACAAAGCTAAAGCACGACGTCAATAAGATTTAATTCGACAGGGTCGAAATGAAGATGTACAGGGTTACACTGATCGTTTTTGGAACTGTTTAATTCAACTGTAAGCTATTGAACATGTTAGTCGCAGGAAATTGAAGCGTAAGTACATATCAGGCTTGGCACTACAAATTGGTGTTGAGGTAGATATGTTCGAACCAGATTCTCTGTCAAAGGCCATTAATTTGGCTCTCAACGCAGAAAAGAAGAAAGGTGGACATTCCTCTCACACTGATCAACCTACTAACACTAACCGCAACAAGAGACCTCCTTTCTCTACTAACTTTGACAGAAACAAACACCAAAGCCGTACGTTTTTCAAAAGACATATATTCGACAATTCTCCTACAACTGCTCAACCTCATACGAGCAACAACAACAACAACACCCAGCAACGAGGCAACCAAAATTCTTTCAACCAACGTTCTCCTCCAAATTCTAATGGTAACAAAAAGGTGAAGTGTTTTAAATGCTTTCAGTATGGTCACTATGCAGATAAGTGCCCAAATGGTCATGCTAAGGGCAATGGTCAATCCAATGGCCACTCAAATGGAGTCAACAGGAATTCAAATCAGAAACCCTTCAACAACAACCGCCCCAACGGAGCTACTCTTAACCTCATCGAAGATGCTACACCCGACGACAATGAAGTGGAAGTTAACTACGGTGAGGGATATGATCCTGATTATGATAACGATGACAACCCATCCTCAGGTACTCCTATATCTCCTCACACTTTGTTTAAAGTGCAAGGCACTGTGAAGGGTGAAAATGTCACAATTCTATTAGATGATGGTAGTAGCCATGATTTCATTTCCACACGATTGGCACAACAACTATCACTCTCTGAAATCTCATCACCTCACAAGGTCAAGCTGTTTTTAATAATCAACGTTTTAATTGTAAAACTCAAGTCACCGTTGAAGTTTGCATTGGTGAGTTCACTCAAGCACGTACATTTTTGGTAGCACCATTGCATGGTCTTGATATGATTTTAGGAATGCCATTTCGTCATGAATTTGACCCATTGATTAATTATAAAACACGTACAATGTCTCTCGCTCATAATAATAAAAATTTCTCCATCCAAGCAACACTGGCACATCAAAAATTTCCACTCCTCTCTCACACTCAAGCCAAACGAGCAATTCGAAAACAGGGGAAAACATATCTAGTGTTGGTAAATCAAATTTATGCTGAAACAAAAACTTCACGTAACTCCACCCACAATGAATTTCTCTCACAATTTAACCATCACGTCCAGAAGACCACAAAATTGACATCATACCGGGTAGTGAACCTCCTTGTAGAGCACCTTATCGTGTAAATCCTACCGCACACAGGGAAATACAAACTCAAATCACTGATTTACCTGATCGAGGCCTAATCCGACCTAGTAGTTCACCATACGGAGCTCCAGTACTTCTTGTCAAGAAGAAAAATGGAACCTTTCGTATGTGTATCGACTACAGGGCTTTAAACAAGATCACCATTAAGAATAGGTTTCCAATTCCGAGAGTGGATGACCTATTGGACAAACTGAAAGGGGCACACATCTTTAGCAAAATTGACCTTAAATCAGGACATCACCAAGTCAAAATGTTCTACAAAACTGCTTTCAGAACACAAACTGGACACTATGAATTTCTTGTCATGCCATTTGGTTTGACAAATGCACCAGCTACATTCACACGCATGATGAATCGCATTTTCATTGACCATCAAGATTTTGTGATTGTATTTTATGATGACATTTTGGTATTCTGTAAATCAGAAGCAGAGCAGAAGCAGCATTTAACACGTGTATTTGATCTGCTTGCACAAAATCACTTGTATTTGAATCCTGAAAAGAGTTCATTTTTCCAATCTGAAATTGAATATTTGGGACATATTGTATCGGGTAAGGGAATACATGTCGATCCAAAGAAAATTGAAGCCATTCAATCCTGGCCTAGATCCAAAAACTTGCATGAGCTACGATCTTTTATTGGTCTTTGTAGCTATTACAGGAAATTTGTTCGTAATTTTGCTTACAAAGCACAGTATTTGACTCTCTTGTTGAAGAAAAACACGCCTTATGAATGGACTGATTTGCAAGAAAGCTCATTTAATGCACTTAAACATGCTTTAACTAATGCACCTGTATTGCAATTGCCTGATTTTGAAAGACCATTCTTTGTGGTAGTCACTGATGCTAGTGGAAAAGGTATCGATGCAGTCCTCATGCAAGATAACCATCCAATTGCTTTCGAAAGTCATAAATTCAAACCGTCAGAAACAAAGTTCAGTACTTATGATAAAGAGTTGACTGCTGTGGTACATGCATTGAAAATTTGGAAACACTACGTAATGGGTACTGACTTGATCATTAAAACTGATCAACAAAGTATCAAATATTTACTTTCTCAGCCCTTAATAGATGATAGACATATTAAGTGGGCCGCTTTTATTCAAAGTTTCCAGCCCAACATTCAATACCAACCTGGTAAAGAAAACGTTGTAGCTGATGCTTTGAGTAGAAGACCCTCACTTAATCATCTATCAACCATTACGGGAACTTCCTTTGACACTATGCATAGCACTTATGCACATGACGATGACTTCAAAACGACATGGTTGCACATGCTTGATAATTCTGTACACACATTTCTCGAATACACTATTCAAGAAAACTTCCTTTATTTCAAACAAAAATTGTGTGTGACTAAACCTTTTCGTACACTAATTATTGAAGAATTGCACAAACCACCTTATGCTGGACATAGAGGATTTGCCGCAACTTTTCAAAATTTATGTCGTGATTTCTATTGGCCTTCTATGAGAATGGATGTTAAACAGTATGTGTCAGCTTGTTTGATTTGTCAAAAAATCAAAGCAGCTACAGGTAAGAAATTGGGACTTTTACAGCCTCTCCCCATTCCTGAAAGACCTTGGGAACATATTTCCATGGATTTTGTTACTGGTTTCCCACTCACAACACACAAACATGACATGATATGGACTATTATTGATCGTTTCTCTAAACAAGCATACTTTGTTCCATGTAAGAAAACACTCACAGCACATCAAGCTGCACTTTTGTTTCTGAAGACTGTTTTTCCACATCATGGTTTGCCTAAAGTGATTATTTCTTATCGAGACTCAAAATTTTGTAGTGCTTTTTGGACTACTGTATTTGAAAATCTTGGCACTACACTTGACTTCACTTATGCATTTCATCCTGAATCTAATGGTCAAACCGAAGTCACCAACCGCACTATTATTGACTTGTTGAAGGCTTATGTTTCCTCTCAACCTAAGAAATGGGATGACTACCTACATATTTTGCAATTTGCATACAACAACACCACTCACACTGCCACGAGTAAATCTCCATTTGAAATTGTATATGGTCACTCACTTCCTACTCCTGCTTCACGTCTTTCTAATGTTGTGCCTGCCGCTGATGATTTCACCACTGACTTTCATGATATTTATGCAAGTGTGCATTCTGCCATTGAACACTCACAAGAACTTTACACCAAGCATGCTAGCAAGCACCGCAAGGCACACCAATTCAAAGAAGGTGATCATGTTTTACTTCGCATCGAAAAACGAAGGATCAAAAGTGTTGATACTAATGTCTTTGTTAAGCTTGCTCCTCGTTTTTATGGACCTTTCAAAATTTCAGCTGTCATTAATGATGTTTCTTTTCGTTTAGACCTAACTGCACATTGGCACATTCACAATGCCTTTCACATTAGTCTTTTACGCCCATACCGAGGACCCCTACCTACACACCACATTTATGAAGACCCACCTTCACTTGTAGACCAAGAAGAGCAACTCATCCCTGACAAAATAGTTGACCATGAGACCACCACTACACGCACTGGAATGGTTTATAACCGTTACCTTTTGACTTTCAAGGGCCACCCTAGAGAGGATGCCAAATGGATGCTTGAAAAGTTTTTTCGCAACTTTCCCGACCTTCTCCACACTTTCCATCACTCACGGTCCAGTTGATTTCTCTATTGAGCAACTGAGGACAGTTGTTATCCCTGGTGGGAGCGATGCTACGAGACTGGGCACCCTCCTGTTGTAGTGGTTAGCTGCAATTGGGATAGCTGGGCGTAATGGTTAATTATGTGCTGTCTATTTATTTTACTAATTGAGTTGATGATGATTTTGTAGAGTGGAATGCGGGGAGTTGATGAAGAGGCGATGGCAACTACTCTTGGCCACCTTATATTTGCACAGTATCTTAGAACACCATTTCAATAAGCCACTATGGCCCTGTAAATAGTTGTAGTGGGAACTCCCCTTATGGGTCATGCAAGAACTAATGAGCTTCACTCATTTGCAAAAGTAAAGTGGTTGTAAAAGAGGGGCCTCAATTTTTGGCACCTTAAACTCAAAGTAATATATTAAATACCAAATCCACAAGAGAGGTGCCGTGGAGTTTGGGGCTAGATTTAGGCCTTTCTCTTGCAGATTCTCTTCTCTACTCTCTTATGCTATGGTTATTTTGCTGTGTACTCTCTAATCTAGTCTCCATCTCTTACACATCTCTTACACTCTCTTACAAGCTTGTCTATGTCAATTCTATGTTTACTGTGTGTGTGTGTGTGTGTGTGTGTGTGTGTGTGTGTGTGATAGTCTAGGTGAGTGTGTGTGCTTGAAAATTGGAAGAAGAGGTGGACAGTTTGATGGTGATGGCTTGAAAGCTTGTGTTGAATATTCTAAGCGGTCGATCTCCCCCTCTTCTCCCAACAGTGGTATCAGAGCGTCAGGTTCGAGGATTAATCGGCATCAGATTTCAAGCTCAAGAAGGGATTCCTCGACTCGCCAAAATTCAAATTGCAATTCATCGACTTGCAATTCTCAGATTCAAGGATTCGTGGCAATTCAAAGATTAATCGATCGAGTTTGCAAACAAAATTTTGCTTGGTCGTTAATTGGCGGCAAATCGGCTACTAATTGGCAATCACTTTTCAATTTCGGCTTCAAGACAATAAAGAATGGGTATGTTCAACTGTTAAATTTAAGCACTAGCTAAGCTTGCGTATACATGAAGATACGGACGAGAAAGTGAGCCGATGCATAATTGAAAGAAGTCGGAACGCTTAATTACAACTTTGGAAGTTAGTTGAAATTGGGAACAAGAAGGCCTTTCTCTTGCAGATTCTCTTCTCTACTCTCTTATGCTATGGTTATTTTGCTGTGTACTCTCTAATCTAGTCTCCATCTCTTACACTCTCTTACAAGCTTGTCTATGTCAATTCTATGTTTACTGTGTGTGTGTGTGTGTGTGTGTCATAGTCTAGGTGAGTGTGTGTGCTTGGAAGTTGGAAGAAGAGGTGGACAATTGGATGGTGATGGCTTGAAAGCTTGTGTTGAATATTCTAAGCGGTCGATCTCCCCCTCTTCTCCCAACAGACCCCGCCTGCCCGAGAGGCTGCCCTCTACCAGTGCTGCCCAGCCTTGCAGAGACTGTTGTCTCGCGGGCTCCCGGTTGACCTCCTACCCCGCTTATAAGGTATCCCCGCACCAAGAAACCCCAACCAAGGGAGCATTCCCATGTGTTTTGGCTCAAAAGGCTTCCATTCACCCTTTAAGGGGCTATTCTCACAAGTCGCCAGCAGCACTAAGGCCTACAAGAGCAGCTTCCCACCTGCAAAAAGCCAAAAAGGGTGAAGTGCTTCAACCAAAGCATTTTTAGAAGGGGCACCAAGGCTATTCAAATTCGAACTTCAAAGCTTCAAAGGAAAGTCTCATTAGTTTTTCAAAAGAAATCATAAAAAGCGGCAAAATTCAAGAGCTTCAACAAGCAAATTCAAAGAAAAACCATCATTTGTGAAGAGGGCCTTCACTGCTGGGTAAGAGGAGCTTCACAAAAGAAATCTCTCTCTCTCTCTCTCTCTCTCTCTCTCTCTCTCTCTCTCTCTCGCGAGGAGTCTCATCGGCTTTGCACCTTATGCCCTCGTCAAGTGCGAGAGAGTGAGTATCACACACTACATGAGTGCTCAATTTTTTACCACATTAGGTCATCTTTTCCCCATATATTCAGCCATGAGCTCTCCCTACATAGCTTCCTCTCCAACCACGATATGGACTCTCTATTGCACGCTCATTTCAACCATTTTTTAGCATTTTTTAGCAGTTTGGTAGTGTATATGTCGGATTATGAAGAGGGTATGGGGATGTATGCCATTATTTCGAATGTTGTTGAGTTGATGTCTTCTTTGGATACCCATAAGAATATGTGTGCATGGAGGGAACCACAGTTTCCTATCTCAAACCTTATGAGGTGATGATACACTCTTCGGAGTATGCGTGTTCCGCCACAAATGTGGGTGTTCAAGAAGTTGTGTAGGTGGATGTGAAACACTGCTACACACTCGACATGACAATCTTTCCATATAAAATGTTGTTGAAGCCTTGTGCGAGTTTATTGATTGAAATAATTTTGTCCCATCGCGTCTCCGGTGACCTCATCTAATATGAAAGTTAGGAAAGATCTAGTAGACCCCATGCTTCTACCATTGTGACTAGATCTCTTAGGTTTTTCGGATGCCATGGTGGGATTCCATCATGCTTGATGGCAGGTTGTAATGGATTCCATTTCTGATTGTGTGTGATTGTAATGGATGATCCCTTATGGGATTTCTTGAAGGCATCAATGTCTTGTTTGTAGCATCATGGTAGTCATTGAGTTTGCAATCATGATGGGTTGCTTGAGTTGGTACATCATAAGCAAGTATGGTTTATACAAAGTGTACATCAAGAATAATGTCTCTATCCGCATTCTTATGTAATCGCCAAGATGTACTAAACCCTTGTAATGTCCGGTGCTAAAGGGGAATAAAAATGGAAATATTGCAGCTTCTATGGTTAGATATTTTGTCTTTGAGCTGCGCTAGCATGCCATTATATTGAAATAGTGCCATTCCTCAAGTAAGATTGAGTTGTCTTGTAGTTGCACTGATCCAAAGTCATGTATGTCTGTGATGTTGTAAGCCCTTATGTTCGAAGTGTTGTACATGTTTTCTAGTATGCCTAAATCCAAGTGTGCATTGGTCTTGTTCATTGCCTCGAATGGGTCAATATTTGAGTACTTTTGGAAAATTTGGGCTTGTCTCTGATGATGGTTTTCACATTGATGTCTTCTTGTGTGGTTGTTTTGCATTGGTTTTTTACCTCTCGACAAAAGTGTTGTTCTGGATGCTGTGTGCGAGAATTGCTGCCAGCTCTCAGTTTGCCATGTCATTTGATAGGCTTACTAACTTGTTGGAATCAACCAAACATATTAGCGGATTATCGAGGAAAGATCTTTTGTCCAGGAGACCTCGTGCAACTTGCATTCACTGATGAAGTTATTGTGATTGATGTGTCTATTACGCTGGGGAGCTGAGTGTGCAATGGGTTCCTGTTCTCACGACTCATCGAGTGCAATTGGGTTGTAAGACAACAACATCTCTTGTTTTAGGTATATGTTTACAGCTTGAGTGACTATTCCAATGCACTGCTACGTTGTTGCTCTTTGGTGTGGTTATTAGTGTCATATAGGGACTTCTATCTAAGTCATAGTTTGTCTTGCTCAACTTGATTTGGAGAACGATGTAGTTGCACAGGTTTGGCAAATTGTTATGGTGTTGCTGACTGCATCACAGTTTTGTTTCCAATTTTGTCACAACCTGTTTATTTCAAACCATGAAGAGGCTGCTGGTTGCAATGCCTTCTTTTGTTTGTTTCTTGTTCACTCCCTCGCTATGGATATTCGCCTTTTTTTTAACTTTTGGGGTGGTAAGTTGCATTCATCCTGCATCAAGATAATAATCATTCAACAGACTTTCATAACTTGGTCTACGAGCCGCTCTTGTGAATAAGTGGTTTTCATGTGTTGTATATTTGGTGTTTGTAGTTACTCATCATGTCAGCATTTAGCACATGTACAAGTCGATGCAATACGTGCACGCATGCTTATGCCCAAAGATTGAAATAAAAAAGGAAAGCAAGAAAAAAAAGTCAAAAGAATCCAATGAATACATAGGAAACACAACCATACGCAAGTATGGTTGGGAGGTGGCATTGTCCTCACCCATTTATATAATATGTTGGGATGTGTTTCCCCCCCATCTATCATTTTTTGTACCCCGGTGTTAGAGTTGCAATATGCTCATCTCTGGTGTCAAAGGATGTCCATTTTTGACAAATTTTGTTCAATGCAAAACCTGTTTATGTGTGATGTATGTTGAATTCAAACTCGAGCTATCATTATTTTATTTTTTCTTTCCTTTGTCGATGGATGGGAGGTATGTCCGCAACGACAAAAGGCATCATTATAAACTTCATCTCAAGTAACACAACTTGTTTGAACACTATGAAGGAGGCACTCTCTTCCACACAAACGTACACATATTTACGCATGCATGGTGTAACTGGAAGGGGATACCCCTAACGCTATCTTAGACTGCGCTGGATGCAAGTTGTCTTGGTACCAAAATTTCATCATATGTACATTGGTGTGAGATAAAAGGAATGAAATTTCAATTTTTTCTAAGGCTCATTACAGTCCAAATTTTTAGGTTTCAATAGTGTATATACAATGGACTGGTGTGTGGGATGGTTTTTCTTTCCTTTGGGCTTGGGGATTCTAGGCTTTTGATAGAGGGCAACCTAACAACTCTCCTAGTAAATCGTTCTTTCTCTCTGTTCTCTCTGTCTATCTCTTTGTGTCTTGGTCTCTGGCTAATGTCAGCTTCTAGAAGGTGTTCTCTCTCTCTCTCTCTCTCTCTCTCACACACACACACACACACACACACACACACACACACACACACACACACACACACACACACACACATATCAATTTTCCCACTTCTATAAACACACACATCATTCTTCCATCTTCTACTCAGCATCCCCTGTAAGAACTAGGGGAAACTAGACTGAAGATCCTCCTCCCAACCTCCCATTATATAGGCGGGCTCCTAGCCCCTTGCCCTAGATGGATCCCCTGTCCACACTGTCTAGCCCGACCTTTGGCCGTAGTCCATGACCATCCTAGTTCTTAGGTTACAGGACCCTTGTCCTGACATTACTCCCCCCTTAAGAAGAGTTTTCGTCCTCAAAAACAAAAGTGGGAAACTTCTTCTTAAGAGCACTAATGTATTCCCAAGTGGCACCTTCTTCAGGTCGATCTTTCCACTTGATTAAGACTTGTTGTCGTATGCGATGTCGTGTACGCAACTCATGATAATCCAGAACACGTTCAGGTTCATGCGGTAAGCTAAGAGGTTCAATGTAATCAACCAAAACCTGCTGGTCAATGACGTTGTCGTCCCCATGTAACCGCTTTCGTAGACGGCTTACATGAAACACCGGATGAATGCGAGAATGCGATGGTAGTAATAGTTTGTAGGCACGATCACCGACTTGCTTGAGTATTTTGAAAGGCCCACAATATCGGGGATATAATTTAGGTGTCGGTCCAGTTTTCAGACTTTCTGAATGTTCTGGCACACGTAAAAATACTTCCTCTCCTTCTTCGAAGGTAACTTGCCGACGTTTCTCATCAGCGTATTTCTTATACCGATCCTGTGCTTGCAGGACATTCTGACGAGCAAGTTTCAACATATCCATGTGGTCTTGGAGAAAATCCTTAACCTGTTGGAGTTTTTCGGTTGCCAACCCCACCGTAACTGGTGTCCGAGGTTGAAACCCGTACATGAGCATGAAAGGACTAAAACTTGTTGTGACATGCTTAGCACTGTTGTAGGCAAACTTGAGAATAGGTAAGTATTATTCCCAGTCTGACTATTTTTTGCTGACGTATGCTCTTAGCATATCCTCTAGCACCTAGTTAACCCGTTTCGTTTGACCATCCGTTTCTGGATGATCAGCTGTACTGAGGTTTAGTTGTGTACCCAATCGTTTAAATACAGCTCTCCAAAAGTGGCTTTTAAACTTGGGATCACGGTCACTAACAATGTTACTTGGTAACCCATACAATTTGTATATATTGTCCACAAATAACTTGGCTAGTTCTAGTGTCTTAACCGTTGATTTGGTTGGAATAAACTTACATAATTTAGTCAACCTGTCTACGACCACCCATACTGAGTCATGACCTCGTATAGTGGTTGGTAAACCTACAATGAAATCCATAGAGATACTTTCCCATTTTCCATTGGGAATCTGCAAAGGATGTAAGAGTCCTCTTGCTTTCAGGCGCTCTGCCTTGTTAACTTGACATTTTTGGCAATGCAAGACATAAACTTGAACAAAGCCATGTAGACGTGGCCAGTAAAACTGTTGTCGTACTAGAGAATATTTTTTTCTAATCCCCGGGTGCCCTGCACTTGGACTATCATGACATTCATAAAGAATTTGGCACCGAATGTCTGTGTCCGTCGGTACACAAACTCTCCCCTTGTGGAGTAGGTACCCATTGTCAATGGTAAAATGCTTCCATCGTTGTAGTTCATCACTTGATAAAGGAGAACTAGGTGTGGAGGTTAATTGTACACTACCTGCATTGAAGTGAGAAGGATCCCTCTTTTGAACATGGATCCACACTTTGGAATATGTTTCATCTTGTAAAAATTCACTACGAAGTTTTGTGAGCAAGAGCGAATTGATCTCTGGCATTCGACTTAGAGGGTCTGCCACTACATTGTATCGGCCTTTGCAATACCTTAATTTGGCGTCATATTCCTGAAGGATCTTGGCCCACCTGGCTTTTCGACCCTTTAAATCTGTTTGTTGTGTAAACCATTTGATGCTTTCATGGTCAAACACAATCTCGAACTGAGCACCATACAGATAATTCCGCCAAGTCTTTAAGGCAGACACTATCACATAGAGTTCGCGTTCGTAAGCAGAATAGTTCTGCTGAGCTGCATCAAGCTTCTTATTTTCAAATGCAATCGGTCGTCCGTCTTGTAACAGGACTGCTCCAATAGCACGATCACCGGCATCCGTTTCCAAAACGAATGGTTTCAAAGGATCTACAATAGTCAGTATAGGAGCTGTTGCTAATACATCTTTGAGCGTATCAAAACTGTGTTGTTGAGGCAAGGCGTATGGGTAGAGGGTGGAAGCGCCAGAGCATGCAGGCAAGATGGTGGAGGCGAGAGGTAAGAGGGTCGATCCCTCATTTAAGGCATCATGTCTCTCTCTCTCAGGCGACACGAGAGGAAAGAGGGAATCGGGCAGTACACAAGGCAGTGATGGACGTGCGGTAGCAGGTTTATGAGGGACTCTGTGTGTCTCTTACTGACAAAGAGACCATCTGTATGTCTCTCTCCTTCCTTCCCCTTTTCGCTCGCGAGCCAGAAGCTATGTCTTTCTCTGTCTCTACTTCCTTCCTTGCCCTTGCAAGCAAGTCTCAATCTGCATGTCGCATTCGTTGCAAGTCTCCTCCAGGTAGTTCTCATGATGTCATGGTGCGGCGTCTTAGCCAAGAGCGCCCATGGCCAAGCCCCCCTGTGGCGAGCTTGTGTTGCGCTCTATCCCTCTCTCTGTCTCGCTTAGTTTGTGCTCAATGGCGGTGTTTCGAGTATTAGTGAGAGCGTGGAATCTAGAACTGAGCACCATACAGATAATGCCGCCATGTCTTTAAGGCAGACACTATCACATAGAGTTCGCGTTCGTAAGCAGAATAGTTCTGCTGAGCTGCATCAAGCTTCTTATTTTCAAATGCAATCGGTCGTCCGTCTTGTAACAGGACTGCTCCAATAGCACGATCACCGGCATCCGTTTCCAAAACGAATGGTTTCAAAGGATCTACAATAGTCAGTATAGGAGCTGTTGCTAATACATCTTTGAGCGTATCAAAACTGTGCTGTTGAGGCAAGGCGTATGGGTAGAGGGTGGAAGCGCCAGAGCATGCAGGCAAGATGGTGGAGGCGAGAGGTAGGAGGGTCGATCCCTCATTTAAGGCATCAGGTCTCTCTCTCAGGCGACACGAGAGGAAAGAGGGAATCGGGCAGTACACAAGGCAGCGATGGACCTGTGTTAGCAGGTTTATGAGGGACTCTGTGTGTCTCTTACTGACAAAGAGACCATCTGTATGTCTCTCTCCTTCCTTCCCCTTTTTGCTCGCGAGCCAAAAGCTATGTCTTTCTCTGTCTCTACTTCCTTCCTTGCCCTTGCAAGCAAGTCTCAATCTGCATGTCGCATTCGTTGCAAGTCTCCTCTAGCTAGTTCTCATGATGTCATGGTGCGGCGTCTTAGCCAAGAGCGCCCATGGCCAAGCCCCCCCGTGGCGAGCTTGTGTTGCGCTCTATCCCTCTCTCTGTCTCGCTTAGTTTGCGCTCAATGGCGGCGTTTCGCCTGTCCTTATCAAGTATTAGTGAGAGCGTGGAATCTAGTGAGATTCCAGCCTTGTGTTACCATATCAGCCTTGTGATTTATGTTCAGGAAATGGTATGGTCACCCTTGCTGTTTGCGTCTCTCTCTGTCTATCTTGCTCTGTCTTTCTCTCACTCAAGCACTGTTGGTGGACATAAAAGCTTTCCTGCGACGGACCTAGATTCGATGGTGTGGTCATGTTTACAGGTCCCTCAATATTAGGTGCATCCTCCCTGCCTTTTTCTCTACGACTGCAAAGGAGTGAGAAGCATGAGCATGACCATGTTGAAGTCATCGACAAGCAAACCTTCGGCGAAAAACAGAAGGGGGCAGAGTTCCTCGTTAGGGCTCTTGAATCCACGACTTGCTTTTTATGCGGTGGATACCCACGCCTTGCTTTCTATGCGGTGGGAGTGTCCATGACGTGCTTTCTATGCGGTGGACATACCTAGTTGTATGGGCAGCTAGGCGACAACGGGAGGAGTGAACTCTCGCTGGAGGGGGGATGTTGTACCTTCAGGACATTGGAATTTTTATGAATAAGTTTGAGTAGAATTTTTACTAGAATTCTGTCTTGGTGTTGTTTGCAATACTGGTTGAAGGGCTGTTTTAACGAACCATGTGATTCGGAATTAAACAAGGAATATTTATGTTGAACAACCTTTGTGGTAGTAATTAGGTCACACGAGGAAGTGTGAGTGTGGGGGTGGAAAGTGGGACCCCTTGGCTCAGGTTGCCAATGCCTACGAGATGGGTGGTCCCGATTGGTCGGGAACTCTCTGTCCCCATAGTGCTTACTCGATATTAGTAATGCTCATTGCCCCTAGAGCGGGGAATTCTCAAGAGTACATGCCTCTGAAACATGGGGAAAAAGGCACTCGAGGCTTCTCTCCTCTTGGAAGGTGGGTCATAGGATCGCCAGATAGTTTAAGTACGCTTCCCCTGCGAGGTGGAGCTAGATCTCCTTGCTAGTAGGCTCGAACTCGACTCACTTTGTGATGAGAGATCGTCCGCTAGTCGAACCCTGAACCATTTTGTTTGCTTCCGCTATAGATCTAGTGGCCACCAGGTTTACCATCAGATCCGTTGTTTGATACGACGGGGTGGGTACCTCACATCTCCAAAAAGCCTCCTTTGTGCATGTGTAAGAGGGCACTCCTGGCCCCCAAGTATCATGCCTATATATGCGTGAGGGATGACTTATTGCCCTTTAAAATTGTTATGGGTATGTTGGTCAAGATAACTTATGACGGTGCATTAACCACTAGAGTCGAGACAAAACATCTAATAGATGATTCTATAACTACAAGGTAAGGACACAAGGTAGCGTATAGAAAAGGTTGGTAAGTTGAATAGCTCCAACTTGCAAGCACTTGGACCAAACCTCAAAGGTGCAACTTCCCCCACCATCACCTTTTGCATGAGTGAGGGTGTGGGCATGAAGGATGGCCCTGACATGATCCATAGCCATCGGAAAGGGGAGAAGATTGAAATCTTGACCGCCTAGAGTCGGAAACTTGGCTTATCTCATCTGCACTCATATGCAAACTGCACATAGTTTGCATATGAGTTTCTCATATGCATGGTGATACTTGCATCAAGCATATAATGTACAAAATGAAGCACTCTCAGCTCCCAAATGTGAAATCCTGATAGACAATCTCGTGCTTTTCTCATCTAATGAACAAAAGGATGACATCACTACAGGCAACTTGAAGTACCTCCTGACAAGTGCTTAACCTGTAGCTTCTTGTTGTTTTTGTTGGTTAAATTTTTGGTTCCTTTTTTGTTTTTATTTGGGGTGGGGGGAGGTTTTTCTTCCCCTTGACTTTGTTATTGCCATCAAGCCTGGTATGTGTACGTCAACATATTGGAGAAGGCGTTCTTGGAGGAGGAATGCACTCACGCATTGCAAGCTTTGCGTAAGGAGAAGTCTCCTGGGTGGGATGGCTTGATTACAAAATTATTCATAGAATTCTGGAAGGAGCTTAAGTCCCTGATCACGTGAATGGCTAACCAAGCTCTTGTCAGCAATGCTCTCGACTTGAGCATCAAAAGGGGCCTTATCAAACCGATTTCTAACAAGTCTGCTACTCCCAGTTGAAGCACTGGCACCCAATAACTATGATGTCAGTGGCCTACAAGATAATCACCAAAACTTTTCTCTTAGTCTTGCTCCTCTGCTTGACAAGGTCATCACCCCCCACCATCATGGATTTATAAAAGGAAGGTCTATCTACGACAACATTTTGGCATCAATGATCGGCATAGAGTTTGCCTCTTTCACTAAGCAAAATTGTATATTACTTCAATTGGATTTAGATAAAGCATATGATAGGATTACATGGTATTTTATCAAAGAGGTCATGAAATCACTAGGTTTTGGGCCGAGGATGTGTTGGTTGGTCGCATTGGGTGCTGGTAGCCAATCTGAGCTCTTATTTAATGAGCGGATTATGGGGACTTTTGAGGTAAAAAGATCTATTAAGCAAGGGTGCCCACTAGCTCCCCTTTTGTTTGCCATTGGATATCATCCCCTGTGACAATGCTTGAATAAAATGCTACAAGAGGGGAGATGCAAGGGCTTTCCCTTCCTACTAACGACCAACTTCTGGCGAAGGTGTTTGTGGATGATTCACTACTCTTCCTCAAAGCTTGTCCTTAGGTAATCAGGAAGGCTCTAGATATTGTGCAAACATATGCGATTGTGTCAGGGGCGAAGTGTGATATTGAAAAATATATATCGATCTCCCTCTCAGAAGATGACTTGTTCAATCCAACAATGTGGTCCGGGGATATTGTGTCTAAAGGGACGATGCTTAGGCACCTGGGAGCCCATCTGGGTGTGGATATAACCCACAAGCAAAGATTCTTATGGGTGGTGCATAAGATAAGGTGCAAGTTGCAAAGGTGGGAGTATGTGCTCCTCCCTTTTGAGAGCAGATTGAAAGTGATCAATCATTTATGTTCCCATACTTAGCATTTAATGGCCCGCTACTCAAGATAGCAAAATGCAACTGGAAGAAATTCTTAAAACCAGTGAAAAGATTCCTCTGGAAAAACAAAAATAAAGACTCACTGCCTTGGCAATGGGCAAGTTGGGAGGCCATAGCGAGACCAGTGGGGCTAGGCGATCTCGAGATTCTAAACCCTAGTACTCATGTGGAGGCCTAGTGTGCCAAGTTTTTGGTTGCTATCACGAAGCAAGATCAAGCATGGGATGCTATGACTAAGGCCATGATGAACAATGCCAAACTGTACTCGCAAGGTGGTTAGTGGAAAGGGCTTGATCTACACAACAAGTTGCTTGCCCCTCGGTGGTCTAACTTGAAGCTTGGGGGCTTAATTGGTGAGCTGGCTCGAAAGTGCAACATAGCAGCGGATGCCTTGGAATGGGGAGAGGTAACTAGATACTTCCACAACTCAATGTCTCACTGATCCCCTTGGCTGTCTGAAGCGAGAAGCGTCTTGTTGAACCCTACTTGGAGGGAGGTAGCTATAAAGATGAACAACAAAGGACTTTAATAGCATCGACTGGAAAGGATCGAACCAACTAGCGTCTCGGTTCATTCTCAATGGGACTAAGAGATTGCTAGTTCATAGATTTTGAGAACGGCTTAATAGTTGATGCCTACCGACCTGTGAGTCTAAGTTTGATTGGAAAGCGTGACGGTGGCCTTTAGATAGACATTTACTTAAACCACACACTAGGGAGGTGTACAACTTCCTCATGGCTTCACCGGATTGGTTCTACCACCTGAACAAACAATGGGGCCAGCAATGACTGGAGGCAAGATGGGTGACAATTATAAAGAACATCTAGTGCCCACGATGGCCACTTAGGATGAAGGTCTTTATATGGAAAGTGCTATGGGGGGCCTTGCCGACCGGGGTGAAGGCCTAGCTAGAGGTATTGGTCTAGATAGATGCCCACAATGCAGATCAACAAGTGAGAACCTCCCTCGGCCTGGCAAGGAAGATATGTAAGTGGATTGAAAAGACATGGAAGATTGGGTTATGCAAGAAATATCTCTTCTAGGGTGGGAAGGCATTCATGAGCCAACCACTTCTTATCATTACACAAATTGTCAGGTTCTATTACTTTAAACATGTCTAGAAGGCCATGAACTATCAATTTTTTGAGAACCGCATTGAAAAAGCAAGGTTTACGGAGATCATTCAAGAAAGCAAGGTGGCAATTATTGCCATTGGGAAAAGGAGAAAGTATGAAGAGTGGGACAAGGTTGTGATTGACCCAATGTCAAAATTGCATGGGTAAGAGTCATTTTCTTAGCTAGCCAAGTATTTCACCATTGCCGTGGGGTGGCCCTCCTATTAGCCGATGTACTAATGTTCGTTGGAAGACGTCATGGCTCGACACGAGCATGACTAGGTTTTGTAATTCTTTTGGGTGCTATTAGGGCTCCCCAATCTCAGAAAAATGAAAATTAGATACATTAGTTTGGAGATACTAATTAGGAGATCCATTGAAATGCATGGCTCTGACGGGAAAATGAATAGGTAGCGCTGCCGCTTATATCTGGGCAATAGGGACACAAGCGCATTTTATTTGTGGGCACGAAGGCGATGAGGACGTCAGTACATCGGGTAGAGAGCTTGTGCAGGTTAGGGTTAGCGTGGGCTGGGCGACAGAAGCACACATGTCGATGACCCAACATTGGGGACGCCCAACAGATGCATGATGTTGTCAATGAGAGCAACAATGTCGCCAGCGTTGCTAGAAGAACTGAGCTCAGCGTACGTCTTACCGATGGTCATGCGGGAGATGATGTTGTTGGCGGCTTCCTGAAGGTGGGGCCGCGGAGGACGATGGGTTGGCCGGAGCGGCTCTTCTGCAGCAAACTATGGATGAGGTTGCGGGTCTCCTGGCGTCTGATGGGCTGGAAGGAGAGGAGGCGCCTGGGGTGGAAGACATCGGTAACGCAGGCGCGGCGGATGAGCGTCCAGTAGGGACCGTAGGAAACGAAGCCTAGGTCGGTGGAGTTGAAGAGGATGTGAGTGGCAGCTGCTGTGCGGGGGCAAGAAGCAAAGGAGTGATCGTAAGTCTGCAAGAAGTAGCGGACCATTTCCGGCGATGAGGCTACAATATACAAGGCTGAGCCCAGCCGCATGGACATCAAAGGGCCCTACGTGCGAGACAACTCAGCCAAAAATTGATGGGGCATGGCTCCCAGCAAGTGAAAATTCCCAATCACAGGCCATGCGGGAGGCCCTTGGGGTAACCTGCCTCTCTCTCTCTCACATGAGCTCAGATGGTCTCTCTCTCTCTCTCTCTCTCTCTCTCTCTCAGTTGAAGGGTCTCCTTCCTTGCGGTGGGTGGTGGCCAAGACAGTTCTGGATGTGAGCATATGTCTAAACACACTTTGTAGATGGTTGTGGGCCGTTGGAAATGGGCCTCCAGAGGGGGAGTGAGTGAGTGAGGGAGGGCGTTAGTCACTTCAGGTTGCGACTCACGAGGCAGGGGCTGTTGGAGAAAGGTGTACAGGTAGAGGATTGGGTGCGAGGAGTAGGATTTGATTTTTTATTGGGAGGATTTCTTATGTGTACCAAAGAGTTTTATAGGAATCTTTGAGGTAAGAATACCTTTTAATTTTTTTAAACCATTAGGAATACCTTTTAATATAATCTACTCACGATCACGATTGTGAGTTTTGCCCAAAAAAAAAAAAAAAAGATGCCTTTTAATATAATCTACTCACGATTGTGAGTTTAAAAAAAAAAAAGAAGATGAATGATTCAACACACTAAACAAAGCATTTCTTATCAAAACGCACTAAACAAAGTATTTCTTATAAAATTTGTTTTGAAAGTAATGAATTGTATGAGCCATATTGATAAAAGGATGGTATTTGAAGGTCTAATTTTTTACACGGTTTTCAACTTGACCACCACCTTAATTTTTGGCCTTCTTGAAGAAAGGCAAGGGTTGCCTTCTGTTTTTAGGCCCGCTTGGCATAAGAGCTACCCACATGGCTTTCATAGATTCATTGAATTGAAGGATTCCTTTTCCCTTTAAAAATGCATAAACCCTACATGCAATCGGTAAATTTAACCTACATACTTTGAAATATTGTGAAAATGTAATGACAAGAACCACATGAATGAAAAGGAAGGAAGGAAGGGAGAGAGAGAGAGAGAGAGAGAGAGAGAGAGAGAGAGAGAGAGAGAGAGAGAGAGAGAGAGAGTCATGCGTACCTCCTTTATTGGAGTGCTACATATGTGCGAGAGAGCATAGAGGAGGTGGGGTGAGGGAGGAGAGAGACTCTTGAGCACTAGGGAAAAGGCTACTCTCTCCACATGGGTCCCTCAATGAACCTATGTGAACCTATTTTTTAGTATAAGAATGATTACAAAAATAGAAGGAGTGTTTTATAGATAGAGATGTATCTGTTATTAGTAACAGAGCCTTCTCCAAGTGTACCTAACATCATCCATCAGATCTTGAGAAATAATCCGATGATAGATATTGCTTTTCACTTATCAACCATACAACTAATATATATCAAAGTACCATAAATAAATGCCACTACATACTCTCCCATTAAGAAAGCGATTGCCCTCAATTGCTTTGGTATTAATTTCAATTCAGAACTTGTCAAAAATAGGAGTTAAAATTATATATCGGGAACATGATATATCAAAGCAAAACCTCACAAACATAACCAATCTCCGCTTATGCCTTAAGTCATCAACATATTGTGTTTTTAGTGTCCCATAACACTAGAATAAGCACTATTCGTCATATCTTGATGCAATAGGATATCATTGGTCACAATCACCACTCAACAACCAAGATCCATTGATATGTGACAATGTCATCATCATATTATCATAAACGTATTAGAATTAGAAGTATAAACCAAATATAGGTCAACATCTTTATAAACCAAATCATTCCTAGGATACACTTGGGTTAACAAAATCATACTATCATTGGTGGTGGCAACGATAGCAAATGGCATCCTTGATCCCTATGTAATTTCTTTTAGAACTGGTGTTAGGGGTGTTATAAATAACCAACCCACTCCTATTTACAAGGCAAGAAAGCTTCTATTTCTTCAATACATGGAAAAAAATTTCCAAACTGTGTATGCTCTTAGTTGTGCTCAATTGCCAGAACACACTACTAGCACCATCCCCCTAAATCAAAGACCATACATGAAATCACTTTCATAACCTTCACCACAAGCTTCTCTATTGTCCATGTTAATTGATTTATTCATGCATTCATGTTTGTCCTCGGAACTCCAAAGAATTTACATAGCTTTTGTAACTACCGAATGTGACCATGTCTCTTGGAAGTCGCAAAACACAAAGGTACCAGACTATATTGGATAATGTAAAGAAAATTGAACTTATATTTAGAGTGTGTGATTTGATTGCCATGTTCTCCATTTCCAAAAGTCATTGTGCCACCAAAAGCATGCACATGCCTCTGATTCCACAATTACAATCAAATGCATGGTGACCTGGCAAAAACACATAAAGACTACATAAAAACAATAAACCAAGCTTGCATGCATTGAAATCTTGTGAAAATGCGATGATCATTGAAGTGCACGAGTGAAAGGGAGAGAGAGAGAGAGAGAGAGAGAGAGAGAGAGAGAGAGAGAGAGAGAGAGAGAGAGAGAGAGAGAGAGAGAGAGAGAGCACGACATGCACACCTCCTAAATCGGTGTGCAACACATGCACGTGAGAGAGCAGAGAGGAGAGGTGGATCGAGGGAGAAGACACACGAGCAGTGGGGCAAAGGCTAACCCCCATGTGAGCCTATTTATTAGTATGAGTAGGATTACAAAAATAGAGAGAGAGAGTGTTTAAGAATAGAGGTATCGCTAGCAGGTCTGGACGCATGTCTTTTTAATGGGTATCTTTCAGGATGCCCCACTTTTGGGTGGAGAAGCAAAAGGCTAATGGCTGCCAAGAAAAGGACGCGTGGCGCGTGGCAGATGGGATTGGACATATTTATATTTTTCTTTTTGTCGCACTCCATACTGTGTCTGCTATAAACTTATAAAGCTTGTGAATGCACCACCAAGAGATGCTCTCTCTCTCTCTCCCCCCTCTGGGAGTAGCACAGGCACTAGTAGAGGTGCTCCCTCTCGTGGCATTTGTGCATGTGGTTGATGACGGCGTCAACTACAAATCACAGATAAATGTGATGCCCAAGTCAAGCATGGATAGAGTGTGGAGCGCGGAGATCAAGCTGGAGAGGGGTGGAGGGGATTTGCCTCGCACGGAGTTGCACGACTGGTAGAGGGCAGTGCTCTCTCTCTCTCTCTCTCTCTCTCTCTCTCTCTCAGGTCCTGCGGGAGGTATGTTTTGTGAGGCAAGGCGTATGGGTAGAGGGTGGAAGCGCCAGAGCATGCAGGCAAGATGGTGGAGGCGAGAGGTAGGAGGGTCGATCCCTCATTTAAGGCATCATGTCTCTCTCTCTCAGGCGACACGAGAGGAAAGAGGGAATCGGGCAGTACACAAGGCAGTGATGGACCTGCGTTAGCAGGTTTATGAGGGACTCTGTGTGTCTCTTACTGACAAAGAGACCATCTGTATGTCTCTCTCCTTCCTTCCCCTTTTCGCTCGCGAGCCAGAAGCTATGTCTTTCTCTGTCTCTACTTCCTTCTTTGCCCTTGCAAGCAAGTCTCAATCTGCATGTCGCATTCGTTGCAAGTCTCCTCCAGCTAGTTCTCATGATGTCATGGTGCGGCGTCTTAGCCAAGAGCGCCCATGGCCAAGCCCCCCCGTGGCGAGCTTGTGTCGCGCTCTATCCCTCTCTCTGTCTCGCTTAGTTTGTGCTCAATGGCGGCGTTTCTCCTGTCCTTATCGAGTATTAGTGAGAGCGTGGAATCTAGTGAGATTCCAGCCTTGTGTTATCATATCAGCCTTGTGATTTATGTTCAGGAAATGGTATGGTCACCCTTTCTGTTTGCGTCTCTCTCTGTCTATCTTGCTCTGTCTCTCTCTCACTCAAGCACTGTTGGTGGACATAAAAGCTTTCCTGCGACGGACCTGGATTCGATGGTGTGGTCATGTTTACAGGTCATGAAATCCATGCGCTAGAGCAGCACAGCCTCAATATTAGGTGCATCCTCCCTGCCTTTTTCTCTGCGACTGCAAAGGAGTGAGAAGCATGAGCATGACCATGTTGAAGTCATCGACAGGCAAACCTTCGGCGAAAAACAGAGCAGTGTTTGTCAACCTCAGGGCCAACGAGGCAGGCCGGGGGCAAACACGTGGCACTGCGAACGTTTTGCTTTGTGGAGACCGATGAGGAATCTGGAGACATTCCACTTGATGAGGAATCTGGAGACATTCCACTTAATGAAGTTCGACCGAGTAGTAATAGGTGCCCAAAACAATTTAAGAATCGAGGTATCGCTATTAATATAGCCTTATCAATTAGACCTTGAGAAACAATCATATGATAGATTTTTCTTTTCACCTATCAACCTTATAATAAATATATATTAGCATACAATAAATAAGTACCACTACATATTGGATCCACCTACAAGTTCAACAATAATACCTTGAAAATCTAAAAGTTCCACCCACTTTTTAGTGCACAAGACAGGAGCAAGGTTGGGGATATGAATGGCAACCCACATATCTCCTATCTAGTCTAAATGGGTAAGGAAGGAGAAACTCTGCGGCACAATGTGCTCCTCGATTGCTAATCTAAACGCAACCTACGAAAATCCTCCTTTATGAGCACTCTAGTACACATTTGAGGGCCCGTAAATGTAAAAAATTTCAAGAGAAATGTTGTACATGCTTTATATTTTGGGGAAACGGAAAGGGAAGCCATATAGAGAGTTTAGGTACCTTGAGTTTTATGGACATGTATTTGCTTTGTTAAATGCTCAACCAAATGTAGGGAATGTTCTCTTCCATGTACAACATCTCTCTTTACAATTTAGTGGAGGGATAAAAAAGGCATATTGAATGTTGTGAGTCGAGTTGCAAAGGTATCACACGTCCATTAGTGTCACCCAAGATAGTTATCTCACCTTTGTCCTTGAAAATGCACAATATTTTCCTCTAACGAGCATAAGGTGGATTTGGGTGATGCAAGTATAAAAGTTTAAACTTGAACAAGATATACATAAACTTTCTGTCCTTTTTCTCCTCCTTGTCCTCTTTGTTTCTTTACATTGTGCAACGAGTGTACATTATACATTCCCAATCCATTGACCCAAGTTTCACTAATGAGTGAGTGAGTGAGATTTTTATTTAAAAATTAAGCTCTTTTAGAAAGTGCGCACTCTTACGTTTTCATGCGTGAATTCTTGCGTTTTTTTCTTGTGTATGCATCATTGTGTCATGTGCCAAGTGTGCAAGTGAGAGAAGCATATGCGAGAGATAAGAACTTTGAGGTTTTCTCCATGGTCACCAGTGCATTGCCACTTGTGATGGTCATCTTGGAACATCCAATGGCATCATGGGAGTAATTTTTGTAGTAGTGCTTTGTCCCTTTCTAGGAGCTTACGTAGCATCATGTTTCCAAAGACATTTTCTTCAACCTCCCATCTATTTTTTTGATACCAAGATACCTAAGATGCCACGATAGTTGGAGAGCATGCAATTGTCTCCTAAATCTCATGTTGTTGTGTCCTAAGCTACCTAAGCTGCTATGATAGCTGGAGAGCATGCAATTGTCTCCTAAATCTCATGTAGTTGTGTTGAATCTACCATAATAACTTTATCCATAGTGGTAGACACTCTTGTTCAAGTGACTTACTTGCCTTTATTGCTTCTATCATTGTCTTTGCTTTCATCCACAACTGCAATCTACAATTGTGCTTCTATCTAGTGCCATAAAACCTCTATGACAACAACTGATGCTACTGTTTGTAGTCTTTGTTCAATATATTGCTAACATTTGTAGCAATCACTTTTGACTTAGTGCTGTTTGAGAATTATGGTGCCTTTAACATTAGTGTTGTCTTGAACCCACCTTAGCATCTACCACCTCGACTCTTTGTGTTCCACTTACACCTCAAACTCACACATCGCAACTAAAGCTATCATGATACATCAAAGAAATTTGCATAAGTTAGCCATAAGAAACCAAGCCTCATCAAAGGAATTTCATTTCCATGAGCACAAGAGAGGTTATCCTTTTTTGAAAAGGTAAACCTTAAGGCTTTTCTTTTGGTCTTGTTCACACATGATAGACAAGGTTTATAACCAAAATTTAAACAGTAACTAGCTTTTTTAAGGATGAAATTCATGAGTAGTATAATCTTTGTGATAGAAAAGTATTCATAGCTTCATAATAGTATTTTTGTATGATAAGTCTTTATTTGCACGTTTACTAAAATTGTTTTCTTTTAATACTCAAAAACGATAAAAACAAAGTGTGCACAAAAATAGCCTTACACAAGATCTAGACATTACTCATAGATGTATGAGGCATGACCACATGATCAAATAGAGTTTATGAGAAGTTGTCAAAACAATAAGCTCTTTTCAAAGCTGCAAGTGTCAGGACTAGGGTAGGACCAAGGGGTCCCCTAGAAAAAACCGCCTAGGCATGTAGTTCAAAGGCTCATAATGATGGTTTAGGAGGCCTATAAGAGGAGGTGGTTGGGTGCAGATGAGCATGTTGTGGTTCCCTTGTCCTCCCAGTGGCATTAGAGCTACGATAGAGGAAGGAGAAGAAGGTCTCTCTATGTACTTGTACTTTGCATATCCTCTCAGGATTTTAAATCAATCCCTTTCTATTTTTTAAATATCCGTGTATAGAAGACGATTCTAAATATCTATCCACACACTTTACCACAATTATCAATTCTCCAACTTTGTAGAAGAAAGTTTTCTCAAATTCTACATTGATTTTGTGTTATTTTACATACATTGATAAGTGGCAAAAAAAATGCAGTTTTGGCCTTTCAAAATTTTTATATAGAAGGTTGATGTTGCCAAGTGTAGGTAGCCCATGCAAATCCATGCAAGAGCTCAAACAAGGTCTCACAAATGAGTAAGGCCATGCAAAGCCTTTGTGAGGCCATGAAAAATATATCACACAAGGAACGAGGATAGACAAGGGAAGCAAGGCTTGAGATCCTCTCGTGGCTCAAGTTTTGCGTGCAAGCTCTATTGGCAAGCAGAGAATCAATCTCAAGCGGCTTCCAAAAAGCGATAAGCATGATTTTAAAGATTTTATTTTTTATTTTTTTGAATTTGGTAAACCACAAGCAAGCGCGGTTTGAGCACATGAGTAGTAACCAAAGAGGGTATCTTGGAGTGAAAGTTGTCACTCACAAAGTTCATGCGATAATATTGATGTGGAAAACCAAGGCAAACCATAACCTTTGAACAGGGCGAGGAGCCATCAAATCTTCACAAGGTTTTCATCATCCATATACTATTATCTTAAGAGGTTTAAGCAAGGCTTAAGGTTTGATTTTTTACAAGCGTAGCTTCTTGCAACAATTTCTCTCAAGCGGTTTTAAATCACGCTTTTACTTACCGGTTTAGTGATAAACAAGCACGGCTTGCAATGCAACAAGTAATGCTTGTCAAAAATTCATGCAAGGCTCTTGATGTTATCACTATTACTTCTTTTGGACATTTTATCAATTTTACTTATGTTTTATTCAAAAAATATATTCAAAAGAAGCAATAGAACTCTCCTTTCCCTACTACTCTTAAATTTTAAGTGAAAAACAACCACATCTATATTTGGGTGCATGCATGAAGAGAGAAAGAATGGTGAACTTAAACATTTACTGTCCTTTGGGCTCATCCTGCTTTTTATGCCCTTTGGAGACATTATGCTACAAGAGATTAAGTGAACACGTGCGCGCACGCATGCACACATTAACAATGGTGCATACAAACATAGTTTGTACACACTTAAATACACATAGTGCATCCAATGGTGCAAATAGGCTTCAGATTTACATGTGAAAAATGCATGCCTGTAGCTCTCCAAGTAGAGTGTCCGAGTAGAGAGTTAGTAGAGTGGCTTGCATGTGGAGAATGCCAGAGTGTCCAAGTAGAGAGTTTGTGTTGTCTAGAAGATTTCCCTGTGCAAGGATAGCCCATCAGGTAAGAGGAAAATCTGAAATGGCTTTGTGGGAGAGAGAGAGAGAGAGAGAGAGAGAGAGAGAGAGAGAGAGTCTGACACAATGGTTGCATGGACACCCAAATTAGAAATGAGTAGTTGACATGATCGTATCTTTTTCATTATAAAACGAATACGCATATAAGGTACGGTTTAATACTACCAATGGCCAATAATATTGACACCCTAATGTGCCTACACCTTGCAAAACATTTTAAACAACATTAACACTACTTTTAAGAAAATCGTAGATAATAATCTAGGTCTAAGAATGATTTACCTGAGTGTTCTCATCCATTTTTTGGAAATCTTTCCTTGTGAGATTGATGCTGAAACGATCATCTCCATCCATTGGAATTAGCGGTTTGTGTGGGTGGAAAGTGCCTTAGGCACATTCTCATAAAAGGAAGCACACAATTTTATCTCCACTAGGGTGCTTGCCACTGCTTGCCCCAAATTCTGTTCATTTTTGGTGGGCAAGTAGGAGAGTCTTTCCTAGAGACTTTGGTCTTCAAAGTCAATTTCAAATTGTGCCGGCACTTCCTTTCTGCTTGGATCCTTCATGCTTGCCCACATAGATAGAAAGCACCAAGAGAGACTCATCTTCTCTAGGTCCAAGTGTATTTGCAATGTTGTCAAGAAATATATATTGATGACCTTCCATCACCACTGCATGCACCATGAGTAATTGGAAGTCGAGGACTTCCTCCAGCACTTCATCTCCCTCTATCATGTGATCTTCCTCCTCGGTGGAGCTTGGCTCTTGTAAGAGAACAAGTTCCATGGATGCTTCCATATGCTTATTGAACTCTTGAAAATCTTCATTTGCCTCCTCCAAAATGGTTACATATTCCTTTTTGCTATTTTCTTTTGATGCTCCCTTGTTATTACCCTTGAGCACAAGTGATGTAAGCACCATGTCCCAAGCTATGAATTGGTGCCTCTACACCCATGCCCAAGTCTATGAGGTCATCCTCATCCCTAGTCTTGCAGTCACATTCAATGAGCCCTTTGACGAACCTCAAAAGACAAAAGCAAAATTTCTTGTCCACCTCATAGAGGTGTTTGAGGAAATCCACTGTCTACCACACAGTGTCGGATCCTTCAAACACAATTATATATTCTATCATGTGCTCCTTCATGTCATCAAGAAATTTGTGGAAGGTTTCTGCACATAAGTTGGTTATAGCTTGCATGTCAATTGAGCCTTTGAACACACTCACTAGGTCATGTGCTCAATCTATAAGGCCAACCTTTTTGAGTTGTGCGAGGAGAGGGTCACACGACGTTTTGATGTGTTCGTGCGCGAGGAGGATGCCAGGAGAGCTTAGAGCTAGAGATTTGCAAACGTGAGCAATGAACTTAAAAAACTTAGAAATCGAATTATAAACCCAAAGTCACTTTTAATTTTTTTCAAGAAAACCCTTCAAATTAACCAAAAATCATAGATTAAAAACAATCTCATGACAAAACAACACAAGACACCATCTGAAGGTGTCGGCTTTTGCAATCACTCAAGTTGAACATTTTCACTCAAAGAATTATGGGAAGATGAAATGTTCTAGAAAATTTTGAAAATGAACAAATATGCCTTGAGTTGAAATTCAAACCACCGTATTTATTAATGGGAGCAAAATTTGCATCAAGTACAAGATTTTACATTAATACATCACGGGAACGCAATGTCCTCACAAAGAAGTCTTTTTTCTTTTCTAGACTAAACAACCTTGTCATTGACAAAAAAGAGGTAAAACATGGGTAGTTTATATCTCATATTGAGATACTTGTGAAGATGGCCAAGGTGCCAGTATTTATCCACAAAGATGTCGTGCATTGCATCATCATAGAGACATATTTGAAGGTCAACTTTCTCGAGCAACATCATCGTAGTTGAGTGCTTCCCATACTCCCATTGTTCGGTTCCATCTTCTATAGGGAAAGACCATTGAAAAGGTTTGCTTTGCAATATGGTATCTAAACACCAATTTCTCCCCAATTACACAACACCTAATGTTATCTCCTTGATGTTGGAACACCTTGGTCTCCCATCCAACTTCAAGAAAGCCGTTCATCGCAATGTCCCCTTTGCAAATCCACATTGTTGGTGTCCTATGGACACTCTACAATTGAAATATATACACAAACACAAGAAGATACATAAACCATGTTATCATTGCGTTGTGGGACTTGTAGGTGCACTTCATGGTTTCATGCACATTCACCTCCATTCTCTTTTTGGTTGCTGCTATCAATGCATTTTTTGGCATATGCCATTCCAAGCTATCCAGGCTTGGTGAGTGAATGGGAGATATATTACCATGCCCATTTTGCCTAGGTGTAACATAAAGTATGGCTTTAAAAAAGGATGTCCCACGAGGCAAACTTAGAGGATAGACAACTAGGATATAGTAATTTTCCAAGTTCCACGTGGATGGATTCAATCCATGTGAAGAATTCTATCAGCTCCCACTCTACAAATTAGATGGAAAAACATATGTAAGAATAAACAAACAACGCATATCATACACACATTAGAATCAATGAGGTGAAAGTAGAAAATAGACAAACCTAAAAACTTTACAAAGACGTGGAATTACACTTTGTAGAAAACCTCGATTAAGTCAATGTTGTCCCTAGCTTCAATTGTGAAGCTATATACAGATGCTTAAACTTTACTAACCGCTTATCGTGTTGAGTTTTCTTGAACTCCATGATTCTTCTCCTCTAGTGGAAGCTACGTGCCTCCTTGAGACCTTGTACCCACCTCTCGAGCTTGGTTGCATTGTCAAGCTCGAGAGGTGCATAAGGGTTCCACGTGGATGGATTCAATCCATGTGAAGAATTCTATCAACTTTCACTCTACAAAATTAGATGAAAAAACATATGCAAGAATAAACAAACAATGCATATCATACACACATTAGAATCAATGAGGTGAAAGTAGAAAATAGACAATCCTAAAAACTTTACAAAGACGTGGAATTACACTTTGCAGAAAACCTTGATTAAGTCAATGTTGTCCCTAGCTTCAATTGTGAAGCTATATACACATGCTTAAACTTTACTAACCGCTTATCGTGTTGAGTTTTCTTGAACTCCATGATTCTTCTCCTCTAGTGGAAGCTACGTGCCTCCTTGAGACCTTGTATGCACCTCTTGAGCTTGGCTCTCTTCATGAAGGATTCTTCACCCACATAAATAGTTTGTACTTGATAGTAACCAAATGACCACTATCATCTCATACATTGCTGCAAGAAATTAAGTCAATAACGATCTTAGGTTGTTGAGCACCTGCTGATGCCATGGGAGGAAGTGATAATGGTCAATGCCACCGCTATGATTCTCCACTTGCAAGTTGGATAAATGGGCAAGAAGGAGCAAAGAAGCTGTTGAGGAAACTAAATCCACTCTAGACAGCTAAATAGGGAAGAAGGATCATGGAAGCTATTGAGGAAAGTGAATCAACACGAGAGAGAAGCTCTAAGAGTAGGGTATAGTACATATCTACAAATTTAGGGAGAGGTGTGAAGTGAGGTTCATAGAGCAATGCAGAGCTTCAATAGGTGGTGGCTACTATTGAGGAGAATGCAGCAAGCTTGAGGAGGGAAAGGAGGTTCAAAGCTCTCTTGCAAGAGCCTTTTGGGAGGGAAAAGTGACATTGAAGAAAGAGATACAATCTGCAAGTGGAGTGAAGACAAGATAGAGATGGTATAGTAGAGAGAGAGGGAGGGAAGGACCAATACATTTTTGGTGTTTTTACGTTTGGGGGGAGAAACTGACAGCCACTAGAGAGAGAAAGATTGGTTTTTATTCCAAATTTAAAAAAAAAATGTTCAAATATTTTATTTTATAAGAGAATTTCTATTTATATTTTAAAGATTTATTTTCCACCACCTCTAAGCTTAGATGTTTGACTACTCACTTTTAGGCCTTGCCATACCCACCATTTCAGTCCACATGGCACCCACCCATTTGCCCATTCCATAATCCCATGGAAAATAAAAAGGCCCTATTAGACCCCATTCCTTTCCTAATGCATGTAAGCATGACAAGCCGCTTATAGATCATGGTGATGACGATCCTTGGGAAAATGACATCTTGAGAAACCCTACCGATAAAGATGAAGAGGTGAACCCTCTCTAGATCTCACTTAGTCCTTTTGCACATTGTTTGTTTTTTGTTTTGAGAGTAATGACTTTGTCGTAATGCCAAGAACTCCAAAAAGAGGTGGAGAAGAAGGCAACCACTTTGTAGGTAGTCAAACCTCCTCTATTTTTTCTTATAAAAGAAATTGTTTTCACCCAATGGGTTGTTGTTGTGGTTTTCCCTGTCTTGGAACCTCCACATAACCTCCACATAATTGTAAATTTTCAAAGGCCTATGTTCGGGGACCTATGCATAAATGTCGGTGATTGGTAACTTCTTACTACGGGACAGTATCGGTATACATGTCTGGAGAAATTGCTAATCCAATGGTAATTATAAAGTGTTTTTTTGGTTGTACAAACCATGGTGGAAATGCCAAATAAGGCTTGCATATATTTTGAAACTTGATGTTTTGTTTCACTTTGAGAAACAGAATACTTTATGTTTGACCTCTTGGCGTACTTATTGATGTACTGCAGCTTCTAGAATCGGGATTTTTGATATATATGGCTCCAAAAATGTTATGGTCATCCATTGGGTTGTTGGGCTATATGATTTCTACAAAGCCTTGAATATATTGCTAGAAGGGATTTTCATATTTTATGTTTGACCTCTTGGCGTACTTATTGATGTACTGCAGCTTCTAGAATCGGGATTTTTGATATATATGGCTCCAAAAATGTTATGGTCATCCATTGGGTTGTTGGGCTATATGATTTCGACAAAGCCTTGAATATATTGCTAGAAGGGATTCTCATATTATGTCTGACAAAATATTGATAAACATATTTGATGGGCACTTTGTGGAACTATCCCGAATACCGAATAATTGGAATTTTTGTAACATTAGGACATTACTTGGTGCTCTACTTAGAATAAGGAAGGGATTGTTTTATTGGTGCTTTTTGCTAGATTTGAAAGTCGCACTAATCACTTGTCTTGCAAGATAGACTACACCATTTTGCTCTCTTGAGTATAATAAGGCTTTACAATCGCATAGAGAACAAGTGAAAGGGTCACGATGGCTTTCTAAAACAATAAGAAAGTGATAAAATCATTAGGTTGAGTTTAACTAAAATTATATAAGGTGAAGCAGTGTTCGAAAATGTCTCTTTTATTAAGTGATCGAGGATCCTCCTTCTCTTTACCATGGTTCGCTTATACACACACACACACACACACACACACACACACACACACATTGTGTATGTGTATATAAATAAATAAATAAATAAATAAATAAATAAATTTACATATATAATAAAAAAAACTCATTAGCATATATTATATGTGTATGTGTATATGTATGTATACAACTTACTAGAATTATGCAAGGTGAAGCTTCACTTTATCATTCTAAAAGAATAGAAAGCAAGAGAAGTCAAGCCATGTGAGGAAATGAAATGAAAGGTGAAATGAAAATATCCATTTAATACTTTAAAACCAAAATAACATTTAAGGTAAGTCTAACTCATCATCACTGAAAACACTACACTGAAAGAATGCCTAACCCAACACATCTCTCTAAGGCTTCTTTTAGAAAGCCAAAAATGTATTGTTGTAAAAAGAAGCCAAGGATACTCATAAGGCTTTGTTCCCCTTTTGAGTATTATACCTTGACAAATCTATCTCTAGGCTTAGTATGCTATAGTAGTGAATTGCTCTTATATGAAAGTATCCTCTTTAATGGAAATACTTGGCAATGATTGTACCATACCACACATCTCTTATTCAATGTAGGACTCATGAGTCTTACTTATTCTTGTTGAATAGCTACTCTATGCACACAACGAGTGACATTTAACATACTCCTACCTATTGAAATTTAGGATTCGAACTTCCATTCGGTTCCTATGAAATATAACATGGCAACTCACCACCCATTTAAATTCTAAAAAATTATTGCTTGTTGCCAGAAACTTACATCCATGCTTGCACTAAAGTTTTAGCCTCATAAGAGGGTCATGGATTCCAAGTTGTCAGTATGCGTGGCTTAAACTTCAGATTGAACCTCAAAAAATTGTCATGAAGTGACTCCACTTTCTAGAGAATGATTGTTGATTTACCGGTCATGCACTTTGTTTTCAAGATTAAACTCAACAATTTATCCAAGACTTCTCTTTGAGGACTGAACTCAAGTAGGGATTTGTTAGTTAAAGAATTCTCTTTCAGATTCATAGTCTAGCCAAGATAGTCATGGACTTTGTTATGTTTGAGTTGAAGCTTGAAAGTCTCATATAAGGGATAAGAATCTATACTTTTCAAGAGTTGCATGGCACATTTAAGTAAACAATCTAAACCGAGGTTATGACAAGTATTCAACTCAATGACTAATATCTTTTGAATCATTGATAGTTTGCTCGTAAATATCTGGCTATACCACTAATATTTAGTTTATACTCCCTTCTCGTAAATATTCATTGAACCATTGTTATCTTGCTAGATCATTAAAATCCTATGTCTACCATTATCAAAACTATTGTCTCTTCTCCTAGCCATTGGACCAGAATACTAGTATCTCGTGGGATCACTGATATTTGATTGACCCCTAAAAATCCAGCCAGACTACGAATTTTTGATTGGTATGCCCTTCATGTAAATATTGCTAAGTGTTGGAGCTTGATCTCATCCCCTCCACATTCATCTTTGGGCCCCTTCTCATTATTTTTGTCAACCAGAGAGATCTAAAGGGGTGGGTGGGGTTTTTTTTTTTTTGGGGGGGGTGTTGGGTGACGACAACTATTTAGCTTCCCCTTGGTGGGTAAGTCATGATTTCGTTAGGATTTGAACCAAATTTTTTATTATGATTTGAACAAAAAATTGAGTGATTTTGATGATTGCTTTGCATGTAATTTGAACCGTGACTTTTAGCATCTTGTAGTTTTAGATTGCTAGATAATATATTCATCACTCAAAAGCTGCCATATCGAACCTTTATTAGTTAATATGCCATTCAAAAAAATAAGGTTAATTAATAGCTCACAAGTTCAAAGAATAGAATCAAAAGGGGAGTTGCTTTTAAAGCTTGGTGGATACCACTGTAATAAGCCACACAAAAAGATATTTCAAGAAGGTGCTCCAGGCACTCAAAACAACCTGAATCAATTGCATTTTGGGGTTAAATTTCAACAACACCAAAAGACTCTACTAACATCAGGGGACAGATTTGTGCTACTTAAGTGGTCATTAGCATCATAATCAAAACAACTTGAATCAATTGCATTTTGGGGTAGTTTCAACAACACCAAACCAAAAGACTCTACTAACATTAGGGGACAGATTGGTGCCACTGAGGTGGTCATTAGCTGTCAACATGGCACAAATCACAGTTTGAGCCATCTATAATACACTTTCATATGAGCATGTCATCATCATTTGCATGTTGTCTTGATAAATTGTGCTCTCATATCCAAGTTTGTAGCGTAAAATTCTCGGTTGAAAATGACAAATATAGGTTATGATTGCATAGGTGTCTAATTAGCTGGCCTTGAACAAATCAGTGCAACTTTCACATGAAATTTCCTTTCAAAACAGAAAAGAAATGCGAAGGGCAGGCCAAAAAACGGGCAGCGTAATGTCGTCAGCGAGTTTGGAAGGTACTTCCAAGGAGTGAAAGCCATCAAGCAAGACAGGCCGACTGTATGGTGCTGTGGTTTTCACGATTACCCCAATCAGAGAAGCTGATAATCTGACTTTGATGATGAACACTAAGGCTAACGGTGACGCAGCAGAGATCTTCTGCGATCGGGCACCTACAGATCAAGCAGAAGGAAACCCTAACCATACAGGCGTCTTATAGACATTTTCAGCGATTGAGCTGCTGGGAGACCCCACTTCAAGGGCATAGCGGGAGTTCTCCAATCATATGCCCCACTACTCCTGGCCAACAGTCTCATAACATCGGAAACATGATCACACGAGCTAATCTTGCAGAACAACTCAGAGATTATCAGCTCCGCTCACAGCAAAACTGGGCCAGCCTCTCCTTCTTCTCCTCCACAGCCAACATCTCCACCAGGTACTGTTTCAGCTGTATTAAGCTTGTTTTTACAAACAGACTTATGATGCCAGAAATGAAGTTACATCCTGTTGTTCCTTTGATTGCTCAAAATGCTATCAAATCTTCGTAACTGATTCTGCATAGTATTCATTGGAATCGCTACTCTGCAAACCTCCCTTGTAGATATTGTGGAAATGTTGATGTGCCATATTCAAAACTTGGAGAACCATGAAATAGTTTTGGGTTTAGATATGGTGTTAGACAGGCTTGTCAACATTGCTGCTGAACCGGGCATGGTTATTCCATTTGTGTTTGCTACGTAGCAAGAGAAGCCAGGTTTAGCTATGGTTTTAGACAGGCTAGTCAGAATTGCGCTGAACCTGACATATATTTTCCATTTGGATTTTCTATGTGGCACGAGAAGCCAGCATTATATTCTTATGGGGAAGTCAGCAAGTTAAAATTTATTCCATGACTCTTTTTGTTGTACACGCATGCATATTGTGTTCTGTGATATCCCAAGAGATTATGGCGTGCAGAATGGAACGTGAAGGGAACACTCAGTAGTGCTGATTTTGGCATCTGTGAGAGGTTTCAATCAAGTTATATCATCTGTTTGGTATAGTCTTATCATCTATTCTGGCATTAACGAGGTATAAGGTGTCATTGAGTTTGTGCGATGATCTTAAGGATGACATGGTTTTGGGTCTAGCTAAAAGGAGAGAGATGGAATGTGATGCCATTAGATCTCTATGCATTGAGGTCGTACGATGCTCTTAATGATGTCGTGTTTTTGGGTCTAGCTAAAAGGGGACACATGTAATTTTATGCCATTATATTTCTATGCATCGTGATTGTGCAATGCTCTTAAAGATGGTGTGTTTTTTGAGTCGTAGTTAAAAGGAGTTGGATGGAATTTGGTGCGATTAGGCAGAGAAAGTCTTGCTTGTAAATTATGCAGAGATCTATCATTTTGTTAGATTGTGACAGGCTCTAAGTCTTCTGAACAGGGGAGATGCGGCATGGGCAGGTTTGATGGGCCTTCTCTTCCTGCTTCTGCTGATTGTCACGTTCACAGCTTTTCACCTCAGATACAACAAGATAGCTGCATGCTTTCTGCTGATGGCCATGCTCTTACTTATTTCCTTGAAGATTATTCGACACAAAAGGCTGGCCAAGAGGAGGCAACGGAGGATGCTCCTGCCGCTTTCCATGTAAATGGGGCAAGTTTCAAGTCACTTTGACATGGCATGCGATTTATTGGACAGGCATGCCTGAAAGATGACAGTGTATCATGTACATTACCACATAGGGCAAATTCCCCTATAAATTCTTGTCGTGAGGTATGTGAATGACCCTCTCCTGTTGTCAAGAGAAAAATATGTAGAACCACAGAGTGCCAATTTTGTTACAATGACTACAGCAGAGATGTGAGTGCTAAAATGTCCTTTTTGGGAGCCTCATGTATTGGTTGGTCCGTTTCATGCATTGAAAGGTGTGATTGTATTGCGGTTAATGTGGGCTGCAAGTGTGTATAAGCACATTCTGTCAGACTGATCTTGCGAATCGATTGTATTGGAATATCTTGTATTATTATAGGCTTGTTGATTGACGGTCAGATAGTTGTGAGAGACTGAAAGATAATCGTTTACTTTTGTGATTGTTGTTGTTAGCTTGTGCACATTTTTTCTCAGGCTGGCATTGGAATCACCTTTGTTATGGGGCATCAACGATGAATAGTCCTTGCTCAATGTCATTCATCTGAAGGATTCTTCTGTGATGTTTCCAATGCATTTATGCCAATGTTATGGCACTAGCTGGTGGGGTGAAGTACACCTGGTTTTTCTGATGTGGGCAACCATTGGCCGCTACTAGCTTGGTTGTTTCACGTTTGTTTTCACTCTTGTAGTCAATGTCTGGGTGTGATACGAGATTGATGCTGACAACACTACTTACAAGTGCTTGCTTTAGGGTAGTCTTTGAATTGCAGGTTGAAGTTCGCTGTCCTTTGCACTACTTAGGAGAGCGGGGCCGTGCTTTGAGTTGATGGATCTTTTGAAAGGTGCTTGGAACTCATTGTGTCCCTTTGCTATGACAATGTACATAAGATGAGGATGTTCAAACAAGCAAATGCATTCTTCAGAGACAATGGATTTAAACGAGCTATTGTGTTCCACCTTGAATTGTGTATGTGCAAGAAGGATGATGTGTGTTCTGGTAGCTAAAAGTTTGGAGCAAGTTTGTAGGGTGGTCATGTTGTATGTATGTCTAGGGCTGGTTGGGTCTGTGTAAATGGTAGAGCCTTAGTATGTATGTCTAGGACTGGTTGGCATGTGGAAATGGGAGAGCTCCATGCTCTGAGACTCCTCATTGAATGGAGTATAATTGAACTACCACCCTGAGCCTTTTTTGCGTCTAGGTTGTGGTCCCCTTATGTGGCTAGTTTCCGTTCAGGTTCACGACTGGTAAGTTCCATCACTAAATACTATCAAAGGTTCGTTGCATTAACATCAACTAAACCTAGAACACTCCACCAGTAGAACTACCCAAAGCGCAAGGCGACACCAATGATGGTGCCAAATAGGCCAAACAAATGCATCCTTTCTAGGTCAAACAAATGCACCCTAGAAAGGAAGAACTTAAAAACAAGGGAGGGGTGAGTAGTAAGCTACAAGAGGGAGAGGGGGTAGTTGAAGCGATAAAGGTGGGTTAGAAGGAGAATGAAAAACTCTCTCTATAAGGCCGAGGCTTGTACACAAAGATGGAAAATTTGGCAGGTCAGTGGCAACAATGTAAAAGAGGATTTTGGTACATTGAGAGCCTTCAATAGGGTGCAATTCTAACACAAGTGGGTTACACAGCCATGATATATTTAAACTAGTGTTATGATGTAGCTCTAGAGTGGCTTAACTCAAGGTTAGCATGAGACTTGGCATATTGGTTTTGATTGTTGAGATATTAAGCTCAACACATGTACACTTGGATAATTGCTTGCCTACATCTATCACTGCAAAGAGGCAGCGGACACAAGGATTATCATCAATGTTTGTATACCTAGACTTCAACGACATGGTGTACCTATTCCAAGTGATGCCACTTATCTTGCTAGATCACGCACTAGCGGTTTCACTATCATTGTTGTACATAGTCTCTTATAAATTTATATTTTCTATCTTTGTTTGTAGACCTTATCATTTTGTGTAGTGAAGGAGAGCCAGCTTACAGCCTTCATTTGCATTGTGTGGTCTCTTGGTTGCGTGCACGTGTATGCTTGCAATAGCTAACGATCTCTCTCTCTCTCTCTCTCTCTCTCTCTCTCTCTCTCTCTCTCTCTCTCTCTCTCTCTCTCTAGATGGTATCAGAGCCACGTTGTGACCAAGGAATTGTGAGCAAAAGAAGCGATTGAGGCTAAGGGTACAACTAGATTTCTATTTTAGGTGCATTTCAACCTCCATTTTGGAGTTAGAGAGAGGCCACCTGCACAAACACAAAGATTGGCCTCAAATGTCATGTTATGTACAACAATAGTGGGTGTGTTGTTCATAATGTATACAATCGTAGGGATTGCTTTAACCTACTAACAATGAGGCACATTCTTCTCATTCATCATTGCCCTCAGAACTTTTGCAATGTGTGTGTTCTTTCTGCTACAGAGTATACCTACATCAAAGTTAAATTCTATGCTTTCTAAAAAAACTACTGAACCAATAGGAGAATTACTCTCCCCTTATATTTGACCTTTGGCAATATACCTACTTTCTTGTCAGTTTTTTAGCCATAACCTTCAAATTTGAAAGCAAGTAAACATCATGAAGTACATCCATACCCACCTTGTATGATCATCGATGAGTGCAACGTAAAATGTGCATCCGCCCATAGAGGTAGTCTTCGGAGGACCTCACACATCAAAGACACATGTTCTCTTACACGCTTGTTATGAAGAAATGATGCCTTTTCCTCTATTCCAAACTGACAAGCCTCACAAACTTTATGCATTTGAGCCACCTTAAACGTTAGAAAACCTATTGCAAACTTTTGATTTTGAATAATTTTTGACATTTGAACATTTGCATGTCAAATACTCTTATGCAAAACGTCTATGTCTACAAAAACTTCATCTTGAGAGTGAACATGATGTCCACATTTTTACCTTGTGCAACGAACCCTCTACTCTTCTTATATTCTTTTACATACATACCATATAATTGAACCTAACATGAAAATCCTGCTCAATTATTCGCTCAACAGAGAAGAAGTTCTTTGTAGTATTGAGCGCATGCAATATATTAGCCAAATAGTTTACCTTGCCATCTGGCAGACAATGGTATTTTCCTTATGTATGCAATAGGATGTGTTGTATTATCCCTTCTCTCAACATAACTAGGTTTAACCAAAGTTTTAAAATCCCTAAACCATTCACAATGGCTGGTCATACGATTCGATGCACGCAAATCCACAAACCATTGGTTATTACCATAGAGTGTTCATCATATGTTCATACCAAATAGTCTTTTTGGCTCATCTAATCCATGCTTGTACTTGCATAATTTTTTTGCTACCTGCTTCATGGATAGTCACACTCAGTATGGTCTTGACTGCCACAACATCCCTTGCCAATATTCTGCATATTGTTTTTGTAAAAGATTTCTTGACCTCTTTGACTTTTCCTACCTTGGAATTCCTCTTCCACATGTATTTTGCTTTTGATTGTAGAAAACCTACTAATTGTCATGATTCTCGTTTTGAGGTACCAATGGACACTTCCTTGACATGCACTATGTTACCTACCTCTCTTATTGTAGAAGACATGCTCAAAATTACGTGGATCTTGTGAAAATTATTCTTCATCAATGCCCTCCTTGTCCACAATCAACAAGGAGGCAAGATAATGTAAAACCCAAAGTTTCTTGAGTTTAAATATAGGTCTTGTAGTATGCTAGGTCTAAATCCTGCAAGCAAGCTTCCACCTTGTCATTATCATCAACACTGACACTGATAGTTGTAAAGGATTTACATATTTCCTCAATCTTCCAAGCTTAATTAGTCATTCTCAGGCCCATTTTCTTCACAATGTTGAGCTTTGTCTTCCAGTGAAGCTTCGTTGCCTTAGTGTTGATCACATCTAGCAAGACCAAACTTTTCCATGCCTCTTTAGGGGAATTGGCATATTGCGTATGCCCAATAGTGGTATTCTCCACACTAACATACAACCAATGCATGACTTTCCATGCTCCTTGATTACAATCTTTGAAGGATTTTGCTTGTTGAGGAGTAGGATTCTCCTCGAGCAACACTCGTGCGCTTCCTGTTACCTTCAATGTACTCCCAATAACATTTACCCATTAGGAAATTGGTAATTCTAAACTTCCAAGCATGGAAGCTATTCTTGTCTAGCTTCTCACTAACAATAGCATTGATTCCATCATTGTTAGCTACATTGGACCAAAATGAGCTTGTACCTATCACGACATTTGGCCACAAATAAGTTTTGACACAACTTACGTGCATATGTCGGATGAGTTGCACATAAAGTTGGACCCAAAAGTTGAAAAATGTGTATTCATTGGTTAGCCCCTTGAGTAAAAAGGGTAGAGGTGATACAAACCTATGACACGGCAAGTGAGGATGAAAAGGATGTGGTAAAGGATGATCTTGGGATTGATATAAAGGAGAATGTGGCTGCAAAAGATGAAGGTGCACAATCACAGATTTTGGGTGGATTGTAAGGGCCACCTACTTCAAGTCATACTCAGAATCCACAAATTGGCAAGTTACATAAGAGAGTGAGTCTTGCAAGTTCATCAAATGTATAAAAGAAATGGAAAAAAAAGGTTGACGATGCCCCAAGGATGCCAAATTTTATATGCACAATAGAGGCCGTATGGCTATCATGAAAGCATTATGGCTACCATGAAAACAATATGCATTAGATATGTTGTCAAAGTTTTTTATGGATGATCATAAGCCGATTGCAATACCATTGGATCAAAATTGAAGGAGCGATATTATGCGCTTGAGAATGCCACCATATACAAGAAGATTGTGGGTAGCTTAATCTACTTGAGAATCTAATGACCATATTTCATTTACGCAGTGGGGCTTGAAAGCTAGTTTATGAAACTTTCCATGAAGCCACCCTTGGATGCAATGAGGCACACATTGCGCTATGTTATTGCTACATTAGATGAGACACTCTTTTATGAGGTTGGCATGGAGGTGCAACTCTATGGTTATAAAGATGCAAATTGGTCCGATAGTTTATTTGATTTGGATAACAAAAAGTTCACATTTTTTTTTGGGGAATGTTGCTATCACAAGGACCTGTAAGCCTCTTTTAGGCTTTCACTTACACATGCAACTTTGTGCTTCAACATTCAGGATGAAATGCTATGTTCATTTTACATTGGATTTTAAGGACCAAGTGATATGATCACTTGGATTTACATGTGGCTTTTGGATTTTGACTTTGGGATGCTCAAAGGCCCATGGTATTGGTTATTGATGATGATACTTTCTCTTTGTCTTTTATGTCCTTCCTTCTTCTCCCTCACTAACCACAATGGCATTGTTGATCTTTTGATTTGGTTTTGATTTGATTTTGATAAACTTTTGTATTCATTAGCCTTGGATTTTAATGTTACATACTCATTGGTCTTGTATATCTCAATGCCCCTGGCAACATCAAGCATGCAAACTTCATTGGTCAAGCATGTATCCTCTTACAACTTGACCTCGACAAAGCATACAACTCGATCCTTTGGTTGTACATAGAAGACATCATGAAAAGCCTCGTCTCTGTCATTTGACTCAGGCCCTAGGAGCAAGCAACCACTCAGAGTTATTGTTCAATAACAGGATTGTGGGTGACTTTGAAGCTAAAAGATCAATCAAACAAGGTTTTCCTCTAGCCCCCTTGTTGTTCGCCATCAGATGTCATTCGTTGGTCACCATGCTAAAGGTAAGTGTTGCAAAATGGGAAATTCAAGGGTTGTCCCTGCCTGATAACAAACAAGACTTGATAAATCTATTCTTCTTGAAATCCAGCCCTGAGGTGATGAGGAAAGCTCTAGAAATTGTTGAAACATTTTCCATAGCCTCTGGAAGTGCAATTTTGAAAAGTCAAGAACGATCTCTCTATCAAAAAATGATTTGCTCAACCCCTTGGAATAGTCAGGAGAGAGTGTCTTAAAAGGAAAGGTCTTTTGCCACCTTCTTGGAGCCCCTCTAGGGGTAGGAATATCGCATAAACAAAGGTTTTAATGGGCTATGGACAAAATTTAGAACAAGATGCAAAGGTGTCAACATGTACTTCTCCCATTCCACAACAGGGTGAAGGTGATAAACTCGCTTATGATGTAGTAGCTGTCCTTTGTAGAAGGGCCTCTCCTCAAAATAGCAAAATGTAGTCGGAAGGAACTCCTTAAACCCGTGAAAAGATTCCTATGGAAAATAACACCAAGGATGTTGTACCCTGGCTATGGGCTAAATGGGAGTGTATTGCTAGACCTAAAGAGCAAGGCATCATTAGGATCCTTGAATCTCTGGTGCATGTCAAAGCCTAGTGTGCTAAATTCTTGGTCTCATTCACCAAACAAGACTAGGCATGGGCCATCATGACCTTGGACTTAGTTGAGAAAGTGAAATTAATTTCCCAAGGGGGCGTGTGGAAAGAGATTGGAGTTCATGACAAACAGATTGCTCCTTAATGGGCATACCTAAAATTGGGATGCTCAATAGGTGAGATGATACAAAAATGCACCAAGAATCAGAGGCACTCGAATGGGGAGAGGTAGCTAGATATTTCAAAAACTCCATAACCCACTAGTCCCCTTGGCTCTCAAAAGTGGGATATGACTTATTAAGTCTGTTCATCACGAGAGAGGTCGCTCGAAAAATCAATAACAAAGGACTCATCCACTGGCCCATTTTTGGGATGAAGATAACATGAGATGGAAAGAAGCAGATCAACTAGCTACTCCATATGATTTGAACAAAACTAAATGACTACTAATCAACAGAGTAGCCAAATGTTTTAGCAATGTATTATGCAAATTTGTGAAGTTGAATTGATTGGAAAGCATGACACTAGCCTGAGAATAACCACTTCACAAAACCAAAACAAAAGGATAATTACTACAGACTTATGTTCAAAACAGACAAGTTCTCCCCACTCAATAAGCTGTGGGCAAAACAATGGAAATAATCTAGATGGGCGGCGATAGCAAGCAACATTTGGGACCCTTAGTGGCCCCCAACTTTGAAAATTTTCCTTTGGAAGGTGCTTTGTGGGGTGATCCCCAGTGGATTTAAGGTTCTAACTAGTAGGGGATTAGGCTCTGATAAATGCTTAGGGCACAAAGCGGCTAGTGAGGATCCCCTTCACTTATTCCAAAATTGTCTAGCTACTACAAGAGGCCTTACGGGAGAATTATGTAAGTGGATACAAAAGACCTGCAAGATCATTTTTTTTCCAAGAAACACCTAATATTGGGAGGAAAAATATGGAAAACCAAGCCCTCTTAATATGCACATAAATTGTTCACTTTTGCTATTTTAGACAAGTTTGGAATGCTAGGAAATGGCGCATATTAAAAAATGAACATTCAATGGCCAGGTTCAATGAGATCATTCAAGAAAGCAGGGAAGTGATAATTTCTATTGGAAAACACAAGAACGCAGAAGACTGGAAGCAAGCAATTCAAGCCATAACGATTTTGGTGTTAACCAATCCACAAAATGTAATCATCTAAGTAATTCTTTGTTGTAAGGGCTTGTGAAGCTTTGAATTGCATGTTATGACTCCTCAAGGCACCTAATGTGCTTGAGGATCATTGTACACTCCTTTCCGGGATAATAAATCACATCCACTCATAATCGTGAGTATGGCCCAAAAACAAAGATTTTGAATACATTTTAATAGTTTCCTTTGGAAAGGTCTAACCACCACCTTGGGATATTGGGAAATTTTTTACTTTCTTTCCAAGCATATGACTATGGTATCATCATGACAATGGAGTAGAATTTTGAGATACATTGCTTAATGCTTGAAATTTTCATTTTATTTCTATATTTGGTAGTGTTTACATCATACATTATAGACTTATGGTAATTCAAATATTAAAAACTTGTATTCAAGACAAAATTGGTGCCATTTAAGTGTGTGCTAGCACTCTACATAAGAGGGACGCTTCTACCTATGGTGAGAATTTCCTCTTAGCAAGGAGTTTACTCAAAGAACAAAATAAGTCTAAATTCATGCACTAGCACACATAACAATACCCAATCTATCCACATGCCTTATCATTTGTGTGGCAATCATGATAATATAATCAAGGAAATGTATTTTCAAAATTTAGTTAAGAAGTATGTCACCTTATTTATTCACCATTCCTTCAATTTTCATAACTAGTGAGGGTTAATTTTCAAATAGCACTAGGTTTTGGTTGATGGTGCAACATGTTGGCGGACTGACTGAATGGGTGCCCACCTAGCCGGACACTTAGCTAGACACCACATTTGTACTCTATTATTTTTCCAAGCTAGTGTAGCTACACTGTGTGTAAATCCTGATTCCAAAGTAGCAGATCGATTCCCTGAGATGTAATTGCTTTGTAATGATTATAAAGGCCCATGTGAGCTAGCCACTGGCCATTTAGGTATAATGGTCAAGAACCTTAATTTGAAAGGGGGCTTATCGTTTGAAAAAGAAGAGAGCTCTACTGTACGTACACTCAAGCGACCACGAAGCTCCAACTTGTAATCAACTTTTCTAGTGATTGGGTAATCCGTCTTCAATTCCAAAACTTGCATGGTGTTCCTCTCTTTGCTCTTTCGTTCAAGTGTAAGCATTATCAGTTTTGTTGAGGTTCACAACTACGCATTAGTGAGCCTAATCTTCAAATTGGAGTTCTTAAAGTATTTTGTTTTGACGTTTCGACCATAGGAGAGTGTTCCTAGACCATAGGGCAACCTTTCTGGATAATTCTATTGCATTTTTCAGAACCTTGATCATGATGGATCGTGATTTTGGTACCTTGTCTGATTGTGACCAGACTTGGTAGCACAGTGTCCCTAGGTGTCTTAGACCTTCTCCTAAAGTTTTGTTGCATTTCAACTTTGTTTGAGTGCCGAAATGACGTGATGACTGAGAGCGGTGAGAAAGAACATAGACAAATTTTTTGATCATGGTTTGCTTGTTGAGTTGTTGTGTTTGCTTGTTAGGTTCATTTCTTGAGAACTGAAAACCTCGAAGAGTTTCTGTGCCTCATCCAAGTCACTTCCCTGAGTAATGACATATTATCTTAGTGCCAGACATCTATGCTGCAAACGTCCAATCACAGCAATCCGCCAACATTGGCACTGCTGTCGGAAAATGGTCCTTAAATGGTAAGTGGCCTAGTGTGTATATAGAGTGTTCTTTTTTGAAGATTTATCTTTATATTCCATTTACACTTTAGTAGTGAAACAACTAGATACGGGGTTTAGTGCTTGGTAGAGTCCAGAAGTCGGGGACTTGCTAGATCTATTCTCGAGAGGTAAAGAGGCTTGCAAGTGAGATAGCCAAAAGCATTTCATTCTTCAATTTTCTCGTTACTTTCAAAGTGCTGTTCCATTTTTCGTTACAAATTTCATTAACATTGTTTTGTTTGTTTTTGTTCTTAGTTTCATTTCAGCACTTAGGAGTAGGTTAGGTAATAACCCAAACCATCAAATTGGCCTAATAAGTTCAGGGAAAAGTCTGCAAAAACCATATTTTTGTAAGAGAGACCATAAAATCTAAAAATTGAAAATTTGATGGTCTAAACCCAAAAGCGGATCTAAACCCAAAAAGAAGTGCAAAAAGGGGATGATCAAACCATAGAGAGTCAATCTGGAAAGTTTCATGCAATTTGGTGCAGGAACATGGATCGCGATCCATGTCCCCCTGTGACAGTTTGAGTAGAAACAAATACCATTGGGTTTAGTGTGGCTCCACATCACTCGATATACAATTTTGGTGAGAAATTGACACTGAAAACTCACTCAAATCAAGAAATTGGGCATAAGGCACAAAAACCTTGGAAATTGACCAAAACTTGGGCCTTTTGACTTTTTGAGATCCAAATTAAAAAATAAGTGACATTCACAGAGTGCAGGCATACAACTGACCAAATTTCATGTTCAGATGTGGTCAAACATGGATCATTCTAAAGTTTGTTGTATTTTGATTTTATTTGAGTGTCAAAATGGTGTGACGACCGAGAGCGGCGATAAAAAAGATTGACAAATTTTCAATCATTGAGTGGTGGTTTGCTTATTGAGTTGTTGCGTTTTCTTGTTAGGTTCATTTCTTGAGGAATAACAACCTCAAAGATTCTCCGTGCCTCATCCAAATCACTTCCCTGAGTATTGATATATTATGTTAGTGCCAGACAGCTATGCTGCAGACGTCCGATCGCGGCGACATGCTAACACAACATCACAATTTAAGGCTTCTTAATTTCTATTTTGTTAGAAAATTCTAAAATCTCACAAGGTTTAGAGATCACATGGAAATTTTTTGGATGAGGCCATGAAAAAGTGGAGCATTATTGTATTGGTGTTGTGGTGGTCAAGGAGGACCTAACACACGAGCATCTAAAATTTGTGCTTCTTGGTGATCTGTAGATAAAGAAAGTACCATCGAGCCCCAATTAATAAGGGATGTGGACATATTCAAACCATGGCTATAAGACACAATCCAAGGGTCTCGATCACCGCATAACTGTTAACCACCGGTGTCCACTTCTAGTAGTCATGGACCGGGCTTGTCCGTGTTACCATATACACGTGGTAGTGATGTGTGTGAACACACTAGGACCGCCGGTGCATTTTTTCCGTCTTTAGGAGGTTTTTCCCCTCGAGCATTGTATATACGCCCATCACTCTAGGGCTATCTATCTTTCCATTGCACCCTAAGTAACACACTCTCTATTGTGTGCCTTGAGCTTCCTTCATCTTCTCCAAGCTGTGCGAGTTTCTCTGCAACCCTAATTCCAACAATTGGTATCAGAGTAGGTTACGTCCTCACGGGCTTAGTCGCCAGCTGCTCCAGTACACGCCTAGTCACTTTTTTTGATTACAATGAGGTTTGGCGAGCGTTCGCAGGTTGACAAATATTTCGGGCTCATTTCAGCCTCCGTTTCCACTACAGGCAGGTCTGCACGGGTAATTTTGTCATTTTGTGCAGAATTGTTGCCAGTGCCATTTTCTGCATAATAGGTGTCTTACAGTCTTCTACGGTTTGTGCTATATAGCACGTGTTGTTCCCGCTCCATTTCTCCTATTTTTGGACAGCTTTCACATCAGGTGCAACATTTACCATGGCTGACAACAACATAGATGTCTTCAAGATGTTTGCTTCCAACCTGCTGAGGACAAGTTGGATGGGGACAATTACCCTATGTGGGCCTACATGATGCAACATGTTCTTGTGTCAAAGGGCGTCTGGAATTGTGCAGGGCATTGATGTACATCTTGGTTCTGATGATGCAGGCGATGTTGAGGATGTTGTAGGTCTTGCTGCAAGGATTGTTGCTTTGATTTGTTTTGCCTACGATAGAACAAGCTCGTTGGGATGTAAAGGATGCGCAGGATCATGCGTTGATTGCGTTGTCTATGAAGCGCACCATTGTTCCTCACATCCGTTCAGCAAAATCTGCAAAACAGGCTTGGGATATTCTAGCAGGTCTTTATGCAAGCCGCAATGAGGCTAAAATTGCTTTGCTGCATAAAGAGTTGGAGTCGAAGATTATGCATGAGGAAGATGATATGGACACTTTTCTTGCTGGTGTCAAGGATATCAATAAGCAACTTATTTTTGTAGGTGAAGTCATTTCAGATAGTTCCCTTGTGCAGACTATTCTTGATGCCTTACCAGATTCTTACCAGACTTTTGCTAGTACTTATGACCCAAAGAAATCCTGAAGTTGTCAAGTTTGATGCATTATGCACATTGCTGTTGCAAGAGTCACTTTCCAGAAAGAACAGGACTAGACAGCGTGCAGTTGAATAGGCTTTCATTGCTTCTCAAAGAAAGGGTGGTAACAACAATGCAGCCACTTCTTATGGTTGTGCTACAAGTGGCAAAAATTCTGTTCCCAATTCTTCTGCTGGCAGCACTTCGTCTGGCAGTTCTGGTGATAAGGGCAAAAAGAAGATGCGTTGCCCTTATTGTAAAGCTAATGATCACTTGATCAAGTAGTGTCCTAAGTTGAAGGCAAAAGAGGCTAAGAAGAAAGAAGGTGGTTCCACATCAAATGTTGGTTCCACTACAAATGCAGCCATTGTTGAGTCTTATGTGAAAGGAGACTGTCATGCTGATGTTGGTGCAGAATGGGCTTTTAGTGTAGAGTGCACTTACAATCCTGCTATCCATGATGCATGCATGTCAGTTGCTGCAGATTCACATGTGTGGTATTTCGACAGTGGTGCTACAAAGCACATTACCTCACATCGTGAATTGTTCACCTCTCTTGAGTCTGTCCCTCATGGGAATTCAGTCACTTGTGCCAACAATGCCTCTTATCCGGTTCAGGGAGTTGGAAAGATTGTGCTTACTGCTACAAATGGAACTTCCTTCACACTTGTTGATGCACTTTATGTACCTGGGATCAAGAAGAATCTCTTATCTGTATCCGCACTTGCTAGACTTGGACTTGTAGTCAAATTTGTGGATGACAAATGTACAGTTCATGATCTCAATTTTGGTGATGAAGTTGTTGCATATAGGCTTTTGTGCCTTGGGCTATATAAGCTCACTTTGTATGAAAAGTGTGGACAAAATTTTGCAAACGCAGTCGTAGATTCAAGGGCTATTTCAGATGCAAAACTTTGGCATGCACGTTTTGGTCATCTGAATTTTGGCAGTTTGCTGCATTTACAGAAATTTGATATGGTTGCTTCTTTTCCACCTCTTGAAGCACCTGTCAAACATGTTTGTGAAGGCTGTATTTTGGGTAAGATGCAATGTTCAAAGTTTCCAAAGGATGGTTTAGTTTGGGCCACATGCAGGTTGCAGCTTGTGCATAGTGATGTTTGTGGGCCCATGCAAACTCCGTCCTTGGGCAATTACCTTTACTTCGTGACTTTCATTGATGATTACTCTAGGCATGCATGGGTATTTCCGCTTAAAGCCAAGTCCGAAGTTTTTATGTGCTTCAAACAATTTGTGGCTATGGCTGAAAATATCTGGAAATGTACTATGGGCATCCTCCGTTCCGATCGAGGGGGGGAGTATATGTATCATGAATTCAATGCATTTTTGGCTAGTCGTGGGATAAAACACCAATGTACAGTGCCTTATACACCTCAGCAAAATGGTGTTGCTGAAAGTAAAAATAGGTCACTTACGGAAATGGCACGATGTATGGTCAAAAGTCAAGCTTTGCCGCATTCTTTTTGGCTTGAGGCCATCATGTGTGCCACTTATGTACTAACAGGTGTCCTACGAAAGCTTTGCAGTCTATTACTCCATATGTAGCATGGCATGATAGAAAGCCTTCTATTGAGCACATGCGTGTTTTTGGTTGTTTGGCATATGCTTTGGTGCCACAAACACAGCGCAGGAAATTGGATGGTAAGGCTCTCAAATGTATTTTTGTTGGTTAGCAAAGGTTACAGGTTGTACCATCCGTAAACAAAACGAATTATGGTTTCACGGGATGTAGTGTTTGTGGAAGATTCTGTTCAGCCCTTGTTGTCATGTACACTTTGTTGCCTCTTTTTAGTGGTGGAAATACGAATGTAAGTTCCAATGAGGCAAATGTATAGCCTATGGGGGTTTCTGAAAATGTTACAGATTAGCCTATTATTGATGTAGATGCACATGATGTACTTGATGAGAAAAGGGTTGAAAATGAGCAGGCTAGAGGTATGCCAAAATGGATGGTGCACACTTTGCGTGACAGTAAATTGGAAGCACCTTCGTCTAGTCATACTCGTTCAGGATCTCGGCATGTATCTTATGCATCAGATTGTTATGTTTTGGTTGTGTCTAGCTTACATGATGTTGAGGAGCCTCTGTCCTTTGATGAAGCACAGAATTCAAAAAATTGGGTGGTTGCCATGCAATCAAAATATGATGCACTTATAGAAAATGACACATGGAATTTATGTGATTTGCCTCCTAGAAAAAAGGCCATTGGTACGAAGTTGGTTTACAAGTTGAAACGCAAGCTGGATGGTGAGATCGATCGCCATAAGGCTCGACTTGGTGCAAAGGGTTATGCACTGCAAAAATGCATAGATTATGAAGAGACCTTTGCTCCCACTTGTCGTATGACTACTGTGCGTTTTCTATGTGCATTGGCAGCTCATTTTGGTTGGAATGTACATCAATCAGACATTGTTACTGCTTTCTTGAATGGTGACATATTTGAGGAAGTTTATGTAACGCAGCCTCGCGTTTTTGTCAAGAAAGGACAAGAGGACAAAGTGTGCAAATGTAACAAGGCTTTGTATGGGTTGAAGCAATCTCCTCGTGCTTGGTATGATAAAGCTCACACTCATTTGGTCAAACAAGGCTTTCGTAACAGTCCAACAGAAAGCACATTATATGTAAAGAGTGAGGGTGATGTACTTTTCATTGTGGTTCTTTATGTAGATGATTTGCTGATCACTGGACCAAATGAGAGACATATTGCTGAATTTAAGGCTGATTTGAGTGCTACTTGTAAGATGAAAGATTTGGGGTTGTTGCATCATTATTTGGGCATACAGTTTAAGCAGTGTGATGGTGGTATTGCCTTGTTTTAGAAAATTTACATAGAGACATTGCTATGTAAGTTTGGACTTGAGGATTCCAAACCTATTGCCACTCCCATGGAAATAGGTTTGAAGTTGAGTCTACATGATGCTGGCAATCCTGCTGATGTCACTCTTTACCAAACTGCTGTTGGATGCCTCATTTATGTATATGCAACACGAGGCCGGATATTCAGTTTGCAATCTCACAGGTTAGTAGATTTATGCATAGCCCAGGGTCTAAGCATTGGCAGGCTGTCAAGAGGATTTTTCGCTACCTTAGTGGCACTTTACATCTCAGCTTGTTTTATCCCAAGGAGGGATCATTCCCGCCATATTTACATGCTTTTTTGGACTCAGATTGGGCTGGTTGTTTTGACACACAAGTGTCCACAAGTGGTTTTTGTTTCATGCTTGGCAATTCATGTATATCATGGTTGAGAAAGAAGCAACCTACTGTGGCCACTTCGAGTTGTGAGGTTGAGTACAGGGCAGTCTTCACAGCTACGGTTGAGTGTGTATGGCTCAGACGCCTTATGGTTGATTTGGGTGTTGGACAAGACACTACCAACACTATCTACACTGACAGTCGGAGCGCATTGGCAGTTGCAAGGAACCCAGTTTTTCATGCTTGCACAAAGCACATTGAGGTGCATTACCACTATGTCAGGGAGAGGCTCTCAACAGGAGAGATCAACTTGGCTTATGTGCCAACACAAGACAACCTTGCAGATATTTTCACAAAGGCATTGTCTCGTGAGAAGCTTGAAGCTTTCCACAAAGCTTTGGGGTTACTCCCCTTTGTGGACTGATCATGCCCTCAGGGCATGGAACTTCCCTTTACTCATGTGCCAGCTCTCGTTCACTGCATCACTCCAGGGGGGATTTGTTACCATATACATGTGGTAGTGATGTGTGTGAACACACTAGGACCGCCGGGGCATTTTTTCCCTCTTTAGGAGGTTTTTCCCCCTTGAGCATTGTATATATGCCCATCACTTTAGGGCTATCTATCTTTCCATTGCACACTAAGTAACACACTCTCTATTGTGTGCCTTGAGCTTCCTTTGTCTTCTCCAAGCTGTGTGTGTTTCTCTGCAACCCTTATTCCAACAGTCTGTCCAATAGGAAAAGGGTAAGAGTGATCGTCTATGCGAGACGTACTCTAACTGGAACATTCAAGGGTTAGTTGGCTAAGCATGGGTGCCCAAGTGTGAATGGGCGAGCTCATATAAAAGTCACCTAAACCTAAAAATCATGGATTCTCTCATTTTTGCAATGCAAGAAGAATGCTCTTGCTCCATCTACTTCTCCGTCTTCTTTGTGTACTAGTGTGTGTGTGTGTGTGTGTGCTTGAGAGAGAGAGAGAGAGAGAGAGAGAGAGAGAGAGAGAGAGAGAGAGAGAGAGAGAGAGAGAGAGAGAGAGAGAGTGATCGAGCATTGCGGCCGCACGTCGGTGGCGAGGCGGTTGAACGCGGCGTAGCGACGGCTCCCTCTTCTTTGCGGCGATGAATCCTCCACAACAACAAGCGTAGAGTGGTGAGTGACACACCCGTGCTTGGAGCCATCTGTGTCTCACACACAATGTTAGGCAAGTCTCTTGCTTTGATACGTGCGACAGAAGCCCACATTTTTGGCACCACCCGCTACCGAGGAATCGCGCTGCACTAAGCTCAAGAGGCACTCTGTGATTCTTCTGTGATTGTTTGTGTTAGGAAGGAAGAAGAAGAAGAAGAAGAAGAAGAAGTTGTTTTCTGGAAGTTTTTATCTCCTACATAATCTCTGTTTTCTGCCAATGTCTGCTTTTACATAGTTTTTCTTTAATTTGCATAGCTAGTAGTTAGTGTGTTAGATAGTGAATGAGTAAGCAGTTAGCAGAGTAGGTAGATTCACTGTTAGTTAGTAGTTAGCAAAGTAGTTAAACTTAGTTAGCAGAGTAGTTAGCTGTAGAGGAGATAAGGTTAGGTTAGTTAGGAGAGTAGGTAAAGGTTTAGTGTGTGTGTGGCCCAAAAGGCCACTAAAACTGCGCGCGATCGTCCACGATATTGTTTATATTAAAAAAACGCTTGGGATATTTGGACCAAATAGAAATTTGGGAATTAAAATAATAAATTTATTACCCTAAAAGGAAGGGATCGGGATCATTCCCCAAACCCAAGCCCAAGCCCAAGCCCAAGCCCAGGCCCAGGCCCAGGCCTCAGTCCTCAGTCTTATGATATACTACTTACACTACCTTATATATGAAGACTAGGATCTCAAGTGGTGGGAGGGCATGTGGGACAAGTTCCTCAAGTCCTACACCATCCCTTCACACTCACCCTTTGGACTTACTAATTCTAGTCCTCTCCCCACGTAACCGAATCGGAGGTTGTAAAGCACGGCACATCCCTCTAGCCAAGATGCTTGTTTTGAGCTATCGCACGCTATATTCTATGGCTTGATTAAAAAAAGGGACCAAAAATACAAAAAATTGGCTTGTAAACACCTAAAAAACTAGGTGAACGGTCTTCACGGGCACTCACCAACATCTCTAGAGTGTCGAGGTCACATGCACCTACGCTCTGGTCATGTGCTAGAGGACGAGCACATCGAGAGTGTCTCCGTTTACGCGGGGCACTCATTATTTCTCTACCTTAGGCTCTAGGCCCTCAGCGGAAACCCAAGGTAGTACCACTCAGGATCCACATATTGCATCTAGTGATTCTTCCTTTGACTACGACGTCATGGAGGGTTACCTTATGCCGAATCCCGATAGCTCAAGCCAAGACATGCATGCCATGGGCCCACGGTCTGGGCCGAGCGTGCTTAGCCGCTTGAAAGAAACCTTTAGTAGAGCCACTCGCTCCGAACATGGGGCTAATGATGTAAAAGAGGGGGATGGGGAAGTAAATTTTCCATTCATAACCAACATAGACCCTATGCTCCTGGAGAGTGTGCACATGAATAATCCATTCACTACACCCCCTGACTCTTCAGAGCTATTCCCCTTCGAGGTTATATTACCTGATGGTAGAAGCCTTGCCGAAGTACAAGAAGTTGAGTGGTATATCATTGCAGCTAGGGAAAAGGAAATCGAGAGCTCACACAAGACAAAGCAACGAAGAGAGTTAAAAGCAAAAGCCCTTATGTCAATATCATTGCTAGGAGAGCAATCAAGTGCTTCTGAATTAGAGACCACTAAGGGTCAACCCATAGAGAGCCACATTGCATCTAGTTCAAAGGATACCCCTAGCACCTCAATCCTAGATGCAGCATTTCTAAATGAGAAATGGGAGTACGAACTACAAATGGAAACTCTAATCGGCCAATACACAAGTCACACCTATCACGTGGGTTGGTTAGATGTCCTACAATCCACAACGGGTGCTACTAGTGTGGAGGATCAACAACAAAGAGTTTGTGAGGTCATCCATAGCGTTATTGAGCCTAGACAGATAGAACAAGAGGATACACATGCCTTCAACGGGTCTCATGAGATTCTTGGATACAGGGAAGGTTAAACAACCAACCTTATCTGTAATGGAAATGACCTATGAACTTTGAGAGTAGAGGAATTAGGAAATTAGGTGAAGCACTTTTGAGAGATTACTTTGTGAGCATAGCGGGTGAACTTAATTGATGGTAGCAACATAAACATGGTACCTAGTTAACTGGGCATGAACAATACTTTTGCAAGAGAGAGAGAGTTTAGAGAACATAACAATACTTGAGGACCAGATTCATATGGAGCCAGTCCCCCCTCCAATAGGAATTTGTATTATAGTTTCTCCCATCAAGAGAGACTTGGTACAATACAATCTTTGTGTTTCTTGTGACCTTGGTGATGCAATGAAGACGAAAAGCACATGATCAATGTGTCCCATGTGCTCTTTTCGAATTCCCCTAACTTTGAAATTTTTATGCATAGGAAGTTTCACAAGCAACTTCCTCATTAAGTGAGTAGGTTCTCTTTTTGACTCAAGCATTTGACCCCCATGCATAGGAAGCTTCTCAAGCAACTTCCTCATTAAATGTGACAAGTACCTCAAGTACCTTAGTCGTCGAGCATGGCAAGCACCTTAGGTGGGGTTCCCACCTCAAGCACAGCTTTAGCTTGCTTAAGTTTAGGTCGGGTTCCCACCTCAAGAACATCCCTAGCTTGCTTAAGTTTAGGTCGAGTTCCCACCTCAAACACAACCCTAGCTTGCTTAAGGTTCCCACCTCAAGCACAGCCCTAGCTTGCTTAAGGTTCCCACCTCAAGCACAACCCTAGCTTGCTTAAGTTTAAGTTGGGTTCCCACCTCAAGATCAGTCCTAGCTTGCTTAAGGTCAAAGAACTTTTAACACTAACCATTGGAGGTCTTTAATGAAGCTAACCCTAAGGTCTTTTAAGCTTCATTAGTTGCACATTTCTCTTTGATAGACTACCTCCTTTTGGACCCCTATTGAGATGTAACCATCTCTCCTCTTGGTCCCCTGCTGAGGTAAGTCTAGAAGCACTTATTGCACATTGATCTTTGATAGACCATCTCCTTTTGGACCCCTATTGAGATGCAACCATCTCTCCTTTTGGTCCCGTGTTGAGACAGGTCTAGAAGCACATGTCTTTATTGTAACTGTTGTTCTCGTTTATTTTCCCACATTAAATGATCAGTTTAATATGAGAAAATCATTTGGTAAAGTTAGATATTATATTTTATGACGCTATCTCTCTCTTGAAATCATAGTCGTCCTCAACTATGAGGTAGAGAAGATAAAGCTTAGTCATTAGTCCATGTTTCTTAGCGGGTAGAGGATCCCTTTTTACCCTACAACATCATTCCAAGATGGATGACTAGTCCGTTTGGTGCTTGGGAGATGTAGCTGCTGCAAGCATGTCTGCTCTTTAGTCCATATCATACTTCCAAAGTAGAGTGACAAGTTCTACTTGGTGTTTGGGAGACGTCGTCACCACAAACATGATTCTAAGCATGCATACTTTTAAATTTGTGCACAATAAAAAGAGAACTAGTCTTATAAGACAAAACCATTTTCCATTTAGAATGCATTTTCATATGCTTACTCTAGTGCAAAATTGTAAGCGTTGACAAGGTTCATATTATCCTTAAGCTAGGTTCTTTGCATCCATCTAGCATCTTTAAAAGAATAATTCTTAAACTTAATAAGATATCGTCAGATAATCTTACCGCTTTTAATACCTTGTCTTCATGTCATAGGATGGACTCAGGTTGAAGTACTTCTTCTTGATCTTTGATTTTTGGAGGGTCTCCAATAACTATTGCTTCTTTTGATGGCGCTCCTTTGTAAGGCTTATGTAGGTTCTCATGGAAAACATGGTACATGAGCCAATGGTTGGGCAACTTCAATTGATAAGCCATATCATTGACTGGCTTAAGAATTTTAAGGACCATAGTATCTTTTTGCTAGTTTAGCATCATACTCTTGGTGGTTCGTAGGATTCTTGCCCGTACTATGCCTCTGATGAGCCTTGAGAAACTTTAGCAAGACCCAGTCATTTTCCTTAAAGGCTAAGGCTCTTTTGTGCTTATTAGCAGCATCGCTTTTTGCCTTTCCTGTGAGATGGATACAACCCCTTTAATCTTTGGAAAAGATTCTTGTAGGTCTCAGCTATATTCATCAGCAAGCGAAGATCTTCTCATGTATTTTAAGTAGTAAGGGACTTTTGGATCTTCCTTTTTTAACCTCAAACGGTACCTTCCCCATAGAAGTATGTACAATATCATTGCGCATACTCTATAAGAGGTAGATACTTCTATCATTGAGAACATTGATCTACTTCCATAACATCGGCTTTTAGTAGATCAAGAATCATTAGCTTAATTATTTCACTTTGGTCATCCGTTTGTGGATGATAGGCCGAAAGAGAAATTTAATCTACTTCCTAGATTCTCAAAGAGACCCTTCTAGAACTTATTGGTCATTCTAGGATCTTTGTCCGACAATATGGGTGTTGGAAAGCCATGATGCTTGAAAATTTGAGATCTAAAGAGGGTTGCCATTTGATGTGCCTTAATAGTCTTTTTGATAGGCATAGAGTGTGTTTTCTTGTTAAGCATGTCGACTAAAACAATGCAAGTTGCTTCCCGCAATCAAATTTCAACTTTTGGTATACCACACATTTTGAAACATACTCTTGTATTTTTACTTTTTGTGGTAGACCAAGAAAAATACATTTCTACTCCTTGAAGAGTATATTATGGATTCCCTCTTTGCCGCACCAAGGAGAAGTATGGGATTTATACATGACTTTCTTATTGTATGGGTGAGTAACACATAGCCTATTGCCGTTTGGAAGATAACCATTCTTCAAGGTGAATGGTTCTTTTTTCTTCCCTAATGCAAAGGCTATAATTACATACTTAAAAGTCTTGATCAATAGCATACTCATCTATCATAAAAGATCGATCATTGTGAGTTGCTATAGACACCACATTTACCCTTGGTCGTTGTGAAAGTGCATCGACCACCTGATGTGCTTGTTAGCAATGTGAGCAATATGAAATTTAAATTGGAAAAGAAAATTTGCCCACCTTATTTGTTTGTCGGAGAGCTTGGTTTGCATCACAAAGTTATTGAGGCTTTGTGATACATTTGTAGGATGAATGGAGTCCCCAAGAGATAGTGTTTCCATGTGTTCAGGGCATATAGAACAGCTAGTAGCTCTTTTTCATATTTGCCCAATACTCACTTATCGAAGTTGAGTCTTCGACTCTCATATGCTATGGCATGCCCTTCTTGAAGCAAAATAGCTCCAAGGCAATTACCACTAGCATCACATTGGACCTCAAATGGCTTTGAGAGATCTAGTAGTGTGAGCACACATTGAGAAATAAGATTCTCCTTAAACTTCTTTAAAAGCTTCTTGCGCTTTTGCAGTCCATGAATACTTAATGTTATTTTTATGTTAAGTCATGTAATAGACCTGCTATTAGTGAGTTTTTTTTGAAGCATCTATAGTATGCACACATATCTATAAAGCTTTGTACCTCCTGTAGAATTCCTTGGATTAGGCCATCCTCTTATTATCTCTGAATTTGTTGGATCCATATGGATGCCATCCTTAGAGATAATGTGACCTAACTATTGAATCTCTTATAGGAAAAATTCAGTTTTCTTTTGATTAATTAGAAGCTTATTCTCTCTCACAACTTGAAAGATTACCTAGAGGTGTCGTTGTATTCCCCAAGAGAATTTGAGTGGCCTGAAGATTTTTGTCCATCATGAGTTTGAATGCGTATGGAGCATTTGTCAAGCCAAAACTTTGTAAATTATAAGATAGATCTTCTATGCACGGCACGGGAAATCTATTTTTTCATAGTAATCTTATTTAGTGCTCTATAGTCGACACACATGTGTTATGTGTCGTCTTTCTTTTGCAGTAAAAGTAATGGTGAACAAAATGGAGAGGAGCTAGACCTCACCATCCCTTTTTCCACCAATTCATGCACTTGCCTCATGATCTCCTCTTGTTGAGCTTGTGAAACGTGATAAGGAGGCTTGTTAGGCAGTGAGCTATCATCCCTCATTTTAGAGGTAGCTCACTAGGGATGTCATCAATAAAAACATCTTGGGATCCATTTAGAAAATTAGACAACTCTAATTACTCTTGATTCCCTTTATTGCTAGGATATGGTGTTCCCCAACTCATTAGCATCTATGTACATGCTCTTTTCCCTGTAGGTGAAGTAGATTCTCCTTTCAGGAAACTTCATGTTGGAAGCCATGTGGTTAAACCATGGTGTGTTAAGATGTCGAGCTCTACACCTTGAGCTGGCATCCACTACGGGTCTTGGCCGCTTACGGCATTTACTCACTGGCGCGTTAGGTGACCGACACGGAGGATCTCTGCTAGTGATTCTACAGCTAGACTACACTTATAGTGCCAGCCTAGTACGCTTCTAGCGAGTTCACACTTAGTGACCGCATGTACATATGTGCTACTTTTCAGCTTTAGCACTTAGTCATTTTGTACTCTCTTTTTTGAGAAGAAGAAGAAGAAGCTTTCCATCTCTGTGTGCTTTGTGCTTGTCTTGTGTAGCTCTCTTGCATCCTCATTCTTTACATGGTATCAGAGCTTGGTGCAGGCAAGAGAGGCTAAGAGAGGAAGAGCATCACAATCCCTTCGTTCGCAATCCAGGACCAGGTTTCAAAAGTGCAGTATACAGAGATTTACTGTACAAGTACAGTGGTTGTATGTATGCTTGATTGTGGACACTCGTTGAGTGTAGAAAGCGTTACCGGTACCACGATAGCAGGTTCAACAGATTTGCAGGTTTTTGCAGATTGCAGCTATTTTGTCTTAGTGCTTCAAGATGTCTGACGGTTTCAGTCAGATTGTTACTGAGAAGCTTGAGAAAAATAACTACCCTGCATGGAAGTTCAGAATAACAAATTTCCTAAAAGGAAAAGGTTATTGGGACTATGTAGAAGGAGACAATGAAAAGGAACCAGAGATTCCCGAGGCAAATGCTACAGCCGAACAAAGGAAAGCTTTGAGGGACTGGCAACAAGGCTAGAGCAAAGTGATGTATTAGCTTTCTATGAGCATCACATATGGCATGATGGGCTATCTACAAGATGCTGAAACCCCCGCCATTGCATGGAGAAACATAGGCAAAGTGAACACCAAGGCCAGGAAGCTTCAACTAAAGTCGGAGCTAAATCAGGTTAAGAGGAACAACCTCTCAATCAATTATTATGCCTTGAAGATCAAGAGTATCATTGAGGCTCTTGGATCTATAAAAGTCTCAGTGGAAGATGATGACATTGTCCGTGCATGCTTGGATGGTCTAAGAGATGAGTATGTACATTTTAGGTCTTCCATGAATACAAGAGACGACATCCCGGTGTTCCAAGATTTGATTTCTATGCTTATTCTTGAGGAGAAGAACCTTGACACATCTTCTTCTCATGGCAGAAATAATTCTGAACAGGCCTTCTATTCTAACTCCAACAGAGGTAGAGGTAGAGGTCGTGGTCGAGGCCCAAGGGGTTGCAGGGGCCAATTTCTGGAAGGTCAATCAAATCAAAACAATACAGGTGGCAGGGGAAACCAGTCTCAAGGCAGGGGGAGTCAAAGAGGTCGTGGTGCAGGATCAAGCAGGCAACAACATACTCCAGATAGCAGAGAATGTTGGACTTGTGGTGAAAGAGGTCACATGTCACGTGACTGTCCAAATGGAAAAGCAAGTGGAAAGAGAGAACATGGCAACTATGCATCTACTAGCAGAGATGCAGATGACAGCAAAAACGAGCGCATGTTTGTTATGTAGCATGTAATGAATACAATGACTGCAGAGAATTCCACCCAAGATGATGTTTGGTATGTGGATTCAGGTGCCTCTAATCACATGACGTCTCGTGGAGAGTGGTTTAGAGATATGCGCAAACCAGATGTGTCAGGCTATGTGCAGACAGTAGATGACACGGCTCACCCCATTGCTCATGTAGGGGACATACCTCTAAATATGAAGAGTGGGAAATCAAGTAATTAGTAGATGTACTTCATGTCCCAAACATTACAAAGAATCTTGTTTCTGTTGGACAAATGGTTGAGCAGGGTTTGCAGGTTCGCTTTAATCCAAATGGCTGTTATGTAGAAGATTTCGAGAATGGGTGTAAGCTGATCACAGAGGGCAAATGTGTGGGCAAAATGTTTACACTGAATTTAGACATGCCTGAGGTAAAAGCTGCATTATTTGCACAGGGCACAGGTGTTGTGGCTGATGTTGACATTTTGCACAGACGCATTGGCCATGTCAATGAGCAGAGATTGCGCAGCATGCAATCAAAACAGATTGTAAAAGGTTTACCCAAATTCAAGGTGGATGGTATGCATAAAGTGTGTGCAGCATGCCAGTTTGGAAAACAGTCAAAGGGCTCATTTCCACATGAGTGCAATGTATGTAAAAAGCCACTTGAGGTGGTGCACACAGATGTTTGGGGTCCAACCGATACTGCAAGTATACATGGTTGCAGGTATTATGTCTCTTTCATTGATGACCATACAAGGAAAGTATGGGTCTACTTCATGCGTAACAAAAGTGAAGTGTTTGGTCACTTTCAAGACTTCAAAGTCATGATTGAGAAGGAGACAGATATGCAAATCGAGACATTGAGGTCAGATGGAGGGGGAGAGTACTTCTCCAATGATTTTTCAGATTTTCTACGAATGCATGGTATACGTAGGTAGTTTACATGCAGATATACTCCACAACAGAATGGGGTCGCAGAAAGGAAAAACAGGCACATTGCAGAGGTTGCACGTGCATTGATGAATGAGAAGAACATACCTCATCATTTTTGGGCTGAAGCCGTAAATACAGCTGTGTACATTATGAACAGGACACCTACAGCTGCGGTGCATGATGTAACACCTGAGGAAAAGTTTACAGGTACAAAGCCTGATTTGGCACACTTGAAAGTGTTTGGTTGCATAGCTTACGTGCATGTACCAGATGAGTTGCGTAGGAAATTGGATCCTAAAGCAGAGAAATGTATTCTTGTGGGATATTCCCTTGAACAAAAGGGGTACAGGTGCTACAATCCTATTACACGAGAATTACGAGTGAGCAGAGATGTAGTCTTTGATGAGATGAGCAGTTGGTACAGTAATGCACATGGCACTATTGGGGCTGATGTAAAAGATGATGTGGTTGTACAAAATGTGAGGCCACAGTCACAGGTTTTGAGTGGACCACAAGAGTCCTCTTCTCGTGGCTCTGTTGAGAAACCATGGAATGGTAGACTACGTACGCAGGTTACTCCACCAACAGGTACAGGGAATGTATCACGAAAAGGAAAGGAAAAGGTTGATGAACCTCCCTTTATGGCTGATGCATCATCAGGTTTTTCACATGTAGACATGGATTCAGATGGTTCTGAACAAAGTCTTGATGAGGAATTTGGAATTCCGGCTGTCAGGACACCTGGTGTAAGGTAAGTACAAGAAGATGCTAGAGGGCAAAGGAGTGACCCAGGACCGCACAGATCTAATAGAGTCAGAAATCCAGTTCAGAAATTGACTTATGATGGGTATCCAGCGCATCACCAAGCCTACATGGCTAAGGTGATACAGGATGTGGAGCCCACATGTTTTGAGGATGCAGTTGGAAATGTGCATTGGGATGATGCAATGAATGAAGAGATGGCTGCATTGGAAGCAAACGACACATGGGAGTTGGTGCCATTGCCAAGTGGCAAGAAAGCTATTGGCTGTAAATGGATGTATAAAACCAAGCATAAGGCTGATGGTAACATTGAGCGTCATAAGGCAAGGCTGGTCGCAAAGGGTTATGCACAGATGTATGGCATAGACTATGAGGAGACCTTTGCTCCAGTGGCAAAGATGACGACTGTGAGAGCTGTCATAGCAGTGGCTACATCTAGAGGATGGATTATGCATCAAATGGATGTAAAGAATGCCTTCTTGAATGATGAGTTGCAAGAGGAAGTGTATATGGATCAGCCACCTGGTTATGTCGATCCAGGTTACCCAGATTATGTATGCAGACTTCTCAAAGCTTTGTATGGTTTGAAGCAAGGCTCTAGAGCATGGTATGACAGGATTGCCAAGTATCTTGTCAGTATTGGTTTTAGGAGAGCTCATGCTGATCATTCACTCTATGTACGTGAGAGTGATGTGGGGATTGTGGTCATTACCATATATGTAGATGACCTTATTATTGTTGGTGACAATGCTATGGAGATTGACCATGTGAAGGGTCTTCTCAAACAGGAGTTTGAAATGAAAGATTTAGGCAAGTTGCGCTACTTTCTTGGCATTGAGGTGATCAGGACTCCAGAGGGTGTATGGCTATCACAGAGACAGTATGCTTTGGACATGTTGTCAAAGTATGGTATGGCTGATTGTAAGCCAATTTCTATTCCCTCGGATGTGAATGCAAAGCTGAGTGCAGAGAAGGGTGATGTTGTTGAGGATGTCAACATGTATAGGAAGATTGTGGGTAGTCTAATCTAGTTGACTATCACGAGGCCAGACTTAAGCTACACAGTAGGCTTGGAGAGTCAGTTCATGCAGCTTCCGAGGAAGCCACATTTGGATGGAGTACGACGCACACTTAGGTATGTGCAAGGTACTCTTGACTACGCATTGTTCTATGCAGCAGATGCACCATTAGCATTGTATGGGTATACAGATGCAGATTGGGCAGGTAGCATTGTTGATAGGAATCTACGAGTGGCTTCATGTTCTCTTTTGGCAGCGCTACTGTTACTTGGAGCAGCAAAAAGCAGCCTACGGTTGCTTTATCGAGCACAGAGGCCGAGTATAGAGGTGCAGCAGTTGCGGCATGCGAGGTAGCTTGGCTACACACATTACTTGAGGACTTGGGAGTGCAGGTGGATCAACAGATTTTCATCCATTGTGACAACCTCAGCAGCATGTAGTTGGCTAGGAACCCAATGTTCCATGCCAGGACCAAACACATAGAGGTCCATTACCACTACGTTCGAGAGCAAGTGTTGGCAGGCGACATCGACTTGGTCTACGTCAGCACAGAGGAGCAGATAGCGGATATCTTTACCAAGGCCCTCGGAGCTGAGAAGCTTCGACGTTTCCGGACTATGCTTGGACTCTGCGACATGCAGAGCTCGAGGGGGAGTGTTGAGATGTCGAGCTCTACACCTTGAGCTGGCATCCACTACGGGTCTTGGCCGCTTACGGCATTTACTCACTGGCGCGTTAGGTGACCGACACGGAGGATCTCTGCCAGTGATTCTACAGCTGGACTACACTTATAGTGCCAGCCTAGTACGCTTCTAGCGAGTTCACACTTAGTGACCACATGTACATATGTGCTACTTTTCAGCTTTAGCACGTAGTCATTTTGTACTCTCTTTTTTGAGAAGAAGAAGAAGAAGCTTTCCATCTTTGTGTGCTTTGTGCTTGTCTTGTGTAGCTCTCTTGCATCCTCATTCTTTACATGGTGCCCCAACGATAACATTCTCATGTTTGAGAGGGAAGATGAAGAAATCCTTTTTGTCCACATAGCTTTGGACATGAAGCCTTAATTTTCCAATTAAGGAAGTAACTGAGACGTCTTGTCCCTTGATCTAGCTCCATTGGCTTTCAATGTATCGCCCATCTCGTGGGCTTGTATGCTTAGCTTAGTGGTCAAATCCGTGGATATGAAGTTGTGAGTTGAACCAGGGTCAAACAAAATCAAGGAATCATACTCTTGCATCTTTCCCCAACCTTAGGAAAGGAGAAATCCTTGGCAATGAGCATCGTCTTTTGGAGCTTCAAACATAGAGGCTTTAGGAGTCTCATTGTGGGCAATTCTCTTGGGGCAAGGACGATAACTATGGCCTTGTTCCCCACACTTAAAACATTTGTGGTCCTTAAGGAAATCTTCTAGCTCTTTGGGAGAGAGTTTATATTTATTGTTGTTGGAATAGCCTTGGTAAGAATTTTGGGCATGGGTTTCCTCTTGGCTGGTGTCAGATCTATGATCAATTATAGACATGTCTCCTAGAGGATGTGCTCGACCAGTTACAAGATCTACTCAAATAACAGAGTCTTGGAACTGCAAGTAGACATGGTTTTTAGACCAATCATGCACCATTTTTGCTTCCCTCATGAAAGGACGTCCTAAGATCATCTCAGATGTCATAGTGTGCTTAATGAAATCCATAACAATGAAGGTATTTTTTATTTTATGTCCAAAGACCTTGATCTTGAGATCTTCTAGTATCCCAATAGGTTTAACAATAGACACAATTAATCCCTTGGTAGTGATTGGTATGGTTGTATTGGATTCATCGCCCTCAAAGTATTTTCCCAACTTGTTAGCAGGTATTTCTACAACAAGGTTCTGATCTAGGTCGGGTTGTGGATCTAAGTGTTCCTTCTCCATTGGCATCTCCCTAGCTCCATCCATCTGTGCAAATTGTGGTAGCCCGACTTTCAGTTCTCCATTGAGGAAAGCTTGAAGAGCTAAGAATAGCTCAGTGTCTCCATATAGTTTACACATCATGGTGGTTCTAACTTCTGAAGCCATGAAATCCATCAATTTGGCAATATGTAATGGCACCTTTTGGGCTTCAGTCCCTTGATGTGGGGAAGATGGGATCTCCATTTCTTTGATAGGGTCAAGTAGTCCCTCTGTAAACATTCTTTCTAACAAGAAGTGAGTACTCCCCACTTTCCCATGACTTTAAGTCACTTTCTTCTTGGATGACACTAACTATGGCTAGGGATCTATGGACTTGGTGAGGTTGTTGTTGTGTAGGAAACAATGTGTTTGTAATCTGGATCTGCCTAGGTGCTGGTTCTAGATCCCTTTGGGTATATTCTACCAAACTCCTTAATTGCTTGACTCGCTCGATCTCCTCTATAGGGTTTGGATAAGTTCCTATCTTCTTCTTGGATCCTGGCCATTGTGGCTCATGATGATCTTCCTTGTTGGTTTCTTTCTTAGTGGTTATTTTGGTCTCCATGGTTTCACCTGAATTAGAATCCTCTTCAGCCTCGTTCATATATACGGGGTTGTCACCAGTCCCTACGTTGGTCTTTGAACTGACTTTGCTGCTTTTTGTAATCTCTTACTTTGTGTTTTCTTCTTCTTCTAAGATTGGGCAATTGATGTCGTGTCTCTTTCTTCAAGAATATAATTTTGTTTTTGGAGCATCAATCATGTGAGTACGTTTACTGGTACCACATGTGTACTTTGTGATGGCTCCTTGGATTATTCGGACATTGGGCAATCAAATGATCTATGCCACATCTATTACACATGAGTATCCGCATTGTAGACATGCTCGCTTGATTGGTTTGCATTAGTGTGGCGTTCTTTTGTAACCTAATAGGACACTCGACCATGCCATGTGAACCTCCACAATCATAGCATTGAAGAGGTGGTTTGTTGGAAGTGTAATTGATATTTTGGCCTCTTACAGCAAGAGCAGCTACTTGATAGACAGGTTCAACTTGTCCCAATAGTCCTCCATGTAGTATTGTGGACTTTCCTCAAGCGCATCAATCCCATAGGCAATATTAGGGTCTATATTTCCTCACACCCTTCCAAACAAGCAATAGATGACTCACGACCCACTTGATTCACAGAAGTGATTCTTGGATGTGGTGGTTGCGGTCCTAGCACTGGAGGTGGTAAGGGTGTTGTTTGAACAACATTTTGGGCCCTAGGGACCATGTGTTGTGATGTTTGTTCAAGAGGTGGGGTTGGCATCAATGCAGGTACTCGAGGTGTGTTTGTCCATGCTAAGGTTGGTCTATTGGCCATTGCGTGCTTAAATACTATGCAATCCTTAGCTTGATGACCATACCTCCCACTGGCATTGCAATTCCCATTGAATTTTACTCTGAAAGTAGAGCATTCACTGGTACAATGCAGACCATAGCATACTGAGCACCGTTGTTGCTCCCTTCTTGGATACATATGATTGTTTTGTGGAGCACGATTGTCTCTAAGACTCTCTTGAATAGCCTTGGTGAGATCTGCTAAATTCATCTTTGATATTTTTGGCTCCTTAGGCTTTAGGGTCATTAGCTGATGCCCCGATGCTTACGAGCTAATAGATTTAGGCTCAAGAGACACTCTTTCTCCTTGAATCATTAAATTATCCTCCAATTGGATTGGATTGGTGGTGACTGCTTCCCAAGTGGTGATATCTTTAATGACTAGGCCATTGTAGATATCCTCATGTCGTAATTCCCTAATGAATCTATCAAGCAGTTGATTATTAGTGAAGTGCTCATTTGGATTACAACGAGAATTCAAATGCTCTAAGCAACTACTAGAGTCTCTCACCGACTCTCCTTCCGCTTGTTGGGCTTTTTGGAGCTCAGAGGCTACACCCCAAAGCACTCCCTCTCCTATGGATTCTTTCAAGAACAGTCTCCTAAGAGTAGGGTAATTTTTTTTCTCTTCCACCCTTAGGGTTCTATACCAATCCCTTGCCTTCCCACTTCAGGTTAGGCTTAAAGCATTACTCTTATGCAGGTCATTGTATTCTCCTAGAGAATCGCATATTTGTTCAAACACTTTGATATGCTTTCTCACCCCGTCTCCATTAAATTTTTGTGTGAGATTTTCTATTTGTACTACCTACTTCTAGGTTCTCTATCATGCGTGTTACGCATTCTCAGCAATAGATTGACCGATAGCTTGAGCAAATGTTGCCAGGTCACCTAAGTGAGCAGGCACCGTGGGTGAAGGCGCTCCAGAGACTACATGTGGAGTAGGTATTGGCATTGGGCTTGGAACATAGGAAGTGCTTGGGTTCCACATTTGGTACGCTGTTGTGCTATGTGGTGGCCCAAAGTTCATATGTGTGGCCCTAGGCATAGCAGGCGTCGGATGTGACATGCTAATGCTAGCCGATATGGTCCCATGGAAATAAGAGCTTGGATGTTGTGTTTGTGGAGCATAAGTTGTTGAAACAATGGGAGGGGTAGGAGGTACATGAGCATGAGGACCCATAGGTGCATACGATTGATACACACTTGTATGGGCTGTTGTCGGCATTGAGCTACCATGTAGTGATGCTTTACTAACAAATGATATCCATGGCGTGTCTCTTGGCATGCCCATCATTGGGAGAGGCATGGTAGCTGTGGTGTCATCAAGGGAAAGATGAGCTAGACTTGGAAAAGTAAAGCTATCACTTGTGAGATCAGATTGCAGAGAGACCTTCTGGCGAAACAACATATGGAGGATCCATGCGACTTACCGAGGGAGTCTCCATTTGTGATAATGTCATAAAATATAATATCTAACTTTACCAAATGATTTTCTCATATTAAACTGATCATTTAATGTGGGAGAATAAACGGGAACAAGAGTTAGAATAGAGACATGTGCTTCTAGACCTGTCTCAACAGGGGACCAGAAGGAGAGATGGTTGCATCTCAATAGGGGTCCAAAAGGAGATGGTCTATCAAAGAGCAATGTGCAATAAGTGCTTCTAGACTTACCTCAGCAGGGGACCAAGAGGAGAGATGGTTACATCTCAATAGGGGTCCAAAAGGAGGTATTCTATCAAAGAGCAATGTGCAACTAATGAAGCTTAAAAGACCTTAGGGTTAGCTTCATTAAAGACCTCCAATGGTTAGTGTTAAAAGTCCTTTGACCTTAAGCAAGCTAGGGCTGAGCTTGAGGTGGGAACCCAACCTAAACTTAAGCAAGCTAGGGTTGTGCTTGAGGTGGGAACTCGACCTAAACTTAAGCAAGCTAGGGATGTGCTTGAGGTGGGAACCAGACCTAAACTTAAGCAAGCTAAGGCTGTGCTTGAGGTGGGAACCCCACCTAAGGTGCTTGTCATGCTTGACGACTAAGGTTGAGGTACTTGTCACATTTAATGAGGAAGTTGCTTGAGAAGCTTCCTATGCATGGGGGTAAGATGCTTGAGTCAAAAAGAGAACCTACTGACTTAATGAGGAAGCTGCTTGAGAAACTTCCTATGCATAAAAATCTCAAAGTTAGGGAAATTCTGAAAGAGCACAGGGGACACATGTCAGACTCTCACTAAGCTTAACCACATGGTGTGCTTGAATGCTATTGGTTGGGCTAAAGAGGGTTCCAATGAGCTTCTACTTCCATCTAACAAATATCTAGATATTTTCAAGCTCTCTCTCTCTAAGGGCTAAGGAGGACAGTTGTCAAAAGACTACCCATGTACTTGACTGCACGCTGCATGTGATTGGCTAGGGGGAGAGGGGTCCAATGAGATTGCAACATGCAGAAAGATCACAACTCGCCCAAAGTAAGGAGGGGGGGTGCTAGGGGGATATACTCCACACACACACACACTCATTTGGAAGTGCATTCTCACTTGGTGAAAGTTGAGGAACACCACCTCCTTCTCCAAGCTTGTGAGAGTGAAAGCCTACACCAACACTCTTGGCTATGGAATGCAAATCCAACCAAGAGTCATGCTTCAATGCTTAAGCTTTCCATCTTCTCCATCTTCATTAATATGCTATTATGTATGCTAGCAAGAAGAGTAATGATAAGTGAGGAATTATTTCTTTCTCCTATGGAATGCATCTTCTTCCTCTTCCCTATCCTCATTCCCCGCTAGCTCTCTCCAACTTTGAAGGTTTTTGAGGCCTGGGGACTGAGGCTTAAGATAGTTAATCCTTTCTTCAAGTTTATGTTATGTTATGTTTGTGATGCATGAAGCTTTCCATCTTCATTGCATCACCAAGGTCACAAGGAGCACAAAGATTGTATTGTACCAAGTCTCTCTTGATGGGAGAAACTATAATACAATGCCTATTGGAGGGGGGATTGGCTCCATTTGAATCCGGTCCTCAACTATTGTTATGTTCTCTAAACTCTCTCTCTTGCAAAAGTATTGTTCATGCCAAGTTAACTAGGTACCATGTTTATGTTGCTACCATCAATTAAGTTCACCCTCTATGCTCACAAAGTAATCTCTCAAAAGTGCTTCACCTAATTTCCTAATTTCGCTACTCTCAAACTTCATAGGCCATTTCCATTAGATTGGTATCAGAGCATTTGGTTTCTCTTTTCTTGCTTAAGAAGAGAGGTCCTTAAGTAGCCTATTAGTGGTTGTTTTTGTTAATTATATTAGGGTAAGTGGGTCTGGGATCTATTATCGGTTTTGTTGAGCCCACTATGTGGGATATGGTGCACACCTCGAGAGCTTTGGTCTTAATAATGGATTCTTTTTAGACTTGCCTACGGCTTTATTATTATTGAACCATAAGAAGTCCGAAATGAGCTATCTCTCGGCAACTTCGCTATGTTAAACTCACTTGACTACTCTCTATAATTAACCAATTCTAGTCGTGGGTGTATATATTTAAGTGCCTATTTTCAAAGGCTAAGAGGAGTAGCAACTAAGGTTTTGAATTGCCAAAGCATACACTAAGTAAACACATAAGTGTAATTAACATGTCTGACAATGACCAAGAGAGTAGAATGAACATTGATAACTTTGATTTTACACATGAAGGTGCTAATGATGATGCCACCATGTTTGTTACTTATCTTGTCACTAGGTTGCAACAAGCATTGGGCAACCCCGCTTTGCAAACCAAAGTTACTCAACAACTTCGTGTTTATGGGATTTCCTTTCACCTCCAAGAGGAGAGAGAGCTTAGGAGGCCTCTTGGAGAGACCCTCAAAAGAAGACTCTCTCCCATACGAGAGGAGGAATCCAAAGAACGAGAAAGGAATGACTCCCTAAGTTCCTCAAAAGATGTGGCTCCATGAAGATGGCAGTCTAGACAATCGCCAACTTGTCCCAAGAGGAAATGGTTAACCCATGGTCCTTCTCCTCGTCACTCCAAAAGGGAAGAGAGGAAAGAAAGGAAGAAAAGGGCAAGAAAGAGGTCACAATCTTCTCCTTCTTCTTCACCTTCCTCATCTACCTATGAAAGCTATGGCTATTCTCCTAGAGAATACAAGAGGGGAGGACATTGCAAATCTTACCCTGCATGGCGAAGGTCACAAAAGCTAAATAAGTTCAAAGAGGGAGGAAATAGTATCTCTGTTCTCACGTATGATGGCACCCTTGGTGCTACCGACAAAGTATTGGCCTTCATCCAACAATTTGATGCGGCCTTTGGAGACGAGGGCCTCACGGAGTCCTCCAAGCTACACCATGTAGCTATGCACTTCCAAAAATCAACTCGTAAATGGTGGGCTAGCCTTCGTGGCAACGGTGAAGCCCCAAAGACATGGAAAAAGCTATGAATTTCCATCATGAAGCAATTCCTTGCAAGTGATGCAAAGGACAAAGTGCTTACCAAATGGTGAAGTTTAAAGCTTCTCTCTCATGAGTCTATCCACAAATATGTGGACAATTTTTGGAATTTATATCTCAAGGCTATGGTCTTTCAAAAGATAGACTTTGCCGTGCAAAAAGAAACAATTTTGTGCGGGGTTACCCAAAGAGATGGCCGAGTATGTCAACTCTCAACGGCCTGGTTCTATCACCAAAGTAATCCACCACACCATGGTTGCTTTGTGCATCAATTTCCAACTAGGGGCTAGACCGAATGTCAAGACCATGGAAAATATAGACAAAAGTCCGCCCCATTGTAGTATTGTTACACATGTAAAGTGGACACTGATGTTGGGGAAGATTCTCCTTATATGGATGTACTACCTGGGATGACTTAGGTCGGACAATGTAGATTGGGTCCACCTAGAAGCAACCATAGACACTTGGGGAACAGGGGGAGGACTTGGGTAACACCTAAGGGGGATGAAATTCTACCACTCGTACCCTTAAATATACTAGAAGCAATGCATATAGCTTCTGATGACCTACAAGATGAAGGTCTGACTGGAATTGGAACCGGTAGCGTCTCACAAGACTATAGCCCACACGATTTGGGGTCAGAATCATCAATTGAAATTGACTATGAGGATGAAGATCTGTGTTAAATCTTAGTGCAAATGTGGGGACAAACCATTCAGGGCCCAGTGGTACCCTATATGACAATCTATCCAAGGGACCAGAAGACACAAGTAGCGATTCATCTAGTGACTCTTGACTAGAGATCGACCGTAATAAAAAATTAGACAAGAAGAGTAAGAGATCAAGAGGCAACGATATCGAGCAAATGTGCGGGCTAGAATAAAGGAAAAGAAATCTACCATAGAATGGCTTAATTATATAGGGGCATGTGATGCTCATCAGAAGTTGGTAGATAAATGTGGTGAATACCTTCAAAGCATTATGTGGCGTAGTCCACAACCCATTTACATCGCACAAGTAGAGGCTAAAGAGAAGCCAAAGTTGAGCCGTACTGTAAGGAGACGACAAAATTGAGAGTTAGCTCAACAACAATCGGAAGTGAAATCACAGTCCACAGAACAATAGAACCCCACAGACTTACACCTTGCACCTGAAAATTTCAAATCCTACACCATAGAGGAACTTAAAGTTGTGTATAAAAAGGATCAAAGAAAAGATATTGATGGAAGAAATGGAGTTTATGACGGTCCCACGATAGTTAAGGAAATAGAGTTAGTAGACCCAGGAGAAGAGTCCAAACGTGTCTTCATTGCCCAAGATATGACAGAGACTAAGGAGTGTGTACTTAAAGAAATTCTCAAGGAATTTAGGGATATATTTGCTTGGACATATCATGATATGAAAGGTGTTCCACCTTTCGTGGTGCAACACACAATCCCCATGAACAACACGACTAAACTTGTTCACTAACAACCTTACCCAATGAGTCCTAAATATGCAAAGATGGTTCAAGAAGAGATTGAAAAGCTTGTGAAATGCGGATTCATATACCCTATTGAGCACTCAAAATGGGTGTCTCCGATAGTGATTGTGCCAAAAAAGAATGGGAAATTCAGAGTGTGCGTGGATCTCAAGAAGGTCAATGCCGCCACTAGGAGGGACCATTACCCCTTGCCATATTCAGAACATGTGCTTGAAAGTGTTTCAGGGAAGGAAGCTTATAGCTTTTTAGATGGGTACTCTTGCTATAATCAAATCAAAATTGTGCTAGAGGACCAAGCTAAAACAACCTTTATAACCGAATTTGGAGTGTTCGCATTTTGTGTTATGGCTTTTGGCTTAACCAATGCCCCTGCTACCTTTCAAAGATTAATAAACATTGCTTTTAGAGAATATTTGAGGGAGTTTGCAAAGCTTTCTTAGATGACCTTTGTGTTTTGTGCGCGTCTGTCGCACGTGTCAATGCAAGGAACTTGACAATACACTATGTGCAAGCCACAAATGGCTCCAAGCATGCAACTAGTCTAACTAGTAAGCTCAAAGATGGCGACGGTGTGTCACTTACCTCTCTACGCTTGCTGTCATGGAGGATTTCTCACCGCGAAGAAGAGGGAGACGCCGCTACGCCGCGCTCAACCGTCTTGCTGCCGTCGTGCCGCCGCAATGCTCGATCGTGCGCGCACACACACACACACACACTCTCTCTCTCTCTCTCTCTCTCTCTTTCACGCATACACACACACACAAGGAGATGAAGAAGAAGAAACTGGAGATGGAGCAAGAGCACTCTTCAAATGCACAAATGAAAGAATAAGTGAATTTTAGGTTTAGTTGACTTTTATATGAGCTCGCCCCATTCACACTTGGGCACCCATGCTTAGCCAACTAATCCTTTGAATGTTCCAGTTAGAGTGCGCCTCTCATCGGCAATCACTCTTACCCATTTCCTATTGGATCGACAAGCCCGGTACCTGACTCTACCAAATAAATAATACAGCGTCCGTCGTAGGTGATAGGAATGTGCGTGACGGTTAACATGCCCCCCTTCCTGATGTAGATTCCCTCGTCAGAAGCTATTGAGTTGAAGCTCGTTCGTTGAGGTGGAAGAGAATTTGAGATAAATGTCCTTAGCTTTCTTCAGTCGGCTGCAAAATCAAACAACATTGACACAGTAATTGCATTCTCATATACAATTAAAAAGTATATGCAATTTTAGGCAGACAAATTGATTGGTAGCATAATTCTAAACCATTTGTCAGCAATAAACATTAAATTTCAATAAAATCAAACGCATAAATAGTTGTAAAGGTAAAAATTAAACAAGTCTGGGGTCGCTAATTTAATGGTCGAAAGGCGCTTAAGATCAACTATTAATACCATGGGTAAGCTTCTTAATTTTCTCTAGTCAATTAAGTTGTTTAATCGCGAGAGCCAAGTATTTCATGTTGGAGGGCTGACTAGAGGCTATACCTAGAAGACATTTAGTTAAGCTACGATAAAAGGAATTGCTTATGAAATCATTGCCTGACTTATTTCCTTTTCTTTGAATCCCCAAAATCTTTTCAAAGTGATTCAATTTTGATGTGTGTGCTTATTTTGTATGCCTTGGGTTTTTTGCTTTTCAAGGAAAAGCGCCCACACTGCGAACCTCTAGGGCTCTAGTACCATAGGCGATACATGTGAGTGGAGTACCAAATCAAGCCGAGGTTTCTCTTCCAGCTTAAGATTTTACATTGTGGCACTTTGATTTTTTGTTTGTTCGTTTTTAGCATTTTACTTTTGTAACTTTGGGGGGTTATATAACACTGTTACACCCCCCCCGGGCTCATCACACTAGTGAACTCCCTTTATAATACTCAAGCTAAAGGTCAATAGGGAATAAGCCCACTAGAAAGCCCTAGTACATTTCACACAATGCCGCCTAAATCGGATTAAGAACCTAAGTAACCATTGATTATTAGGAAGGCATTCCCCTTGGTATTAAGAGAAGATCTCTAACACCTAGCTTGGTCAAACTAGCTTAGTCGGACTGCTTGATTTTTAAACCTAAACAAGTGATTATGACAACAAATCACATTGAATTTAATGTTTGATACTAAGTAAATGCATTGAATATTACGCTACCAATCACAATTCAAGCAGACAAACATAGATGCAAAAAGAGAAGGGGCCATGCTAATGCACAAGAAACACCTGTTTCTATTGATGATGGCGCTTGATTTCATGTGTGAACGAGAGAAAGATTCCATGAAGGTCCAAATCCTAACCACAACAACACGTTCCTGTACACACTAGGAAACACAAAGAATACCTCTAGGAGGCACATCAATGGGAAGAAAGAACTTTGCTAATCACTAAACTCTAAAATAGAAACACTCCTATCATAGTAATCTTACCTACCCTCCATCACTCGAGTGATGAGGATCAAAGGTGTTTATGACATAGGTTTCTGTTTCAGTGTACCGGATGTGGATGTGTCGGTCTGGGTCAATGTTTTGACTTTTATTGTGCATACTCGTTTGCTAATTGCTCTTGCTCTTTATTATTTTTGTTTTTTGTTAGTATAAGGCTATATATATACATTCCCTAAGATTGGGAGATTGAGAGGTCAGGGAGGAAGGTTGAGAGGGAAGCAAGTGAATGATGGATGTTAGCAAACACTTCCCCCTTCCTTGGGTAGATCATACTGTTTGAAATGTGCTCGTCACCCTTTGAAACCAATTGTTCCAGTTGGTAATAGGTGAGGATTTTTGCCAAAGTAGTTTTCTATTACCTTAGGTGCCTCGTCGAGTTGCAAGGGTGGTAAGGTACTCTCCCAGGATTGAATTTGAAAAGGTTCATTAGGTGATTCTTGAACACTGGGAGGTGTGGATTCCTTTGTAGCTTTATGGAGGTCCACTATTGTAGGTGGGGGCTATGGAGAAGCTCTTACCTCTATGGATGCATTACATGAGGAGCTAGAAGCTTCATGCAACTCCCCCCTTCCTGAACTAGGTGGAACAAATCGTTCTTTCTTCGGTACCCAAACTAGCTTTGAAGCGGGTGTGTAGCATTCTGTGTTTTTTTTCTTTCCATGATCATCAATTCATTTTGGAGCTATAGGATTGGACGCACACGGGTCAGGTAAGAACACAATGTACGTTTTGGCACCCAGATTTGATCATTTCCTTGATAGTAGCGTTAGGCTTCCAATAGTCGTTTAAGAATCCAATGCCACGTTTTCTTACTTTTGTTGGAGCAAGTGGGACGTTTCTTACAAGGCTTCTATTTTTTAGTATCAGCCATGGTTGCTAAAGAATCTTTAGGGACCCACTTGTATGTTTTCTTCGTTATATTAGGATGAGTCTTGTCAGAAGCTATATGCATTTCTTGTAGCATATGTAAGGATACGGGCATTTCATCCCCCTCAGGTGTTACCCAGGTCGTCCCCTTGTTTCCCCAAGTGTCTATGGTTGCTGCTAGGTGGACCCAATCCACATTATCCGACTCAGTCATCCTAGGTAGTACATCCATATAAGGATAATCTTCCCCAACATCAATGTTCGCTTTACACGTGTAACAATACTACAATGGGGCTGAGTGAATTGTGGTGTCAGATCTATGATCAATTAAAAACCTGTTTCCTAGAGGATGTGCTCGACCAATTACAAGATCCACTCTAATGACAGAATCTTGGAACTGCAGGTAGACATGGTTTTTAGACTAGTCATGCACCATTTTTGCTTCCCTAATGAAAGGACGTCCTAAGATCATCTCCGATGCCATAGTGTGCTTGGAGAAATCCATAACAATGAAGGTAACTCTTATTTTATCTCCAAAGACCTTGATCTTGAGATCTTCTAGCATCCATATAGGTTTAACAATAGACCCTTTGGCCATCTTCACTACTATGGTTGTGGTCGCAAGGTGAGGTATTCCCATAATTTCCCAACAATTTTTAGTCACAATGCTAACCCCAGCGCCACCTTCAAGGATTCCCTTCACAGTTAATCCCTTAGCAGTGATTGGTATGGTCGCATTGGATTCATCACCCTCAAAGTATTGTCCCAACTTGTTAACAGGTATTTCTATAACAAGGTTCTCATCTAGGTTGGGTTGTGGATCTAAGTGTTCCTCCTCTATTTGTTACCATATACATGTGGTAGTGATGTGTGTGAACACACTAGGACCGTCGGGGCATTTTTTCCCTCTTTAGGAGGTTTTTTCCCCCGTGCATTGTATATAAGCCCATCACTCTAGGGCTATCTATCTTTCATTGCACACTAAGTAATACACTCTCTATTGTATGCCTTGAGCTTCCTTCGTCTTCTCCAAGCTGTGTGTGTTTCTCTGCAACCCTAATTTCAACAATTGATATCAGAGTAGGTTGCGTCCTCCTGGCTTAGTCGCCAGTTGCTCCAGCACACGCCTACTCACTTTCTCCGATTTTAGTGAGCTTTGGTGAGCGTTCGCAAGTTGAAAAATATTACGGGACATCTCATAGAGTTGAGTCTGATCAGATATTTGATTCGGGCTCATTTCGGCCTCCGTTTCCACTACAAGCAGTACTGCACAGGCTATTTCATCATTTTGTGCAAAATTTTTGTCAGTGCCGTTTTTTTCATAACAGGTGCCTTATAGTATTCTACGGTTTGTGCTATATAGCACGTGTTGTTCCCGCTCCGTTTCTCCTATTTTTGGGTAGGTTTAGCATCAGGTGCAACACTTACCATGGCTGACAACAACAACACAGATGTGTTCAAGATGTTTTGTTGCTGAGGACAGGTTGGATGGGGACAACTATCCTATGTGGGCTTATATGATGCAACATGTTCTTGTGTCAAAGGGCGTCTGGAATATTGTGCAGGGCATTGATGTACGTCCTGGTTCTGAGGATGTAGGCGATGTTGAGGATGTTGCAGGTCTTGCTGCAAGGATTGCTGCTGTTAGAGTTGTTTTGCCTACTGTAGAACAACCTCGTTGGGATGTTAAGGATGCGCAGGCTCATGAATTGATTGCGTTGTCTGTGAAGCGCACCATTGTTCCTCACATCCGTTCAGCAAAATCTACAAATAGACTTGGGATATTCTAGCAGGTCTTTATGCAAGCCGCAATGAGGCTAAAATTGCATTGCTGCGTAAAGATTTGGAGTCGAAGATTATGCATGAGGAAGATGATATGGACAGTTTCCTTGCTAGTGTCAAGGATATCAATGAGCAACTTATTTCTACAGGTGAAGTCATTTCAGACAGTTCCCTTGTGCAGACTGTTCTTGATGCCTTACCAGATTCCTACCAGACTTTTGCTAGTACTTGGAGACTGATGACCCAAGGAAAATCTGAAGTTGTCAAGTTTGATGCATTATGCACATTGCTGTTGCAAGAGTCACTTTCTAGAAAAAACAGGACTAGGGAGCGCGTAGTTGAACAGGATTTTATTGCTTCTCAAAGAAAGGGTGGTAACAGTAATGCAACCACTTCTTATGATTCTGCTGCGAGTGGCAAAAATTCTGTTCCTAATGCTTCTGCTAGCAGCAATTTGTCTGAAAATTCTGGTGATAAGGGAAAAAAGAAGATGCGTTGCCATTATTGTAAAGCAAATGATCACTTGATCAAGCAGTGTCCTAAGTTGAAGGCCAAAGAGGCTAAGGAGAAAGAGGGTGGTTCCACTGCAAATGCTGGTTCCACTACAAATGCAGCCATTTTTGAGTCTTCTGTGAAAGGAGACTGTGTTGCTGATGTTGATGCAGAATGGGCTTTTAGCACAGAGTGCACTTACAATCCTGCTGTCCATGATGCATGCTTGTCAGTTGCTACAGATTCACATGTGTGGTATTTCGACAGTGGTACTACAAAGCACATTACCTCACATCGTGAATTGTTCACCTCTCTCGAGTTTGTCCCTCATGGGAATTTTGTCACTTGTGCCAATAATGCCTCTTATCCAATTCAGGGAGTTGGAAAGATTGTGCTTACTGTTGCTAATGGCAGTTCTTTCACACTTGTTGATGCACTTTATGTACCTGGGATCAAGAAGAATCTCTTGTCTGTATCCGCACTTGCTAGACTTGGACTTGTAGTCAAATTTGTGGATGACAAATGTACAATTGATGATCTCAGTTTTGGTGATGAAATTGTTGCATCTGGCCTTTTGTGACGTGGGCTGTATAAGCTGACTTTGTATGACAAGTGTGGACAAAATTTTGCAAATGCTGTCGAGGGCTATTTCAGATGCAAAACTTGGGCATGCACGTTTTGGTCATCTGAATTTTGCCAGTTTGCTGCGTTTGCAGAAATCTGATATGGTTGCTTCTTTGCCGCCTCTTGAAGCACCTGTCAAACATGTTTGTGAAGGCTGTATTTTGGGTAAGATGCAGCATTCTAAGTTTCCAAAGGATGGTTCAGTTCGGGCCACATGCAGGTTGCAGCGTGTGCATAATGATGTTTGTGGGCCCATGCAAACTCCGTCCTTGGGCAATTATCTGTACTTCGTGACTTTCATTGATGATTACTCCAGGCATGCATGGGTATTTCGGCTTAAAGCGAAGTCCGCAGTTTTTATGTGCTTCAAACAATTTCTGGCTATGGGGCTGAAAATTTCTCGAAATGTACTATGGGCACCCTCCGTTTTGATCGAGGAGGGGAGTATATGTCTCATGAATTTAATACATTTCTGGCTAGTCATGGGATAAAACACCAATGTACAGTGCCTTATACACCTCAGCAAAATGGTGTTGCTGAGAGGAAAAACAGGTGACTTAGGGAAATGGCATGATGTATGGTCAAAAGTCAAGCTTTGCCGCATTCTTTTTGGCTTGAGGCCATCATGTGTGCCAGTTATGTACTTAATAGGTGTCCTATGAAGCTTTGCAGTCTATTACTCCATATGAAGCATGGCATGATAGAAAGCCTTCTATTGAGCACATGCGTGTTTTTGGCTGTTTGGCATATGCTTTTTTGCCACAAACACAGCGCAGAAAATTGGATGATAAGGCTGTCAAATGAATTTTTGCTGGTTATAGTGCTGAAAGCAAAGGTTACAGGTTGTATCATCCGCAAAAAAAACGTATTCTGGTTTCACGGGATGTAGTGTTTGTGGAAGATTCGGTTCAGCCCTTGCTGTCATGTACTAGAGACAGTATTGTAGGCTCACAGGACATTTATGACACTTTGTTGCCTCTTTTCAGTGGTGGAAATACAAATGTAGTTTCCAATGAGGCAAATGTACAACCTATGGGGGTTTCTGAAAATGTTACAGATCAGCCTATTATTGATGCAGATGTACATGATGTACTTGATGAGGAAAGGGCTGAAAATGAGCAGGCTAGAGGTATGCCAAAATGGCTGGTGCACACTTTGCGTGATAGTAAATTGGATGCACCTTTATCTAGTCGTACTCGTTCAAGCTCTCACCATGCATCTTATGCATCAGATTGTTATGCTTTGGCTGTGTCTAGTTTACATGACGTTGAGGAGCCTCTATCTTTTGATGAAGCACAGAATTCAGAAAATTGGATGGCTGCCATGCAATTAGAATATGATGCACTTATAGAAACTGACACATGGACTTTATGTGATTTGCCTCTTAGCAAAAAGGCCATTGGTACGAAGTGAGTTTACAAGTTGAAACGCAAGCCGGATGGTGAGATCGCCATAAGGCTCGACTTGTTGCAAAGGGTTATGCACAGAAAAAAGGCATTGATTATGAAGAGACTTTTGATCCCACTTGTCGTATGAATACTGTGCGTTTTCTATGTGCATTGGCAGCTTATTTTGGTTGGGATGTACATCAATCAGACATTGTTACTGCTTTCTTGAATGGTGACATATTTGAGGAAGTTTATGTAACGCAGCCTCCCTGTTTTGGCAGCTCATTTTGGTTGGGATGTACATCAATCAGACATTGTTACTGCTTTCTTGAATGGTGACATATTTGAGGAAGTTTATGTAACGCAGCCTCGCTGTTTTGTCATAAAAGGACAAGAGGGAAAAGTGTACAAATGTAAGAAGGCTTTGTATGGGTTGAAGCAATCTCCTCGTGCTTGGTATGAGAAAGCTGACACTCATTTGGTTAAACGAGGCTTTTGTAACAGTCCAACAGAAAGCACACTGTATGTATAGCGTGAGGGTGATGTACTTCTCATTGTGGTTTTTTATGTTGATGATTTGCTGATCACTAGACTAAATGAGAGACATATTGCTGAATTTAAGGCTGATTTGAATACTACTTTCAAGATGAAAGATTTGGGGCTGTTGCATCATTATTTGGGTATACAATTTAAGCAGTGTGATGGTGGTATTGCCTTGTGTCAGAAAAGTTACATAGAAACATTGCTATGTAAGTTTGGACTTGAGAATTGCAAACCTATTGCCACTCCCATGGAAACAGGTTTGAAGTTGAGTCTACATGATGTTGGCGATCCTGATGATGTCACTCTTTACCAAACTGCTGTTGGCGGCCTCATTTATGTATATGCAACACGAGGCCATATATCCAGTTTGCAGTCTCATAGGTCAGTAGATTCATGTATAGCCCATGGTCTACGCATTGGCAGGCTGTCAAGAGGATTTTTCGCTACCTTAGTGGCACTTTACACCTTGGCTTGTTTTATCCCAATGGGGGATTATTTCCGCCAGACTTACATGCTTTTTTGGACTCAAATTGGGCTGGTTGTTTTGACACGCGAGTTTCCATAAGTGGTTTTTGTTTCATGCTTGGCAGTTCATGTATATCATGGTTGAACAAGAAGCAACCTACTGTGGCCACTTCGAGTTGTGAGCCTGAGTACATGCAATTTTCACAGCTACGGTTGAGTGTGTATGTCTCATATGCCTTATGGCTGATTTGGGTGTTGGACAGGACACTGCCAACACTATCTACACTGACAGCGAGAACGCATTGGCAGTTGCGAAGAACCCAGTTTTTCATGCTCGCACAAAGCACATTGAGGTGCATTACCACTATGTCAGGGAGAGGCTCTCAATAAGAGAGATCAGCTTGGCTTATGTGCCAACACAGGACAACCTTGCAGATCTTTTCACAAAGGCATTGTCTCGTGAGAGGCTTGAAGCTTTCCGCAAAGCTTTGGGTTTACTCCCCTTTGTGGACTTATCATGTCCTTAGGGAATGGAACTTCCCTTTACTCATGTGCCAGCTCTCGTTCACTGCATCACTCCAGGGGGGATTTGTTACCATATACATGTGGTAGTGATGTGTGTGAACACACTAGGACCACCGGGGCATTTTTTCCCTCTTTAGGAGGTTTTTCCCCCCGTGCATTGTATATACGCCCATCACTCTAGGGCTATCTATCTTTCCATTGCACACTAAGTAATACACTCTCTATTGTATGCCTTGAGATTCCTTCGTCTTCTTCGAGATGTGTGTGTTTCTCTGTAACCCTAATTCCGACACTATTGGCATCTCCTTAGCTCCATCCATCTATGCAAATTGTGGTAGCCCAAACTTTAGTTCTCCATTGAGGAAGGCTCGAAGAGCTGAGACTAGCTCAGGGTCTTTATATAGTTTGGACATGATGGTGGTTCTAACTTCTGAAGACATGAAATCCATCAATTTCGCAATGTTTAACGGCACTTTTTGGACTTCAGTTTGACGTGGGGAAGATGGAATCTCCATTTCTTTGATAGGATCAGGTAGTCCCTCTGTAAACATTCTTTCCATCAAAAAGTGAGTACGCCCACTTTTCCATGACTTTAAGTAACTTTCTTCTTGGATGACACTAGGTATGGCTAAGGGTCTATGGACTTGGTAAGGTTGTTGTTGCGTAGGGAACACGGTGTCTGTAATCTGGATTTGCCTAGATGCTGGTTCTAGACTCATTTGGGTATCTTCTACCAAACTTCTTAATTGCTTGACTCGCTTGATCTCCTCTCTAGGGTTTGGGTAAGTTCCTATCTTCTTCTTGGATCCTGGCCATTGTGGCTCATGAAGATCTTCCTTGTTGGTTTCTATCTTAGTGGTCGTTTTGGTCTCCATGGTTTCACCTGAATTAGTATCCTATTCAATGTCGTTCATATATACGGGGTCGTCACCAGTCCCTACGTTGGTCTTTGAACTGGGGTCTGACTTCGTTGCTTTTTGCGATCTCTTCCTTCGTGTTTTCTTCTTTTTTTGGGATTGGGCAATTGATGCCGTGTCTCTTTTCTCAAGAATAATATTTTGTTTTTGGAGCATCGATCGTGTGAGTACGTTTACTGATACCATAGGTGTACTTTGTGATGGCTCCTCGATAACTTCAATCAAGTTTAATGGCATGATCTTCGGTGCATTTGGATTATTTGGACATTGGGCAATCAAATGATCTATGCCGCATCAATTACACATGACCATCGACATTGTAGACGTGCTCGCTTGATTGGTTTGCATTAGCGTGGCATTCTTTTGTAGCCTAATAGGACACTCAGCTACACGATGTGGACCTCCACGCTCATAGCATTGAAGAGGTGGTCTCTTAGCAATGTAATTGATATTTTGGCCTCTTGCCGCAAGAGCAGCTACTTGATATACACGTTTGACTTGTCCCCAATAGTCCTCCATGTAGTATTGTGGACTTTCTTCAAGCACATCCATCCCATAGGCAATTTTAGGGTCCATATCTTCCTCACAACCTTCCAAACAAGCAATAGATGACTCACAACCCACTTGATTCACAGAAGTGATTCTCGGATGTGGTGGTTGCGGTCCTAGCACTGGAGGTGGTAAGGGTGTTTTTTGAAAAACATTTTGGGCCCTACGGACCATGTGCTGTGCTGTTTGTTCAAGAGGTGGGGCTGCCTTCAATGCAGACACTCGACGTGTGTCTGTCCATAAAGTTGGTCTATTGGCCATCGCGCGCTTAAATACTATGGAATCATTAGCTTGATGACCATACCTTCAACAGGCATTGCAATTCCCATTGAATTTTACTCTAAAATTAAGGAATTCACTGGTACTATGCGGTCCATAGCATACTGAGCACCATTGTTGCTCCCTTCTTGGATACATATGATTGTTTTGTGGAGCACGATTGTATCTAAGACTCTCTTGAATAGCCTTGGTGAGATCTGCTTAAGTCATCTCAGGTATCTTTGGCTCCTTAACAATAGGCTTATGCCCCGATGCTTGCGAGCTAATAGATTTAGGCTCAACAGACACTCTTTCTCCTTGAATCATTAAATTATCCTCCAATTGGAATCGCATTGGTGGTGATTTGCTTCCCAAGTGGTGATACCTCTAATGACTAGGCCATTGTAGATATCCTCATGTCGTAATCCCCTAATGAATCTATCAAGCAATTGATTATTATTGAAGCGCTCATTTGGATTACAACGAGAATTCAAATGCTTCAAGTGACTAATAAAGTCTCTCACCGACTCTCCTTCCTCTGGTTGGGCTTTCTGGAGTTGAGAGGCTACACCCCAAAGCAGTCCCTCTCATATGTATTCTTTTAAGAACAGTCTCCTAAGAGTAGGGTAAATCGTTTTTTCTTCCACCCTTAGGGTTCTATACAATCCCCAGCCTTCCCACTTAAGGTTAGGCTTAAAGCATTACTCTTATGCAGGTGATTGTGTTCTCCTAGAGAATCGCATATTTGTTCAAACACTTCGATATGCTTTCTCACATCCCTGTCTCCACTAAATTTTTGTGTGAGCTTGGCTATTTGTACTGCCTTACTTCTAGGCTCTCTATCAGACGTGTTACACATATTCTCAGTAATAGATCGACCAATAGCTTGAGCAAATATTGCCAAGTCACCTAAGTGAGCAGGAGCCGTGGGTGGAGGTTCTCCCGAGACTATATGTGGAGTAGGTATTGGCATTGGGCTTGGCGTAGAGGAAGCCCTTGGGTTCCACGTTTGGTACGGTGTGGTGCCATGTGTGGCCCAAAGTTCATATGTGTGGGCCTAGGCATAGGAGACGTCAGACATGACATGCTAATGTTATCCGGTATAGTCCCATGGAAATAAGAACTTGGGTGTTGTGGTTGTGGAGCATAGGTAGTTGAAACAATGGGAGGGGTAGGAACTACATGGATACGAGGACTCATGGGTGTATACGATTGGTACACACTTGTAGGTACTGTTGCAGGCATTGAGCTACCATGTAGTGGTGCTTTACTAACAATGAGGTGCATGGCGTGTTTCTCGGCATGCCCATCATTGGGGTAGGCATGGTAGCCGTGGTGTCATCAAGGGAAAGATGAGCTAGACTTGGAAAGGTAAAGCTATCACTTGTGGGCTCAGATTGCACCGAGACCCTTGGCGAAACAACATATGGGGGATCCATCGGACTTACCGAGGGAGTCTCCATTTGCGATAAGGTTGGTTGTTTAGTCTTTTCTGTATCCAAGAATCTCATGAGACCCATTGAAGGCATGTTGATCCCCTTGTTCTGTCTCTCTAACTCATTGACCCTATGGATGACCTCACAAACTCTTTGTTGTTGATCCTCCACACTAGTAGCACCTATTGTGGATTGTAGGACATCTCACCAATCCATGTGATAGGTGTGACCTGTGCATAGGTCGGATAGAGTTTCCGTTTGTAGTTCGTACTCCCAGCTCTCATTTAAGAATGCTCCATCTAGGATTGAGGTGCTAGGGGTGTCCTTTGAGCTAGATGCAATGTTGCTTTCTAGGGGTTGGCCCTTAGCGGTTGCTAAGTCAGGAGCACTCGATTGCTCTCCTAGCAAGGATATTGACATAGGGGCTTTCGCTTTTAACTCTCTTCATTGCTCCGCCTTGCGTAAGCTCTCGATTTCCTTTTCCCTAGCCGCAATAAAATATCGCTCAACCTCTTGCACTTCGGCAAGGCTTCTACCATCGGGTAATATGACCTCGTAGGGGAATAGTTCTAAAGAGTCAGGAGGTGCAGTGAATGAAGTATTCACGTGCACATTCTCTAAGGGCATAGGGTCTATGTTGGTCATGAATGGAGAATTTACTTCCCCACCTCCCTCATTTACATCATTAGCTCCATGTTCGGAGCGAGTGGCTCTACTAAAGGTTTCCTTCAAGTGGCTAAGCACGCTCCGCCCGGACCGTGGGCCCATGGCATGCATGTCTTGGTTTGAGCTATTGGGATTACGCACTGGGAAACCCTCCATGACGTTGTAGTCAGAGGAAGAGTCACTAGCCGCTATGTTCGGGTCTTGGTTTGTACTACCTTGGGTCCCCGCCGAGGGCCCGGAACCTAAAGTAAGTGGATAATGAGAACTCGCGTAAGTCAAAATTCTCTCTAGTTGCTCTGTCTCTAGCACACGATTAGAGCGTAGATGCATGTGCCTTTGGCACCCTATAAGCGTCGGCGAATAACCTCGAAGGTTAACCGCTTACTTTTTTAGGCGTCCATTTTTACTCGTTTTTTTAATGTTTTTTAATGATCGATTTTTTGATTAAAGTGTGTGATAGCTCAAAATGAGCGTATCACTCAGAGGATCGCGCTATGCTTTACAGCACAACGTTCGGTCACCCGAAGCTCCGTTGGTCCTCAAAAAAGTTTATTTTTAGCTACGTGTGAAGCTAAAATACGTAATTTTAAAGGGCGACTGAGGCTTGAGCCTGAGTGTGATCTTGAGCTTGGGTCTGGGAGATATTCCCGATCCGGTCCTACCTTTTTTTTTTTTTTGAGTTAAGGTCGGCGGCCTGCACGCGAGCAAACACACACTCTACCTACCTACTTACAACTAATACACGTACTGTTACACACTAACACACTTCATTAGCTCTCACAAATCTACTTCCTACTTACTATACTTTACATTACACAGAACTAACAACCTTAATACTAAGACCTTATCACAGAGAAAACACAGTAACCTTTCAAAACTTCATTAACAAAGAAATACACAATAGCAACACAAAATCCTTCTTCTCAACACACACACCTTCCTTCCCTACCTTTCCTACAATTGAAATTGCACCACAAAAGAAGCACAGAGTGCCATTCAAGCTTAGTGTATGGCATTCCCCGGCAGCGACGCCAAAAATGTGCACGTCTGTCGTACCTGTCAATGCAAGGAATTTGCCGAGACCATGTGTGCGAGACACAAATGGCTCCAAGCACGCAACTAGCCTAACTAGTAAGCTCAAAGATGGTGATGGTGTGTCACTTAGCTCTCTACGCTTGTTGTCATGGAGGATTCCTCATTGTGAAGAAGAGGGAGATGCCGCTACGCCGCAAGCATATCCTCTAAGAAACAGGTTTATAATTGATCATAGATCTGACACCACAGTTAACTCAGCCCCATTGCAGTATTGTTACACATGTAAAGCGGACAGTGATATTGGGGAAGATTATCCTTATATGGATGTATTACCTGGGATAACTGAGTCGGACAATGTGGATTGGGTCCACCTAGCAGCAACCATAGACACTTGGGGAAACAGGGGGATGACCTGGGTAACACCTGGGGGATGAAATTCCCCTTAAATATGCTACAAGAAATGCATATAGCTTCTGACAAGACTCATCCTAATATATCAAAGAAAACATACAAGTGGGTCCCTAAAGCTTCTTTAGCGACCATGGCTGATGCTAAAAAACAGAATCCTCGTAAGAAACATCCCACTTGCTCCAAGAAAAGTAAGAAAACGTGGTGTTGGATTCTTAAACGACTATTGGAAGCCCAAGGCTACTATCAAGGAAATGATCAAATCTGGGTGCCAAAACGTAGATTGTGTTCTTACCTATCACCTGACCCATGTGCACCCAATCCTTTAGCTCCAAAACGAATTGATGATCGTGGAAAGAAAAAAATCACAGAATGCTACACACCCGCTTCAGAGCTAGTTTGGGTATCGAAGAAAGAACGGTTCCACCTAGTTCAGGAAGGGGGGAGTCCCATGAAGCTTCTAGCTCCTCATGTAATGCATCCATCAGAGGTAAAAGCTTCTCCATAGACCCCACCTACAATAGTGGACCTCCATAAAGCTACAAAGGAATCCACACCTCCCAGTGTTCAAGAATCACATGATGAACCTTTTCATGTTCGATCCTGGGAGAGTACCTTACCACCCTTGCAACTCGACGAGGCACCTAAGGTAATAGAAAGCTACTGGCAAAAATCCTCACCTATTAACAACTGGAACAACTGGTTTCAAAGGGTGACGAGCACATTTCAAACAGTATGATCTACCCAACGAAGGGGGGAGTGTTTGCTAACATCCATCATTCACTTGCTTCCCTCTCAACATTCCTCCCTGACCTCTCAATCTCCCAATCTTAGGGAATGTATATATATAGACTTATACTCACAAAAAAAATAAATAATAAAGAGCAAGAGCAATTAGCAAACGAGTATGCACAATAAAAGTCAAAACATTGACCCAGACCGACACATTCACATCCCGTAGGCTGAAACAGAAACCTATGTCATAACACCTTTGATCCTCATCACTCGAGTGATGGAGGATAGGTAAGATTAGTACGATACGAGTGTTTCTGTTTTAGAGTTTAGTGATTAGCAAAGTTTTTTCTTCCCACTGATGTGCCTCCTAGAGGTATTCTTTGTCGTTCCTAGTGTGTACAGGAACGTTTTGCTGTGGTTAGGATTTGGACCTTCATGGAATCTTTCTCTCATTCACACATCAAATCAAGCTCCATCATCAATAGAAATAGGTGTTTCTTGTCCATTAGCATGGCCCCTTCTCTTTTTGCATCTATGTTTGTCTGCTTGAATTGTGATTGGTAGCGTAATATTCAATGCATTTGCTTAGTATCAAACATTAAATTCAATGTGATTTTTTGTCATAATCACTTGTTTAAGTTTAAAAATCAAGCAGTCCGACTAAGCTAGTTTGACCAAGCTAGGTGTTAGAGATCTTCTCTTAATACCAGGGGGAATGCCTTCCTAATAATCAATGGATACTTAGTTTCTTAATCCGATTTAGGCAGCATTGTGTGAAATGTACTAGGGCTTTCTAGTGGGCTTAGTCCCTATTGACCTTTAGCTTAAGTATTATAAAGGGAGTTTACTAGTGTGATGAGCTTGGGGAGGTGTAACAGTGTTATATGAACCCCCAAAGTTACAAAATTAAAATGCTGAAAACGAACAAACAAAAAATTAAAGTGCCACAATGTAAAATCTTAAGCTGGAAGAGAAACCTCAGCTTGATTTGGTACTCCACTCACATGTATTGCCTATGGTACTAGAGCCCTAGAGGTTTGCAGTGTGGGCGCTTTTCCTTGAAAAGCAAAAAAACCAAGGCATACAAAATAAGAACACACATCAAAATTGAATCATTGTGAAAAGTTTTTGGGGGGTCAAAGAAAAGGAAATAAGTCAGGCGCCAATGATTTCATAAGCAATTCCTTTTATCGTAGCTTAACTAAAGGTCTTCTAGGTATAGCCTCTAGTGAGCCCTCGAACATGAAATACTTGGCTCTCGCGATTAAACAACTTAATTGACTAGAGAAAATTAAGAAGCTTACCCATGGTATTAATAGTTGATCTTTAGTGCCTTTTGACCGTTAAATTAGCGACCCCAGACTTGTTTAATTTTTACCTTTACGATTGTTTATGCGTTTGATTATATTGAAATCTAATGTTTATTGCTGACAAATGGTTTAGAATTATGCTACCAATCAATTTGTCTGCCTAAAATTGCATATGATTTTTAATTGTATATGAGAATGCAATTATTGTGCCAATGTTGTTTGATTTTGCAGCGATTGAAGAAGGCTAAGGACATTCATCTCAAATGCCTTTCCACCTCAACGAAGGAGCTTCAACTCAATAGCTTCCGAGGATGGAATCTACATAAGGAAGGGGGGCATGTTAACCCTCACACACATTCCTATCACCTACGACGGATGCTGTATTATTTATTTGGTAGAGTCAGGTACCGGGCTTGTCGGTCCAATATGAGAAGGGTAAGAGTGATCGCCGATGAGAGGCGCACTCTAACTGGAACATTCAAGGGATTAGTTTGCTAAGCATGGGCACCCAAGTGTGAATGGGGCAAGCTCATATAAAAGTCAACTAAACCTAAAATTCACTCATTCTCTCATTTGTGCAATTGAAGAGTGCTCTTGCTTTATCTCCATCTTTGTCTTCTTCATCTCCTTTCGTGTGTTTGTATGAGAGAGAGAGAGAGAGAGAGAGAGAGAGAGAGAGAGAGAGAGAGAGAGAGAGAGCATTGTGGCGGCACGACGGCGGAGAGGTGGTTGAGCGCGGCTTAGCGGCATCTCCCTCTTCTTCGCGGTGAGGAATCCTCCACAACAACAAGCGTAGAGAGGTGAGTGACACACCATCGCCATCTTTGAGCTTACAAGTTAGGTTAGTTGCGTGCTTGGAGCCATTTGTGGCTCGTACACAGTGTATCGGCAAGTTCCTTGCATTGACACGTGCAACAGATGCACATATGTTTATTCCTCTTAGGAAGAACATGTTTATTCCTCTTAGGAAGAACATCTATCATGATTATGAAAAGTATTTGAGAAGTACAGATTATATTGCATCTCCTTAAACCCTTTCAAATGCCAATTTTGGGCTAAACATGGAGTGATGTTAGGATATAGTGTCCAAAAATGGGATTTCCACAGATGAGAGCAAAATTAAAGCCATTGTTGAATTGCCACCACTTACAAACTATAAAGGAGTTCAAAGGTTCATGGGCCATGTTGGTTATTACTGACTGTTTATTTTAAAATTTTTCGAGATAGCTCGTCCATTGTACAAACTTCTTATTAAGTTTCACTGGATTGCGGAGTGTGACCATGCATATGAGTCATTGAAAAAGACCTTGACTAGTGCTCCTATTTTACGAGTTCCCAATTGGAATGTAGTTTTTCATGTGCATATTGATGCATCAATTTTGCTATTGGGTGTTTTCTAGCTCAACCAGGAGAACATAAATTGGACTACCCCATTAGCTTTGCAAGTCGTCAATTGAATGATGCCGAGAGAAAATACACTACTACAGAGAGGGAAGGTTTAGATATGATTTACACAGTGAAGAAATTTTGCAACTACCTTTTAACATTTAATGGCCTAAAAACTTGTGTGTAGTGGAAATTAGCATGAACATAGTGGGCATTTCATTAGAATAGATTCCTAATGAGAATTACAAGAGTGCTTGGGTGGAGAGAGCAACAAAAAGCATAACACCTAGTTAGATAGCATGAACAATACTTTCAAAAGAGAGAGAAATTAAGCTATTGACAATAGTTGATGACCGGATTTGCATGGAGCCGGTCCCCCCTCCAAAAGGCTTTGTACTATGGTTTCTCCCATCAAGAGAGACATTGTACAATACAATTCTTTGTGTTCCTTCAAGACTAGCTAGTGCAATGAAGATGAAATCTTCATGCACTAAGAAAAACACTTAGCAAACACAACATTTATTATCCCCGGTCTCAGACCCAAGACCTCACAAACCTTCGAAGATGGTGAGAGCTAGCAGGATATGAGAGTAGATTGAGAGGAAGAAGTAGCATCTTACGAGAAAGATGTACATCTCCTCACATAATCACTCATATTAGCATAGCTTAGCTTAGTAATTAGCATGGTAGAGGAGATGAGCATGCATCGAAGCTTGGCTCTTGGTTGGATTTGCATCCACATGCCAAGAGTGTGTCGATGTAGGCTTCTATCTCACAAGCTTGGAGTAGGTGGTGAGCTCTCCATTAAAGCTTGGGAAGAGATAGTCTTTTTCTTGCTTCTCACATAGACTGTGTGATAATGCCTTGCAAAAATCAGCTCCCTCTCTCTCTTGGGCGAGCCCTCTTGCTAATTGCTCTTGCTATCCTCCCCATTGGACCTCCCGAGGGCTAGCCAATGACTATTAAGTAGCATAAGTGATAGCCTTCTGACATGTGTCCCCCTTTCCCCTTTTGTGAGAGCTTTAGGTAATTTAATAATTCAACTAAACTCTCATTGGACCCCTTTACCTCGTGGCCAATAGGAATCAGGCAAGCCCTTGGGCTGCTGAATGCTCATTGGACCCCTTGGGAGACTGTCCAATAGTCTTCTAGAGGACTTAATTCTCATTGGTTCTTTTATTAAGTGTTTTTAAATTAATAAAACTAGATTTACTCTAGCCTAATTCTCATTGGTCCACCTCCAAGGCCATCCAATAGGAATTGGGTACACCTTGTGGACATCTGGCCTAGGGAGCTGACATGTGTCCCTCATTCCCTTTGTGTAAAGGGAGCTTGTGTGTGTGTGTGTGTGTGTGTGTGTGTGGCTTTCTCTCTCATCCCCTACATGCAAGGCTCGCCCCCTCCCAAGTAGGGATTGCAAAGACTTTTTTGTACACACATAAAGCATCCAATTCCCTTAAGGTTGACCTTTGGACACAAGCTTTGAATTTTGGAACCTTAGCATTTTGGAAGTCTTAATGGGCTGAACCTTAGGGTCTTTTTAGCCCATTGTTGCACATGGCTCTTTTGCAGATGGCCCCCCCTTTGGATCCCTATTTTCCCTCCTTTGGATCCCTACTGTGGCCGGTCTGCTAGCTTAACCAATATTCTAGCTTTTTCTCCCCTGGCACTTCCCTATATTAAATGATCATTTTAACATGAGAAAATCATTTAGGAGAATTAGATATTGATTATTATGACAAACTTCTTGCCAAAAAGTTTGTTTTCTATGTGGATCATCAAGCCTTGTTGTATCTAGTAAACAAACCTTGTTCCACGGGAATTATTACACGATGGTTGTTAATTCTCCTTGAGTTTGATTTTACCGTTGCGGTGAGACCTGGTAAAAGACATGTCATTGCGGATCATTTCTCTCGCATACCCAATGGTGAATCCCCTACTAGAGTAGATGATGAATTGCCTAATACTTCTCTATTCCTAGTCGAGACCATACTTGAATGGAGTGAGAAGATTGTGAACTTTTTAGTTAACGGTTTTCCACCCAAAGAGCTTTGTAAGGACATAACTCGAAATTTTTTAAAAGAATGTGAACCTTATTCTTTGATCGCAGGAACTCTCTACAAGCTAGGGAAGGACGATATTCTTAAATGTTGTGCCCGTGAGGATGAGTATTTATACATACTGCAAGAAGCCCACATGGGTATAGCTGAAGGATATTTCTCAGGGGAACTAACAGCTAGAAAGGTGTTGCAGTCAGGCTATTGGTGGCCTACCTTATTCAAGGATACATCACTTTTTGCAAAAGGATGTGATGAATGCCAACGTTACAAGATCACACAATGAAAGGATAAGATGCCCTTACATCCTGTTAAAGTGACTCAACCATTTGAAAAATGGGGTTTGGACTTTGTAGGTCCAATTAGTCAGGCAACTTGTAGCACTCAATCTCTATATATTATCGTTGCCACTGACTATGTGACAAAGTGGACGGAAGGCAGGGCGACATGTAAGGCTGATGCAAGGTCAATTGCCAAGTCTCTCTTTGAGAACATTATTACAAGATTTGGTTGTCCCTTTGAGATTGTGAGTGACAATGGTACTCATTTTATAAATGCAGTGATAAAGGAACTCACTACCAACTTCATGATAGCTCACCATAAGTCCACACCTCATTATCCACAAGCAAATGGCCAAGTTGAGAGTACCAATAAGACCTTAATTTCTATCTTGACCAAAATAGTGGAAGCTCATCGTACAAATTGGGATTTAAAGATTACATCAACTGTATGGGCTTCTCGTACTTCTTACAAAGTGGCTATTAATTGTACACCATTCAAAATGGTATATGGCCAAGAAGCAGTTATGCCATGGGAGTTTGTAATTCCTAGTCTGCATGTAGCTTCACAAGAAGGTTGGGATGGTAATCCTTTAGTTGAGAACTTATATATCCTTGAGAGGTTAGATGAAGAAAGACAATTGGCTGTGCAAAATGAACTTGTGGAGAAAGATAGAAGGAAGAAATGGTTTGACCGTCATCTAAAGAACAAAGATATCAATGTTGGTGATAAAGTCCTTATGTATGAAGTGCTTAACAAAAGAAAAAATTGAAATATGCAGGAAAAGGACCATATAGAGTATGTGAAATCACCCCACAAGGTACCATTCATGTGGAGACTCTTGATGGAGTTGAAACCATCGGATTCCTCAATGGTAGAAAATTTAAAAGATATTATGATCCTTTAAGCCAAGAGGAGCTACGTGCCATCCATAAAAAAAGGTAGCCAAGGCACAAACATAATTGAAGAAGATACAAGCTCAAGCTGAGGCTAAAGAGAAACAACAACGCATAAGACGCCAACGAGAGGCCAACCTTGGAGTTACACATGCATTCCATGCTGAAATAGAGGATGATTGGTTGGACTCTGGCACACCTATACGATACCCTATTGAGCTAAATAATGCCTATGGAAAAGTGCTATATAACGCCTTATTGAACATGGGTCCAAGTATAATCTGCTATCATCTGGGGTGTGGTGTCAGTTAGGGAAGCCACCTCTATTTGAGAGTATTATCCAAGTCAAGGGTGTCAACAAGAAAAAAAATGCTGTTTTTGGAATCTGGCACACTTTGATCAGTTATGACAATGGGGCTGTAGCTCAAAACTTTTTGGTCATGCCTGCTGGAACTCTGGAGTGTATATAAACCTAGGATGCATGTGGATGATAACCACCAAATGCACTATCGGTTGGGGGACTAGGGGTGTCACAATGCAAAAACCAACTCTTAGCCTTGCCACTCAAGCCATAGTCCTTGAGATATTGTCTCTTAAGGAAATAAAACCCAAAACATTGCATGTCCAAGAGGTTGAGCCATATGTCCCCATAGCCCAAGTCTCTAGAGCTTCAACTGTTGTAGTTGAAATAAAGCTTGAGACACACAAGACCCATCCTAATATAGCAAAGAAAACATACAAGTGGGTCCCTTAAGCTTTTTAGCGACCATAGCTAGTGCTAAAAGACAGGAGCCTGGTAAGAGACGTCCCACTCGCCCCAAGAAATATAAAGAAACGTTGCGTTGGATTCCTAAAAAACTATTGGAAGCCCAAGGCTACTATGAAGGAAATGATCAAATCTGGGTGCCAAAACGTAAATTGTGCTCTTACCTGTCACTTGACCCATGTGAGCCCAATCCTTTAGCTCCAAAACAAATTGAAGATCGCGTAAAGGAAAAAATCACGGAATGCTACACACCCGCTCCAGAGCTAGTTTGGGTACCGAAGAAAGAACGATTTGTTCCACCTAACTCGGGAACAAGGAAGTCAAATGAAGCTTCTTGCTCTTCATATAGTTCCTATACAAAAATAGAAGCTTCGACACAACCTCCACCTACCATTGTACATATCCATATAAATGAGGAAGAATTTGCACCTCCAGTTGTAAGTTCACTACCTACAACAAAGTTGCAAATAAAATCATGGGAGAGTACCTTACCACCCTTGCAACTAGATGAAATGCTTAGGGCAGACGAAAAATATTGGTCAAAGTCTTCACCCATAACAACTTGGAACAATTGGTTTCAAAAGGTGACGACATCATTCCAAAAGGTATGATCTACCCAAGGAAGGGGGGAGTGTTTGCTGACATCCATCATTCACTTGCTTCCCTCTCAACCTTCATCCCTGACCTCTCATCTTCAATCTTAGGAAATGTATATATAAAGCCTTATACTCACAAGAACAAGATAAAAAAGTAAAAGAGAAAGAGCCACCAAACAATAATCTGGAAACTTACAAGCTCTATACATAACACAAAATCATAAAAACACATTATGCACAAGGACACGACCTTTTGACACAATCCTTGTAATATTTGCACTCTAACCATGATCTATCTGTGTGTACAAAGATGGCTAGTACGCTAGAGTCATCCACTCCTGCCTTGGGTGAGAGGTACCCTCATTAATTTTCACAAGTGTTTCACATGGTCTTTTTGGTGCTTGTTTGTGAATGGAATTTGGTAGGTACGCTAGCATGTGAGAGAAATTTCGACGAGTTAGAATGGCTGATACGTCTCTTGAGCACGATTGATCCATACTTAGTAGAGAGTGTTTCTCCCATTGCACAAGCCTACCCTTTTGACCAAGATGACTATAGACATCTAGTGACCTTCTTAGTAAACATTGATGTCTCTAATGATGAAGACAATTTACATGATTACACGGATGACGAATATGGTCTCACGAATGATGAGTTTGTTTTTCTCAACAATGAGGATAGGGGTTTAGCCTTAGGGTTCCCCAATCTCTAAAATATCCTATTCCCTTGACTCTCTAGGGGGAGTGCAGATAATTAGGTTAGGGTTCCTTATGTTTTTTAATTGTGTTCAATAAGGGTTGGTATCTTTTCCCACTGATGTGCCTCTAGAAGGTGGATGTTTGGTGGTGACTATTGTGCAATTTGTTACTACATAAGGATGCCTTCAAAGGAAAAAGACAATGGATGTTTACATGTTACAACGGATGTTCTCCATTATATCAAGTGTACTACTTCCTTTTATCTATGCTTTCTACAAATACATGCTTGCATCTTGTCATTTGAGCTTCTAACAATGCATAAATTTATGAAGTTGTGACATTGCTAATTTAGATGCTATAATTTTTTCAAACTTCTAGTACCTTGTTCTCCTCTTTGAGTTTGGTCTATTAGTTGGCTTTAAGTAGGTATCAGGCCCTTAGGCTAAACTATGCCACTTAATTGCTGACTTTAATTTCTAAATAGTCTATTAATTGTAGTAACTTTAGTAATATTTTAGGCTATGAGGATATAGTTCTCTCTAGATTATTCCACCTAAGTGTGACTTGTGTTGTGGAAGTCCATGTGTTAAGCTGGTATTTGAGACCTCGAGTCTCTCGGCTAGTTTATACTTAAGTTGGTATTTGAGACCTTGAGTCTCCCAGCTGCTGGTATTTGAGACCTCGAGTCCCCCAGCTACTTGTAGCAACTATGAAAACAACAAAAAATAAAAGAAAAAGAAAAAAAAGAAAAAGAAAATTAAAAGAGAAATCAAATAGCTCAAACTTCCTTGTATTTTATGTTGATCACACTTAAGTGGTATAAGTGACAAGATCACTAGTCTTTAGAACCTGATGAGCATTCCTAAGATTAAATATTCTTTAGGTGACATTTTTTAATTAACGTTGGTCAATCTAGTACTTACTTTAGCCCTAGCTGTTGTGTACTTCTCTTAGAGTCAGCCTAATAGACCTTAACTCAATTGCATTTCATTCAGGTACTATGCTTGTTCTAGTTGGCAATGTTACAATTCATGATTTTTTTTGCATTTCCTAGAATATCATGTATGCATCTCACTTATTGCACGCCTGCACATGTTGCCTTTGAGCTTTCACAATGTTGTTTTTCTTCTACTATAGGTACTCATGTTGTGGATCCCAATGCTACACTATTAGGACATAATCTACATCAGGAAGGGGGGCATGTTAACCAGACGTCATGTTAACCACCGGCGTCCACTTCTAGTAGTCATGGACCGGGCTTGTTGGCCCAATAGGAAAAGGGTAGGAGTGATCGCCGATGAGAGACGCACTCTAACTAGAACATTCAAGGGTTAGTTGGCTAAGCATGGGCGCCCAAGTGTGAATGGGAGAGCTCATATAAAAGTCACCTAAACCTAAAAATCATGGATTCTCTCATTTGTGCAATGAAAGAAGAGTGCTCTTGCTCCATCTCCTTTATGTACTAGTGTGTGTGTGTGCGCGAGAGAGAGAGAGAGAGAGAGAGAGAGAGAGAGAGAGAGAGAGAGAGAGAGAGAGAGAGCATTGTGGCGGCACGACGGCGGCAAGGTAGTTGAGCTTGGCGCAATGGTGGCTCCCTCTTCTTCGCGGCAAGGAATCCTCCATGACAGCAAGCATAGAGGTGAGTGACACACCATTGTCATCTTTGAGCTTACTAGTTTAGGCTAGTTGCGTGCTTGGAGCCATCCATGGGTCGCACACAGTGTTAGGCAAGTCCCTTTCTTTGATACGTGTGGTAGAAGCCCACAATAGCTTTTGAGAGTACTCTTGACAATGGCACTCAAGTGAATACAAGGTAACTATCATGTTTTTGCAATGCATGCATTGGAAGTTAGTATACATATTGCTACACAACAAGGCCTATGTTGTAGGAACACTTCCCATGGCTTGAAAGTTGTGCTCTTTGTACTATGAAGTGATTGTTTATTTAGTAAGTGCTTTAAAGTTTTTACATTTTAGCTGTAAGTTTGTGAAGAAGGAGGGCTTACTTTATTCACTTCAAAATGTGTGAAGACATGATGTTTTATTAACCTTTGATTGCGTGAAATATCTCAAAATTACACCCTTGGAGCTTTAAAGCGACCTTCTTCCTTGAATTCTTTCAAGTGATCCAATGTTTTGAAGGACCTAAAGAATCTCCCTTCTTAGCACTTTGAAGGTATTGTTCTAGAGTTCTTCAAAGTTGGATCATTAACTTCTAAGTGATTCATTCTACTAAATTGCTCCATGATGCACAATCTAAGGTTAGTTTTAGTGCTTGAAATTTGTTTGAAGAGAATTTCAAAGAAGTATTGTTGGGGGTATTATCGTAGCATAGATCCAATGACCAACACATAAATGTCAATCTGGAGTGATGAGCTATTTGGCTAGGGCATGGAAACACTCACACACAATTAGTGAGCTAATCATGACCACATGAATGGTTATCTCTATGAGGTGAGTTTCTTGGCCTATGAAGAAGCTAAGACACAAGATTGGCAATCTCCACATCTACATGTCTTCGCACCAATCAACTCAATCACACTAACAATTGCAATGAAACATAACATCACTAATCCCATCATGCAACACACCAATCACAAGTACACACAAATAAATATATCACACATCCACCCTCCAATCAAACCTACATGCACACACAAAGAATAGTGGGTAATTACACAAGATTAGAGAGCAATTAACCACTAATTTAATTGGGATCTAGCTAATCAAAGCATCATAGAAAGTCAAAAGAGGGTGAAAGAGGCATAGTGAAATAAAATTAAGAGTATTGATTAATGTTAATCAAGTCACATGAGAAAGGAGAATCTCAAGGACTCCATAGCCACACACGTCATGAGCTCTCACTAGAGGTGGTCTCAACAAATGAAGTTGAGAACCCTAATTCCATTTACACGTTGCTTTATATACCTAGGGCTAAAATGTGTGATGTCTAGGTGCCCAAGGCCTTTAGGGCTCCACACTTACTGTATCTGCAACTTAGGTACACTAACTGACATATTCTTTATAGCTTGGAACTCCCTTTGAGCCCATAATAAGTCACAATTATTACAATGGCTTGAAATAAATCAAGACATTACAATATACGGCCATATTGGAAAAATGTGTAACTCCAATCTTTGTATTTGCCCTTGATGTGCAATTAAGCTTGGACCTTTAGTAGATGTTATTAACTGCTGATGTCGCCTCTGTTGACATTCCCCCCTTTATATTTTAGTGCCCATCCTTGGGCACTATTGATGAGAAGTGTCCGTGGAGGCTATAAGGTTGTTGATTGGTAGTTAATGGGCTGTATTGTATTCATTGGTTGATAAATCTCTTGATAAGGTTTATTTTGCTTTAATACTTGAATGTCCAAACTTGTTGCTAGTGGGAGATGATGCTATTGCATTGTCCATTGTAGCAACACAATGGCAAGGTATGCTCTTTACTTATTGAGAGTATGTACAAGAGAAGTAAGGATTTAAATTAGGGCCCAATATCTGGATGAACAAAGGAAAAAAACCCATTGGAAAAAAAGTTCCTATGGGTTATGCACATTATTGTACTTATTAGCATGAGAAATACTAATAAAGTATTGGGGGGATTATTTGCTGATGGATAGAGAAATAAAATGGTAACAAATATAAGGCTATCATTATGAGAAGTTGGTGTGCATGTTGTAGTTCACTCAAGGTTCATAGGTGGAAGAAAAAAAGAGTGTCTAATGTATATGTGCAATGATGAGACATCCTACATGCATACACAGAAATGCATGAAAAACAATATGCTGTGCAAGAAAGATTTTGAGGGGTTTTTAAAAAAGAAAGTGTAGCAATAAAATCATATGTCGTGGCTTTACAAGCAAGCACCCATTTAAGAAGGGGTTTCATTGTCGAGGATACATGCTTTCATCTTACTATGCACTGTGCATGAATGTAGGACTCTACGTTAGTCCACAATTGTTAAGATAATAGACTTTGACTTTTATACTCATCTCTTCCATCATGAGCGACATGAATGAGATAAGCTCAATGCTTTTAGCTTGAGCATAAGCCTAATAACTACGAATCTTAGCACAAAGTTTATCAAGACTTGAAGCTTTGGGCCTAGTTCGACTCTGACTATGCCAAAGAGTGTTTTTTGCACCATGATGGCTTGAATTTTTACATTCTTGTGCTTACCAGAAACATTTCATTAGTTATAAGGTAGCTTGAATCCTCAAAGTCTAGATTATTGAAGGACCAAGATGGCATTGAAGGATTTTTTGCCACACCTCTTTAATTAGCGTTGAATTTGTACCTATGTTGGTTGAGTTGTCCTTCTTTGATTGGGAAGACTCCATTATTCTTTGGATTCTCCAATTAGGCCTGTTGAAAGGAGCCTTTGATGTCATTGTAGGCCTCTGTTAATTGTTGGCATTTGACTTTTGATCAAGGTCATTGGAAAATTTAGGGATCCAAATCCGTCTATTACCTTTATAGCTTCTTGGATGCATTTTCCTTTTGAGATCTTCATGTAGCTATGTTGCAATTGCAGTTGTCTTGTAGTTTGGTAGCCAAATTCTCGTATAGCATATGTAGAACCCTTGTGCAAAAGAAGATTCTTTGAAATCAGTTTTAGTTTTGTATCTTCTTGAGGGTTGCAGTATCCTAAAATGTTGTTGAGGTTTCCTCTTCCTAGGTATCCTAAAATTTTATCGAGGTTGATACCTAGCTAGCCTTCTTCTTTGTGAGGGTCTCAACTGCACTTCATATGCTATGATCTTTGGCTTTAGTACCCATACCTATCTATTACCTCTGTAGTACCCTTGTTCTTGCAAACTGTATTGGGAAACTATCCATCCCATGTATTTGTTTTTTTGTGTTGATCTTCCATCTTCAATCCACAATAGATCATTGAATTTTACTAGACTACTCGGGACAAACACTTTCTTGACTGTCTTTTGCTTTAATGAGTACTTGGGTTGAAATACCTTTGATTTTTTGGGGTGATCATTTAAATTTTTGTTTGATTCAATGAATGACTAAGACTTTTGAAGTTTAGAATTGCTTGAGGAAATTGATCCATCAAGGTTCTTTGATGTAGATGCACATGCTATCACATCCACTTTAGCTTTAGCTTTGTTTGTAGAATGTCGGTGATTCTTGTGACACTTGAGATTTTGATTCTTGCATTAGTGGTACTCGTAACAATCGCTTGCTACCACTTGGAAAGGAGAGTAAGAGCAGTGTGTCTTCTTTGTAAATTTGGTGTTGGTCTAACCATTGACGTCCAAGGATGACATCTACAAGCATTTCTTTTCAAAGAATTACTTGAAACTTCACCTTCTCTTCATACTCTTAAATGCTAAGAGTAGCAACCATTTCTCCTTGACTTGTAGCCATACCTAGCATTGCTTTGCTATTTTGATTGTATGGAGTAATCTCGAGGATTCTATGGATGCTCTTTAAAACCATACTACATTGTGCGTCTTTATCCAATCAAGGTTTTCATCTGACACTTGTTGCTCCATTTGCACTACCAAGCACTATAGCTATCCTCATTGGTGGTATTGAGGATACCTATTCTGATTCTATTGTGGTTTCATCTTGATCTAGTTGGGTATCTATGGAAGGTGATTTCAGACTCCCCTAGGACTTGCATTTTTTGATTTAGTTGGTAATGGGTGATAGACCTTTGGGCTTTCACTTAATTTTTGGCATTCTGCAATCTTAATTTTCTTCACTTCTGGTCTTAGTGGCACTTCCTTCTCAATAGATTTTGTGGTTTCTACGTGCTATGTTTGAATCACACTTGCTTTTGCATGATCTGCTTTAGCTTGTTTGAGATTTTGTTGGTTGGAGATAAAACATCTCAATAAGATCTACTTTGGTATCAATCTTCACCTATACTGTATTTGAGGAATTTGTGCCATCTTTCATCGGTAACACTTTTTGTTTTTTTTTTTAAATTCTTGATTGTCTCTGAAGACTATATCTCATGTGAACTTTGTATCTATAGAATCATTTGGGCTAGCGGCATTCCAATATAATGTCATCTAGTACATCTTTGATCATCATCACATAGAATTGAGGTTTGAAGATCTTTGAATTTATATGAACGGTGGTGGAAATGATTCCCCAACATTTTGCTCATTTGTTTTGAGACGTGCTAATGAATTCTAGAGCATCATCTGATTGCGGTTGGCCACATTTTTGTGAAGTGCAAAAAGACATGAGGTGCTTGTCTAGCTGAACATCTAGCTTTACATCCCTTGATAGTTTATCCCCATTTTGACAGATGATGTCGCACTTCATCTTTGCAGCATGTCCTTTTGTAAGGATTGATCTTGTTGTGGTTGTTTCTTTGGGTTGGACTTTTTATGCAACTTCTTTTCTTTGATCACCTACTAAAGTAGATGTTGGCTCCCTTGACTGTGTTATTGCACCTTTTTCTTGCAACTGTTGCGCATTATCTGCCTGCATATGAGTAGCTTTTGATCTTAGAAGTCCATTGTACTTTTGGGTACAATTTGTCCCTCTCTTTGGAGGAGATTTTGGCGTTGACCTTTGTGTAGCTTTTTGAACTATAGATTCTGTCAATTTTGACCTATCTAACACCTGTTTTGGCAACTTGATTTTTGCATCATTTTGGGACAATCTCTAACTCCCAGCTTGCCATCTATAGGGGTTTGTAAAGGCTCATGAACTTGCTAGTATTCATTACCATCTGCATCTCTATATGCGTATGTGAGCTTGGTCACATGCAATCGCTTGAACACTATTGGGTTGATCGGATTTTGACTTTGACTTTTATGAGTCAACCGAAACTATATTCCTTGATGATATTCATATAGACATTTGTCATCATATTTAGATGGAATTTGGGTCACCCAATAGCTTCCATATGATCTGGTAATGGATTCTATTTTGAAGAGGTTTGGCTAGCAGTTCTAGGGCTTCTAACTGATGTCGCAATTTTTTGTACATGAGCTGAGCTTGGTGGGTTTGCAGCTCCCCCCTTCCTAGGGTGATCACCAATGCTTTCTCCATGAACTGGGATGAATATTGTTTGGCTTTAGTTTGATCTCTCTTTTGAAGGTATATAGTGTGTTTCTTTGTCGTTGTTTGGCACTTGAAAACCTTTTGCATAGTTTCCTATGTACCTCCGTGAAACATGACATATGTCTCCCCAATTCAAGCTGTAAATAGCATTATCTTTTCCTTGTTGTTTTCTATCTTTTGGGTCTCCTTCTATGGATTCATGACCGAAGGCATCATACATTATAGACTCTTGCCTATATCTACATCCATCTCGGTGATAACATGTGTTTGACGGATTATCATGTTGAAGCTTGACTTTTGGTGGGTGATAGTTTGGCTCTAGAAACTTTTTGGGCTCACTTTGGTAACATCATTTAGCTCTAGAGAGGATGAGATGTAATGGATTATCTCCTTAGAGATAATACCTTCTAATCTAACATAGGGTACAATTCTATGAGCTGGTCTGTAGGCCTCTCAAAAACTGGTCAGGTTTTTTTGTACAGTTTCCCATCTCTATCTACATAATGTGCATAGGAATTATGTGTACAATATAATGCTAACAACATTCACTCCAATGTATCTCTTAAACTCATATGTGATTGCACGCTACTGGCAGTGGATTTAAGATCATTTGCAAACCTAACACTCTTTTTGAATTTCGGTGATAACTGAGCGCTTTGACCAAATTCATGTATGAATTTGTTCTCTAAAGTTTCCAATTTAAACCTTTTAGGTGTGCATGCATTTCATGCAGATTTTGAATGTATAGTGCTTTACAGTTGTCTCTGATGGCAATGCATAAACATTTGATTGCATAAAAAATGATGGGTTGGATGTACTTACATCAAATTTTGCATTTCCAGTTTGGTATGTGCTTCACTTTGTAGTTGCTATGTCACTATTATTCGGGTTCCTGGGACAATTCTCTTAAAAATGTCCACCTTTCCTTCTACAATCTGAATAGTATACCATTGTGGGTGGCACTTCAATCTGCTCGTCCATGTCAAGTCTTGAGAAGTTTTTACTTATGTGTTGACTAAGTTGTTGGTATCCTCTTTCAAAACACTTAGCATCAGGCTGTAGACCGCTCCATCTTGATCATTATACTGCCTTTGGCTTAGTTCTCTTATAAGATTTGCTTCTATTGGTTGATATGTTGTGTTTTCTATGTATGGCTCTTGATTGTAGACTCGACCATTGTTGTCCATGTACAAAGATCCTGATTGCATATGTACCAACTGTATGGTTTTTTGGCTTGTGTAGATATCTGGACAACCTATTGGATCAATTTTTTGTATATCTATCTGCACCTTATCTTTGAGCTTGCAATACCTGTCTCCACTGAAATATGTAAATATCTTGGAGTTTTCTGGATTTGGCTTCACTTTGATCACTAGGATTCGGGTCTTGTGCTGCTTTCACTGCTCATCAGATACATAAGCCCATCTAAATCAACATATAAAACCTTGTCGCCAATGTAGCCATATAGCTGTAAGATCTTCTTTGTTGCACTTGTGCCTGTGCTACTGCTACAATTGGTTGGTTTTGGTTCACTTGAATTTTGTGCTAAACTCAAGTCCATGTTGTGCTTGATCTGTAGAACTCTCTTCTAGTAGATTTTGGTGTTGCACAATCAAATTTTCCCTGCTTGGGTGAAAAAGGCTACTTTTGTTAAGGAATTTTTCTAAATTGATTGTTCTTTAGACTCACAAGAGTCGGGCAATTCTAGCTCAAATGAGTTAGAACTGACTGCAATCCTTTGAAATGATGAAAAACTTGGGTCTCAATACTTTAATTTGCAATCAAATGCGCCCTTGATCTTCCAATCCTAGGCCCAAATTGCAATGCAGTAGGCCTCAACAAGAACTTATTACACTTTCTAATTTTTGGCCGGTATGATTACTCTTAGTTTGCCTGGCGGTTTTTGACTGAACTGCGATATTATTTCCCAAAACAACGCTAAAAAAAGGATGTTCTTGGTTGAAATGATTATCAACCAACTTTAAAAAATCCTTCGATTTCTAAGCCAAAATACAAAGCCTTGGCGAGTTTTAAGGGTATACTTTGCCAATTTCTTCCAAAACATGCTCAAATTCATACCCAGAGTCATAATTTTAGCTCATTAACATTCACTCGTGGCTAGGATTTACTTTACGTCTATTTTTAAATCAGGGGGTTAGGTAGATCTTTCTTGGCCGGTTGGGTTTCAATGGGTTTTTGACCTCTCTGTCTCAAGCAGATTCATTTTTGCCCTTTTTTAACAATTTTTTTGGCGGCTCACGGCTCAGCTCCGTCTCTCTCTTTTTTTCTTTGACTACTAGCTCATGGTTGTGATTCCCTTCATGGATTATTTGCTTTTTTCAAATGGTTTTTAATCAATTTAATGATTATTTCTAGTATTTTTTGGCAAATTGTTTGGTTTTTTTATGACTTTTCCATGTTTTATAAAATCTTAATGATTTTTGAGTTTTTAACGATTTTTTCTTCTAATTTTTGAGCTTTTAATTGATTTTTCTATTTTTGGCTTTTTTCCTTATGTATATATTTCCTAAATGGCTTCAATAAAAAGAAATTCACTATCTTAAATCTACATAGTGCAAGGAAACTAGGAATGCTAAAGAAAAGTAAGAAAGAAGAAATGGATACTAGACCACTTCTTTATATGGAGATGAAAAATCTTTTTTTTTTCCATTTCCATTGGGCTTTTTGTTTCCTAAACTCACCCTTGACTTATGGGGCAGGGTGGGAGGAGGACATCCAGAGTCACTCGAAGATTGGCTTGGATGGTAGTGCAATTTCTCTTCTACACTCCTGATCATTTGGATTGCTACCTTCAGAGTTTCTTAAACTCACCCTCGGTAGCCCTACAACAGATTTATCTGCCGACCTAGGCAGCAGACCACTCCTAGCTCTCATTTACATTGAGAGCCACACTAAGATGCGGTTTGGTGGCATTTTTGACGTGGATTCTTTTTTGGTTGACATCAAAGGATTGGAGGCAAGAGATACAAGCAAGACGGCGTAGACAGATTGGCCTAAGGCTTTCCTCTTTTGAGAGGATCTTCACAGTGCAGATTGCTCAGCCTGGCTTCCCTTCTTCATATATGATGATTATGGTGTAGACAGCTTGGTTTGACCACACCTCTTCTCAGAGGTCCTTCCCAGTTGTAGACTGTTGAGTCTGGCTTTCCGCTCATCTTGGATTACGCTACCTACTGAAGGACACCATTCGGTGGTGGTTCGTGCGATCTCCCAATGACTGCTGCGGCTTATCGTAGCTTCTACAATGCAAATTGTTTAGTCTAGCTTTCCTTGAATTGGAGGACGTTAACGACACACATTGCTACATCTGGCCTTCCTGAAGTTTTACACACCTTACCCACCTTGGCACACTGGGTTTTAGGTTCATGCATTGACATGCTTCCGGCCATTCTCATGACAATTCTTGGGCTTCCCCATTTTCTCTAGACGGTTTGAATATAGACACCACATATCCTATTGGGCAGGACACTTGTAGGTCTATTGACACTTCTCCATGACAAGGAGTCTTTTTCAAACTCAGCTCGAGACCTTCACGCAACACCTTCACAATGCATTAGTGAAGTATTGCAATTTACTACACTGCTCCTCGTGACAGCACTTTACCATGGAGATCTCTCGGAGGTTGTGACAACCAAGACTGCTGCAGAGATCGGAGCAGACATCTTCATCATTTTCCTCACATATTTGGCTTCATGCGGTTTATTTAGCATCCGGTGGTGAGAGGGGGTGTTGGACTTGCACCACTCTATTGCTTGACATGTCTAGGGCATACTTGTATGACTAGTATGTCTCTGGGCTGGCCACCCATAGTCTAGGTTGTACCTGGTCTAGCCGCCCACCTTTGTTCGGGTGCCCTCATATATTTCCATATATTTGGTTATTGTGTATTGGGTCCTCTGTTCATGGTAGTCATGGGGGGATCATTTCCCCCTCTTCACCAGATCTTGCATTTGTGGTCTACTCTCTCTCTCTCTCTCTCTCTCTCTCTCTCACGCTTTTGCTTAAGCACACTCTCACAAGTATGGCATCTAATCCATAGACCAAGTTAATAAGTGTTGTGTTCAAGGTTGTTTTGAATGAAACTTGATATGTCCATAAGGCTCAATGAAGGTGCATCTCTCAGTCTATTCGACGAGAAACTAACAATCTTGGTAAGCACCGAGCTTAAGATCTTGTTTGTATGTTCTACTTGACCATTAGCTTGAGGATGATAGGGTGCATATTTGTTATGTATCACCATGACCTTGTTTAGAAAATGTTTAATCACTTCATTGAGAAAATGAAAACCCCTTCACTTACAAGCTCAATAGGAAGTCCATACCTAGTGAATATGCATTTGTACAAGAATGTACCAGTGGTTCTCGTATTTTTCTTCCTAGTGACTCGTGCTTTGGCCCATTTGGTTAGTAATCGGTGGCCACAATAATATATTGCATCTGAGTTTTGTATGTCGGTGGCTATATTGGACCCAGAAAGCCTATATCCCACTCACAAATGCATGTGCTCCCATCATAGGTAGTAGTGGCATACTATCAATTTGTACCGGCATCTTTGCGTGTTGATATGAATCACATCATTAAAAAAATTCTTTGGCATTGGCAAAGAATGTTGTCCACTAGATGCCAGCCATCAATATAGCCTTGGCCGTGGTTTCATGAGAGAAATGACCTTTGCAAGACCCGCATGCGCTTGTTCCAAGATAGGAAGGTACTTATCCTCATTGGCACACAATCTAAGTTGCTGGTCCTTTCCTCATCGATAGAGGTGATTCCCAATCATTGAATAGTTGGTTGATAGAGGTGATTCCCAATCGTTGTATAGTTGGATGCTTCAGTCTCTATTTCTCTTTGTCATCATTTACTCATATCTTTTGGGAATGTTCTTATTTCACGTATTCCACCAGATATCTACTCCACTATGGTGTCATCAAAATATGAAACAACATGGCTTGGGGTATGGCAGCCGTTTCTTTACATTGAGAGCAACTATTCACGTAATCATGAACTTCTCTCTTTTTGGTAGGCCAATAAACCCCTAGCCAAGTCAACTAGTGTAAGGTTTAGTCTTGTGCAAAATGTAGTCCTACTACCGTGGTATGAGCTTGATTCAAGTTGCTTTCTTGTTCCTTTGGTTTAATGCACAAAAGCAGAATTCCATCTTTGTTTTTTTTATACAATATTTCGGCCAACAATTGATATAGGGTGGATTTCTCTATCAATTGTGGAGTGATAGGAAGTGGCATTTGGGAATCTACTTGTGCTATGGTCATTAGGGATACAAGATCTTCCATTTATCTTGGAATCATTTCCACAGAGAATAGATAAGCATCTTGTAAGTCATCATCTACACCCTTTGGTGCTTCCCCTGAGGTAATCCTTGATAGATGATCTGCTCGTTGGTGCGTGGTGCCCTTTTTGACTACCACCGTGAAGTCAAATTTGAGTAGGATGATGAACTACCTAACAATTCTTCCTATATTGCATGGATTGTTCACCAAATAGAGTAAGTCTTGATGATCCATGAAAAAGACAAACTTGTTAGCTAACAAGTAATGTTGGAATTTCTTGACTTTGTACACTATTCCAAGACCTTCCCTTTTAGCGGTTGTGTAATCCTTTTTGCCTAGGTTTACTTGTTTACTTGTCTACTAGCACATGAGATAGCGAAGTCCATAGTCCTGTCTCTTGGTTGAGCTAATATGCAACCAATAGCAAAATTTGAAGCATCTACATGCACATGGAAAACTTTGTTCCAGTCTGGAGTCTTCAATATTGGTGCTATGGTCAAATCTTGTTTAAGCCTTTGGAATGATTCCTCACATTCATTTGTCCCGTTCAAAATGAGTTATAAGGCTATAAATGGGTTTAACTATGATTGCATACATGTAGATGAATCTACGATAATAGCCACAATGTCCCATAAATGCCTGAACTTATTTGATGTTTGTCGGTCTAACCATTTCAACATCACTTGATCTTTAGGATCTATGGTCAATTGATTGTGCCCAAAGAATCCATCCAAGAAACTATAATCCTCTTTGGCAACTACGCGTTCTAGCACATGGTTGGTGATAGGAAGAGGATAGTTATCTCGTGCAGTGGCTGCGTTTACATTCTTGAGATTTACACACACTTTAAGTTTACCATTCTTTTTTGGCACTACCACAATGGGTGATACCCAAGCAATATGTTCTATTTTGTAGATGAACGCAGCCTCCTGGAAATTCTTGATCTCTTTCTTGATATTTTTTGGCAAAGTTCTCATTGTAAGTGTAGGGTCATTGTTTGCTCGGCTTAGCATCATCTCTCATAGGGATAGTGTGCTGACATATTGCAGGATCTACTCCCTTGAGGTATTTATAGGACCAAGAAAATACATCCCTATACTCTTTTAACTTGCAAATGAGAATCTCTTCCTCTTCTTGCGACAGATCCATAACTATGCATGCAAGACTTGACTCTTCTCTAGGCTCTCCAAGGTCACTTCACTTAGCGTTCTCAGGTCCTTCATAGGATTTCCCTGGCTCTTGTGGTTGTTGCAAGGGTTGCTTCATTGATCTTGCAAAGTGTGCTTTTTATAATGAGATGGAACACTTATTTCTCCTGGTTTGTCATCGTCCGACTCCATCTCTGTGGTCCAGACTTCTTTCAGGGTCCATTTCAGCTCCTTATATTTTGCTTTGCGTTCAATTTTTGTCATTGGGGTTTCTTTTCCTTGTGTTCTATCATGCTTGCCCAATTTTTGTTTCATTTTGGTATGTCATTGTGAGTTTTTCTTGTTTGTATATCGTTCCGTTATCTTGTCTTTTATGGAGTCCGTTGCATCCACTTTCAGCAAGAGTTGAGTTTTGTTTTCCATTGCAGGTTTTGATGTTTTCCTTTTCATGTTGTTTTCTCATTTTCTTTGATATCTTTGTTGGCATCTACGATCCTGGTTTGGAAATTCAAAAAAAAGTCTCTTGTCCTCCCCTGAGTAGAAGTTTTGCACGTATATGTTCTTTTTCATACTCCGATTCCTCTGTTATAATTGTTTCTTCTTCCAACTTATTCGTGGCATCATAGTAGTGATCAAAGAAGACCCGCTCCTCCTCAATCATTTCAATAAATACCATTTGAATGGGAACTATGTCATAGCCCTCCTCATCACAAAAGTGTGTGGGTGTAACTTCGTTGACACACACGTCCATGGTGGCCAGAATTTGACTCCACTCAAAGGGTTCAAACAAATGTTCAAGGAATAGTTCATGTATGTATTCTACATCATTCACTTCTCTATCTAAAACAAAGTATTCCCACCTGAAATTTCTCGATTCAGAAGCCTCACACATCTAAGTTATAGTATCTTTGTGTATCCATGATGGAAGTTTAGTTTCAGTTGAGGTTTCAAAGTTCAATTCCTGTATACGTGTACTCAAAACATCCTTGTAAGAATGGTAATCACTCGAGTAATCACTCCCACTTGTTTGAGATAAAGATAATAATTTTCCCAATCGTGGATCAATTGTATTTGTCTCATGAATGAATGGTCTTCCTAGGATAATTTCATAGTTGAATTTCATTCTGAAATCTACAATGGAAAAAGTGTGTTGGTAGTAAATTCCATAGGAGTTGACTATCACGTTTTCTAATAAGCCCATTGGTTTTTCAATGTGTCCATCCCCCAGGTCCAATTTCATGTATGTTTGTATAATGGCTGGTTTCCCCAGGCTTCCCAGATAGCTTTCATTTCTATGGCTATACCTACCCCACTATTCAAAACAGCCATGATTGTTACATCTTTGTATTGTACTAGAAGGGCCGTGTTTCCTTCATTCCCCTCACAGTAGTCTCCTACTTTGTTCATGGGCACGAAGTTGATAAGTTTAGCTCGTACCTCTTCATTTTGCAATTTCTCTAGGTTTGTTTGGGTTACTTTGTAGATCTCCCCATAGGTATGGCCATATCTTTAGTAGCTCCCCCAAAGTGATTGTGCATTGGATTGAAGTTGACATAATGGATTGCAAATTTGCCACATCCAAGGTCTGCTTTGGTCTATTTAGTTTTGTCGTTTTGTAGACGCCAATTTCTCTTTGTTTTCTCCTAAGTACAAAGGCAGTGTTTGCAAGGTTTCAACTTTTGTCAAGCATGAGTTCTTTGATCCCCAATCTCCATACAAAGACTGCTCATCTCTAATTCCATGGGTGGTCTATCTAGCCATACTTGTTTGATAGGAGCCAATTTTAATGTTTGACTCCCATCTTTTGCTTCCCTAACTCATTCCCATAGGTGGCTTGGCCAATCCTCCTCAACTATGGGCACTCTATCCCATCCCTCTTCACTATCAAGAACTATCAGTTTAGGTGACGGTGCAACAGAGTCTCCTTGAGTTTTCAACTCTCCATTTTCTTGCATTTTTTCTTTATTGGTTTTAGTCTCAATTTTTATTGATTTTCCTATGATTTCCAACTGAGGTTTTTGTTTTTCCAGCATGGATTGCGTTATTTGGACTAAGTTTTTGTATGCTTCTAATTTAACAACTTCCATTTTAGGTGATGGGATAGTTTTTTCATTTGGTTTCCAAAATATGACCTGCTTTCAATCTGGCTTGGAAAGCTTCCAAGGCTACGTTGATTGGTTTGTATATTTTGTTAACCAATACCGATCCTGCTGATTTTGGTTGTTGTTCCTTGAACTTTGAGGACAGCACCTACATCCTTTCCTCTATCTTCTTTTGCACTTTCTCTTCAACCTCTTCACGTTGTTTTGGTCTCTGAAGATCATATTGTTTACGTTGTTCTTTCTTGGAATCTTTTGGTTGCCCTTTGATTGTGTCTAACTCACTGGTACTTCTCTGTTTATTCCCCTTAGCCTATGCCCTAGTTACCACTTGAATTGGAACTCTATGCTCCTCCTTTGAGCTTTGAGGAGCTACTTGCCGACCATTTGAACTATGTTTATGGCTATTTTTCCTTTGTTCAATGAATTCCTAGGATAGTCCTTTGGGAAATGTTCCCCCTTGTGATCACATGCTCCACAAAATTCCTCTATAGATATCACATTCTTATCTGGTTTAGGATAGTCATTTTCCACTAGTCATCAGCTCCACAGTTATGGTAATTTCCGGTTTTTGGTTTTGGCAGTGGTTTGATCATGGGCGGTCTAGCTCCCTGGTTTGCAATGAAGTAAACAAGTGTTGCCTTTGGTGGTGTTTGATAACTAGCTCTACTATAGAAGGTGTTGATTGAGTATACAATTCTTCCTCTACCGCCATTGGTATAGAACTCGTGTCAGGGTATGGTGTACCGGGTACTAGATCCTATTCATCCATCGCCCATCAAGCAACATGTACTTGAATAGTATTGTACCATTACCTAATAGTGGTGGCTATTGACATATTAGAGATTGTGGTCTTTCCATATTCATGGGTTGTCTCTGCATTGGTGCCACATTTGGTGGATATCAATACTTGGGATATCCTTGTGGCCTCATTCAGACATACTGGAAATTTCTATCATATTTGGGCTTATAAAAGCACTCATTGGTCTCATGGTTTGTCCATTTTCCTTCAATGGCACACCATTTCAATGGTTTGTGCTACTTGATAGGCTGTCCCTGAGGGGAACCCTATCCTGGCCCTCTCATCGACATCTTTTGCATGTTGGTCATCATGTTGTTCATGTGCTTAAGCATGTCTTCTATAGCATTGGTGGGAGCTGCCACATTTGGTCCTACTTGCACTGGCATAGTGGATGGGGTTCGCTCACTTTGTGAGTCTTTAACAATGCTTTCGTTGTTATAGATCTCACAATTATCTCCCAAGTCAATAGCATCCAGACTGCATGCTTCCCAAATAGTGTGTTTTTTGCTATACAAAATAGCATGAAAATCCTTGTTTAGTAATCCCTCTAAAAATAGCAAGATAAGTTGCTCCTCAATTGAAATTTCCAACTCCAAACATCTACAATGTATTGTTTCATTCAATTCACACAATCTCTTATCGTTTCTCTGTGTTTCTATTTAAAGATGTAGATTTGTGCCACAATGTTGTGCTTGATTCCCACTTTTGAGCAAGCAACAACAAATCTCATGGCCAAGGTCGATAGGTCAGTTATTGATCCACGAGGTATGGTATGAAACCAAGTCAAAGATTTGCCCTCTAAGGTCATTCCAAACCCCTCAAACTGTGTGTGGAAGTCGGTTATGCGTTCAACTCTCAGAACTTGTCGAAAACTTGCTAAGTGGTCGTACAGATCCCCTGTTCCAATGTACTTTTTGACCCATTTCTTAAAATGTGATGGTTTGACTCTACGGTTGTGTTCTACACCCACCCTCCTGACTGGTGTTTCTCCCATTAGGCCTTAAAACCAATTGTTTCATAGTAGGTGTGACTCATGTGGACCTCTTCTTGTCCTAGTGTCGCCCGTTCTTCCCTTGTTGTTAAAGGTGGTTTTTGCATCTCTTCCCCTATTTCCATCATTGAGGTGACTGCCTCTAGTGGTACTTCCTCTCTGATTTACCATGCTATCATAGACTCTATCATTTGGTCCCACGTTCTGTTTTGTTTTAGGTATTGTTTCCAAAATGACTTCTCGGATTGAATGTCCGTGGTATTTGGTATGTTCAATCTCCCTTGGAGTCATCATAACAAAATTATTGTTATAACAATCCCTAAAGAGATGGACAAAAAGTTCCACTAAGCCCTTCTCCTTGATCTTGAAAATATACACCATTTTCAAGGGTGTCAATTATCTTGGTTTGGCATGAGTAGTCCAAATCAAGTCTGTGACATTGTTGGCTTCCCAACAATAGACTCCAAGCCTAGGGTTGTTAGTGGGTATGCACTAGAGGTTTAGTATCTATCAAATCATATCCTTCTAATTCTAGCATCGACGGTCCTTCCTTCACAACCTTGTTTGGAATTAGAGTGTCAACTTCCAATCCCCATTTGTCTACCAAATTAGGATCTTGTATCTTGATGTATTGCATCCCAATGTGGTCCATATAGCAGTTTTCTTGTTTTTTCACCCTAACTTCCTCTTAAAACTCGATGGTATGGTCGTCTACACTTACGACAAATTCCTCGTTAGGATCCAAATAAATCTAGGCTTTGTACTTTTTGGTTTTAAAGAAGGTCAGCTTATGCTTGAACTTGAGTGAGTTCCCATTTCTTGATTGCATCTAAAAAGAAGACATCTCAGAGTTTGAGCCAGAGTAATTAATTGTCTGGCTTGTCTTTCACTATGGTTTCTAAAGGTTTCCCTTGGTTTACACTTTCTTCTGTGGACACTTTGCTCTCAGTTTTGCGGTTATAGCCTTGATTTGCAACAAAATGACATAACCTTAAGTACATAAAGAATTGAGTTCCCATTGGAAAGGAATACCTGGTTTCTTTTACCACAACTAACCCTTTGCAGAAGCAATCCTCTTGATCTGGAAATTGGCATGGTTCCCCTTCAATTTCCTTGTTGATAAAAAATGTATAAGTTAGTTAGAGAATCACATCAACATACAGGAACTTCTAATGCCAATTCTTGCTCAATTCTATCAAACATTTGACCATATCAATCTACAACATTCAATTCCAAAATACTCAACTTTAAGCAGCAAATAATGTCAATTGACTCCAAATTTTTAGGCTACATTTATGGGGAGTCCACTAATACTAGTGACCAAAAAATGTGAAAAACATTGTCTCTGGCTAGTAGGAGGTATTAATCGCAATAAATAGCTCCCGGGTCAAAGTATCAAATTTTTCCACTTTTTTTGGTTCTCTCGGGTTAAGTGTTTGTCCAACAGGCTCTACATCCCTTTCCGACAGTTTTGCACAGTTCTTCTTTACTTCGTTAGCGTAGTGGCCGTTTTCCAATCCCTCGCCTGTCATAACTCCACATGGCTCCAGCGCTTAGAAGATCTAAAAAAAACCTACGCCGTCAAAAGCCCAATATCGCTGCAAAGCACAGAATTGGGTTTATGCGATTTGATATCTTTTTCTCCTTTTTCAGAGTAAGTGACAGAGCAACTTGGTGATTCCATGTACTTGCAGGATTTCGGTTGATGGGATAGGGCGTTTCAGTACAAGACTTAGGGAAGAAATCCTTCTCATTTCCATGTGGAAAAAGACTTGCAAGAGATTCACAGTTTGTGATGTCCCTTAGCGACACTTCATGAGGAATATCATGAACTTTGTTTCTGCTATTCGTCGGTTGCACAAATTCTTTGATGACTGCCACATTAGGCAAAGTCTCTGAGATGCAGGCAAGCTACAAGCAGTTTTCTGTCTTCTCATCCTCCTTGTTGGAGAACTGCAGAGACTCTGAAGTGAGGATGCCACATGCTCGCCGCTTACGATTTGTCTGAATCTAGGCTTTTGCGAGAAAGGGCTATGAGTCAACTTCAAGCCTGTAGTATCTTTGGTGCTCCACATAGACTAAGAGGCCTCAACTTTGATGCCGGGTAGAGGTCCACCTCGGGCATTTTAGGTGGGGGAAGCAAGTTGAAGGACGGTGAAGGCAAGCCTCTTGTTGACACCCTGGCCCTTAAAGCCTTGCTTAGGCTTCTCCGATTGGCCTAGCCTCTGGGAAAAGGGCAGCTTCTTCAGCGATTGCTATATAATTTGTGTTTGCACAGTTCTACGTGTGCTATGCTTGTGCACCTTTTGTTGGACATGCTCCAACCGGATGCTGATGTGTTGTCAAATAATGGGTTGTCTCTGATGATGGAGCGCTTGCACATCATTTATATGGGTGTCAATGGAATGTTGTATATGCTCGACCTCAGCCCATCAGATGGAGTTCCTCCTCTGGTCTCACGGCAGGTATTAGAGATTTTGACATATCTGGCAAAACATCAATCTCTAGTTGCAAGTTTACTACTGTATTTTGACAAGAAGCTTATGGGGAAATCAAAAATACAAGGGCAGGGGAATGAGAAAGGTAAGTTGAAGGTAGATGATGAAATGGAAGAGGCAGCGTCTGACACAACCCAAATACCTCTTATCTTACTTTTAAACTTACTCAATCAACCACTCTACTCCAGAAGCAGTGCCCATTTGGAGAAGGTTTTGGGGTTAATTGATGTGGTAACAAGCAAGGCTCGTGAAATAATGGAGTCACACATTCAAGCGAAAGTCCCAGTATTAGAACTAGTCTAGAGGACGGATAGGAACCTGAAGACGCTGTTGCTGCACCAACAAATGGGGACACTGCTAGTGCTCCAGCTGAACCCGGCGGCGATTTTGATGTGCACGTTAGGACAACTGAGAATCTTGATCTCGAGGCATCGACGTCTTCTTCAGAAAGCAATATAGATTCCTCTAAAATTCTTTTGAGTCTACCGAGTGAGGAACTGTGTCAGCTCTGTTTGCTCCTTGCACGTGAAGGTTTGTCAGACCTGGCCTACAAACGTGTAACTGAGGTTCTGAACAAGATAGCGGAGTTGGCACCAATGATTGTTTATAATGGAACTAGCTGATGCTACTAAAAACCTTTGTGGGGCTGCCGTTAATGAACTTCAAGCTCTTGGCGAGACGGACTCTGTCCAGCTCAGCACGGCCTCCATGGTGGGAGCAGCTATTTTGAGAGTGTTGTTGGCTCTCAGCTCTATTCTATTTTCAACAGATGCGAAGTAAGGGCCTCTCTCCAAATGCATCACGTACTCATGCATGAAGGCATGTAGCTCTACTGAAGAAGCTGTTATGGGCACAAAATGTTCTTGAGTAGCTTCCTGTCAGGAATGTCGCCTCTTGAACTGCATTGATCGCGGAATGTGCACAACAAGAACATGGCTGTTGAAAGGAGATTCCATGCATGGGATTGTCTTGATCAATATGTATGCCAAATGTGGTGTGCTTGAGAGAGCACAAAAAGTGTTAGAGCCGTTTTCTGTCCGGAATGTCTACCCCTTGGAATGCACTGATTGCGGGATGTGCGCAACAAGAGCAGGGCAAGAAAGTTGTAGGTTGTTTTTAGCGGATGCAAAGCAAGTATGTCTCTCCAAATTCATTCAAGGCATGTGGCTTTGTGCAAGTGCTCGAGGAGCTTCGTGTCCCGATCGTTGACTCTTATAATGTGTTGATGGCATGTTTTGCTCCACAAGGGCAGGGCCAGCAAGCGCTATTTTGTTTTCAACAGATGCAAAGCAAGGGCCTCTCTCCAGATGCAATCACGTACACATGCATGAAGGCATGTAGCTCCACGCAAGAAGCTGATATGGGCAGAAAAAGTGCTTGAGGAGTTTCGTTTCAGGAATGTCGCCTCTTGAAATGGATTGATTACTGGTTATGCAAAACAATTTTCAGGAAGGGTCTCTATCTAGATGCAATCAACTACGCCTACACAAGAATCTAGAAGGCACGCATGTCAGCAAATGCAATGATGTACACAGCCATAGATATAGAATTCACGATATGATCGCTAGTCAACGTTGTTGGGAGTACGATTTCATGCTTGGTGGTGGTTTGATCGATATGTATACAAAATGTGGTGTTCTCACAATAGCACAAAATCTTCTTGAAGGGTATCCTCCCAGGGATGTCATCTCTTGCAGCGGGTTAAGTGCAGGAGATGCCCAACATTGTTGATACAAGGAAGTCCATTGGCGATAGACATTCAATCGCACGGTGAGTAAGCATTATTATTTTCTGATTTTTGACACTCAGAATGCAGTTAATGAATACACTGAAAATTGCATGCTGCCGTGGGAATGGCACGTTCCCTCGTATTATAAAAATTGGGGAGGACTGTGCAAACTCCCCCATGCAACGAGACTTGCATGTTTTCTTTAAAAAAAAACATAAAAATGGAACAACAAACAATTAATAACATGGACATCTTGTATGATCATGAACATTGAGCTTGACAAAACTCTTAACACTCCTTGTGGTTTTTGGTGAGGTACCCCTCTGAAGCACTACAATCGGTAACCAATTTATGCGGAGGTTTATGACTAAACCACGACGATCAGTATCCCAAACACTCTCAGGTAAAAAAATCTAACACTCTTTCATGAAATCTCTCTCTCTTCTCTCTCTCTCTCTCTTTCCAATATTTTGTTCGATTTCAATTCGATGGAACATAGCTAACGAAGCACTCTAGTTGATTTGAGTGATTTCCAGAATTAGATACCATGCAATGGTAAATCTCAAGCACTATCAATCTAAATCATTTGAAATTTGGCATGGACACTCAATTACTACTACTAGACCAAGTTCTATTCAAAAGATTCCAAAAGGTGGACTTTTATGAGCAAAATCTATTAATCAAGATTAATAGCTTTTAGGTCAAAGTCATCATTTTGTCCCATTCTTTGGATTTTCACTTCTTAACCAATTCACTTGTCAAGTTTCATGGAGTTTGGTTCAGTTTCCAATTTCTTAGGAAAATTCTACTTCTGTTTCTAGGCTTCAATGAAATTTTGTCCCAAATGACAACTTATAGGGCCAAATGGTCTCAAACTGGAATAGAGTCCCTTTAGCCTATGTCCTATCATGTGGTATGGTCATGTGGTATGTGTGATGACTTGATTTTCCAAGTCATCAGGTATTAATCGCACCTTGTGACCAAATTCACATTTTTCCCACTTTTGTGAATAGAATTTAAAAAGACAGTTTTATAAATCCTGCCTCAAGGGTTTGCCCAATTTGGATTCAAATTGAAACTCTTACTTGTTATTTTTTTGTTGAAGAAGGAAAAATACTGTAAGTATGGAATTTCACATACAACTAAATTCCACTCCTTGATATTTCTTGCAAGAAAGATTTGGTCTTTACCTGGTAGGGGCTTGGTGAAACTGAAGTTGTTCTCTGAGGTCCTAGCTATTAATTGTGATCAATAGCTCTTGGCCTGCAAGTGGAATTTTCTGTACTTTTATTACCCCTCAGGTTGCATACAGAGCATTTTAGAAGCTTTTGGTTAGTCAAACTCAAATTTACAAGCATAAACCATCAAGGAGCTATTAATGTGACTTTTGGTCAATCTTTAAAAGCTTCTCTTGGAGCTGGTTTTTGACTTGCCAAAGATTTCCAGTGGCTTTCCAAGATCAATTATGGTCTTGAACATTGATCTCTTAGGTTTTCCTTGCAAAGGTTTGATCTCAAAGTCTCTAATGTAACATTTAATGCACTAGTAACTTGTGTGTAGTGGAAATTTATAACATAGTGAGCATTTCATTAAGAACAAGTTCCTAATTAGCATAGAAAGAGTACTTAGTTTGATAAAGCAACCTAGCAATTTACACCTAGCTAGTTTAGCATAGACAATACTTGAAAAGAGAGATAAATAGAACAATCAACAATAGTTGAGGACCAGATTTACATGGAGCTGGTGGTCCCCCCTCCAAAAAGGCTTTGTATTATAGCTTCTCCCATCAAAGGAGACTTTTGTACATTACAATCTTTGTGTTCCTTGACAAAACTCGTTGGTGCAATGAAGATGGAAGCTTCATGCACCAAATTGAGAGTAAGAAGATGTATCTTACGAGAAAGAAGTATTCTTCTCAGATAATTACTCTAATAGCACAGCTTAGCTTAGTAATTAGCATGGTAAGGAGATGAGCATGCCATTAAAGCTTGGCTCTTGGTTGGATTTGCATTCCATAGCCAAGAGTTTTTGGTGTATGCCTCTACTTCTCAATACTTGGAGAAGGAGATGGAGTTCTTCTTGCACACATGAGTTGTGTGTGTGTGTGTGTGTCTGTGTAGCAATGTGTTGGTCTCTCTCTTCTTGGTCGACCCTTTTTGCCAATTACTCTTGCTGGCCTCTCATTGGCTCGTGTAAAGCTTAGACAATCACTAATTAGAAGCATAAATGATAGCCTTGTGACATGTGTCCCCCTTTCCCCTTTTGTGAGAGCTTTAGGTAATTAAAATAGTTTATTAAACTCTCATTGGACCTTTTTGTGTTCTTGCCAATAGGAATCAGGCAAGCCATTGGGCTGCTTGATGCTCATTGGACCCCTTGGTCGACTGTCCCCAATTGTCTTCTGGGGAGCTTAATTTCTATTGTTTATTTTATCAAGAATTTTAAAATTAATTAGACTAATTTTCCTCTAGCCTAATTCTCATTGGTCCACCTCTATTGCCATCCAATAGGATTTGAGGGAAGATTGGGAGCAACTGGGCTAGGAGTCTGCCATGTGTCCAGTATTCCCTTTGGGGGGAAGCTTTGGAGAGAGTGTGTGTGCGTGTGTGTTTCTCTCTCCTCCCCTACTCTTAGGGCTCACCCCCTCCTTGATAGGGATGTGGGAAGACTTTTGAGTTTCACACCACCATCCAATTTTCCCAGCTTTGACCATCTTTTTAATTAAAATTCTAAAACCTTAGCCTATGGAAGTCTTAATGAAGCTAAACCTTAGGTCTTTTAAGCTCCATTGTTGCACATTGCTCTTTTGCAAACTGTCCCCCTTTGGATCCCTATTTTCCCTCCTTTGGATCCCTACTAAGACCAATTTGTCAGCCTTATGAATATTCTACCTTTCACTCCCCTGGTACTTCCCCATATTAAATGATCAATTTAACATGAGAAAACCATTTGGGAGAATTAGATATTAGTTTTTATGACATTGCCTCTCTCTTGAAATCATAGTTTTCCTTGACTATGAGGTAGAGAAGATAAATTCTAGTCATTAGTCCGTTTGCTAGCGGGTACAGGATCCCTATTTTACCCTACGACGCCGTTCCAAAATGGATGACTAGTCCATTTGGTGCTTGAGAGCCTTAACTACCGCAAGCATGTCTACACATTAGTCCATATCAATCCTCCATAGTAGAGTGACAAACTCTACTTGGTATTTGAGAGACGTCGTCTCCAAAAACACGATCCTAAGCATGCATACTTATTAACATTTGTGCACAATAAAGAAAAAGAGAGTCTTATAAGACAAAAATTTGTTCATTAATACATATTTACATTTGCTTACTCTAGGGAATCATTGTAAGCATTGACAAGGTTTAGGCTATCCTTTAATTGTATGCCTTTCATCCATCTAGCATCTTCAAAAGAATAGTTTTTAAACTTGATAAGATATCATCGGATAATCTTACCACCTCGTAATACCTTGTCTTTGTGTCGGAGAATGCACTCGGGCTGTAGCACTTCTTCTTGGTCCTCGATCTCCGATTGGTATTCAATGGTTGCTTCTTGAGGTGGCTCTCCTTTGTAAGGCTTTAGTAGGCTCACATGGAAAGCATTGTGTATGAGCTAATGGTTGGGCAACTTGAGTTGATAGGTCATCTCATTGATTGGCCTAAGAATCTGAAAGGGGCCATAGTACCTTTTTGCTAACTTAGCATAGTACTTTTGGTGTCCCGTAGGATTCTTGCCCGTTGTGTGCTTTACTGGAGTCTTGGGAAACTTAAGAAAGACCCAATAATTTTGTTTAAAGGCTAGGGCTCTTTTGTGCTTATCAACAGTAGCCCTTTGCCTTTGATGAGAGATGGATATAACATCCTTAATCTTTTGAAAAGATTTTTGCAAGTCTTGCCTATATTCATCTGTAGCATAGATCTTCCCATGTACCTTGAGTAGCAAGGGACTTTTTTTATCTTCCCTCCATCACCTCAAAAGGTGCTTTTTCCCCGTGGAAGTACGTACAATGTTATTGTAAGAATACTCCACTAAATGTAAGTACTTCTCCCATTGGGACTTTTGATCTACTTTTGTGGCATAAGCTTTTAGTAGATCAAGAATTGTTAGGTTAGCTATTTCACTTTGGCCATCCGTTTGTGGGTGATAGGCCGAAGAGAAGTTTAGCCTTGTACCTAAATTCTCAAAGAGACCCGTCCAAAAATTACTGGTCATTCTAGGATCTCTATCCAACACTATGGACATTAGCAAGCCGAGGTACTTGAAAACTTGTGATATAAAGAGGGTTGCCATTTGATGGGCCTAAATAGTCTTTTTGATAGGTATGAAATGTATTTGTTTGTTAAACCTGCCTACTATCGCCCATATTCCTATATTCCCATGGATAGACTTGGGCAATCCAAAGATAAAATCCATGGATATGCTCTCCCATGGTGAATTAGGAATTGGCAAAGTTTGAAGCAATCAAGGTTGCTTCCCTCTATCAAAATTCATCTTTTGGCATACCACACATTTTGAAACATACTCTTGTATGTTTTCTTTCATGGCAAGCCAATAGAAGTATGTTTCTATCCCTTTTAGGGTAGACTGAATCCCTCTATTCCCCACATAAGGAGGAGCATGAGATTCATGCATTAGTTTCTCATGTAGTGAGTTAGTAACACATAGTCTATTGCCATAGAGAAGATAACCATCTTGTAGGGTAAATGGTTCTTCCTTCTTCCCTAGTGCAAGGGCTGAAATCACATCTCTAAAATTGGGATCGATAGCGTACTCATATATCATAGAAGATAGATCATTGTGAGTTTCTATGGATACCACATTCATTCTCAATCGTCTTGAGAGTGCATCGGCCACTTGATTATGCTTGCCAACAATGTGAGCAATGTGAAAATGAAATTGCAAAAGGAAATTTTTCCACCACATTTATTTGTCGGAGAGCTTGGTCTGCGTCATGAAGTACTTAAGGCTTTGGTGATCTGTTCACAGAATGAAAGGAGTCCCCAATAAATAGTGCTTCCACTAGTCTAGGGCATGTAGAACTGTTAAGAGTTCCTTCTCATATATCCCTAGAGCTTGCTCAACAGGGTCGAGCCTTTGAATTTTGTAGGCTATGGCGTGCCCTTCTTGTAGCAAAACAGCTACAAGATTCCGTGGATTAGGCCATCCTTTTATTACCTCTAACTTTAATGGATCCGTTTGGATGCCATCTTGAGAGATAATGTGACCTAAATACTGAATCTCTTGTAAGAAAAATTCACGTTTCTTTCGATTAATATAAAGTTTATTCTCTCGTAAGACTTGAAATATTACCTCGAGATGTTGCTTGTGTTCGTCTACTGAATTAGAGTAGATGATTATATCATCAACGAACACTCCAATAAAGGTTTGGTGAGGCCTTAATAGCTTCTCCATCAGACAATTAAATGTGGCTGGTGCATTAGTCAAGCCAAAAGGCATGACAGTGTACTCATAAAGGCCAAACGTAGTGCAAAATGCGGTCTTTACAATGTCTTGATCAACTATCCTTATTTGATGGTAGCCACTTTTTAGGTCAATCCTACTGAAGTAGGTCAACCCCTTTAGCTTATCAAATAGGTCTTCTACCCGTGGAACGGGAAATCTTTTCTTGATAGTGATCCTATTTAGTGCTCTATAGTTGACACACATACGATAGGTGCCATCTTTATTTTGCACTAATAACACTGGTGAACAAAATAAATGTTATTTATGATCGATATTCAGGTAGCTTGTGCCGTGGAACCTATGTTTCGAGTAATGTGTAAATTTATGCAACTAATAAATTTTCAAGAAAAGACCTGAATATTTTAGATTAACTTTTCCTATTTTTGTATGTAGGTAATCTGCAAAAGTCGCAATACATGAAAATACCAATACCACAATTGTTTATTTCAATAACTTTTATGACGTTCAAGAACATAACCATTTTGAAAGAACCTAGTATAGTATGCTTTACATATTTGCACCTGACATTAATATCATGTTTGTATTTATTTTTTGATTCTTTTTTTACTAGTTTGTATTTATAAAGGTTAAAAAAAAGATATTGTTTGGTCTTTCTATATGGGCTTTTATTTCTATGATTTGTACTCATTTAGAAAATATTTATATAATATTATTAAATTGAATTTTCACATTTTGAGCTTTCATTTATAATTAGTATTTGTTAGTAAAATATCTATATAATATTCATGAGAACAAATTACTCAGGGGAATATTATTGTAGGACGTGATATATTGTATGTTAATTCTCATGAATTATTGAGACACCCTTCAAGAGATACTATATGTGCAAAAAAGCCTTGATAAAATGAATCAAAAGCTTGGAATCTGTTCAATCGTGATCTTCAAGATTTGGGAGCAAGATGCATCTTGACTCAACTTTTCTTGTGCACCGCAGTATTTATTTCATGAGCATTCTGGAAAGATCATTGCCAATAATCCCTTGGTTTTCGATATAAGACTTGATCATTGTTGTAAACCAAGATGCATATGGGACAATGCTCAAATATCAGAAGCAATGGTTGACCAAGATTCTATTTTTTTTCGAGGACCGTCTCACAGAAAGACAAGCTCACGTCAATAAGATGTACCGCCTTCCACTCTCTAATACTACCAATATTGAAAAATGGTATGAGAAGCATGATAGGCTTACCAATATAGAGTTAAGCGTACTAAAATTAAGTGATTTTGTATGCATATTTCAGAACATGAAGCCCATAGCTAGCTACAAAAATTGGGAAGATTCTCCTTACTCTATATTTCTTCCTTGCTAAAAGTTTCCTTTCAGAGTCATCTTGAATATGTATCTCTATATATATATATATATGTTTGAAAGGTTTGAAGTGAAACTTTTAATGTTTTTTTGCTTGTCACGTGCTTTACTTTTTATTGAGTAATAGTGGTATAGTCTACGTAATGCTATATACTTTCAAATTGTAAGCATAGAAGAGAGAGAGAGAGAGAGAGAGAGAGAGAGAGAGAGAGAGAGAGAGAGAGAGAGAGAAGAAGAAGAAGAAGAAGAAGAAGAAGAAGAAGAAGAGAAGTTCTTAGCGTCATAGGAACAATCCCAAGAGACCTCAAAGATCTATCTGGCACTGGAGCTCTAGACTAATTTTCAATAATAGAACATTATATAATAGAGGCACACCATCTTGTTTTGATCCAACCAACACGGGCCTCTTGCTTCACTTGTACTTCAACCCTCAGATTTATTTGTATATGCCCTTGTCCTTATAAGCCGCAGGATGCCCACATGATGCATTAAATGGAAAATGGACAGGAGGACCAACAATTTTATTTTGTAAATAAATGTAGCACAACATAGTTGTATTCTAAAGCGAGATAAAAATAAATTTCATTTGAAAGAAAAAGATGTATAACAGAGTGCACCAGTAAAAAAAAATATACTAATAAATAAAAGGGGAGGGGATTCCCCCCCCCCCCCCCCCCCCCCCTGCCACGTGTCGTGAGCAGCTTCAACCGGCCAGCTCCGGAGGTGTGCGCACTGCAACCTCCCGCTGAGAGAGAGAGAGAGAGAGAGAGAGAGAGAGAGAGAGAGAGAGAGAGAGAGAGAGAGAGAGAGAGAGAGAGAGAGAGAGAGAGAGAGAGAGAGAGAGAGAGAGAGAGAGAGAGAGAGAGAGAGAGAGAGAGAGGCGGTGAAGCCGCCGGCCACACTAGTAAATTATAATAATCCAAGAATTTGTTTTAAATTCTAAGCTAGGAAAACATGGTGATCAATACGTTATCAATGAATTAGTTAGTATTGCTTCAAATTATTATAAGATAACAAAGTAAATAAGGTGAGAACTCACAATGGCGTGCAGAAAGCAAGGGAAGGTCAGTTTTTGGCGATGAGGAGGTATGTAGTGGAGTGGTCGGACCAGTAGTTGTAGTTAGTGCCACACATGGTTTGCGGCAAGTCATTGCTAACCCATACATGGTCTAGCATAGAGTTGTGTATTGTGGTTGGATGGTGTATCAATTGGTGGAGACCGTGCTGGATAATGAGGTTGGAAAGGGTTCTATATGTGCTGGTTTCCTCAAGTGCGTTAATGTTGAAATCTCCCATTATGATTAGTGGTCCCATGGTGTGGGTTGAATCAAGAAGATTGGAGATGCTATGTAGGAACCGTGGGAGTGATGATCTCGGTGCCCTATAGAGTGAAATGACTCTCGCCAGGCACTTGTTGGTGCAGTGGAAAGTTGCATGGATCATTTCAAGCATTTGATTTATGCAAATGTGTATTTGTGTAGGTATTAGGTTGTTTTTATGGAGAATGGAGATGCCCTGTAGTTGTGTTGAGGATATGCTATAAAAGCCTGTAATGGTTGTCTCATGTTGTCGAGTCTCTTGCAGGCAGAGGATGTCGGAGGCATTAGCCTTTTGTCGTGGATGATATCGTTTGCATGCTTTCAAGGGAGACGATGTTCAATGATTGCACAATATAATGCGTATCTTGGTGGAGATGCAGCTCCTTCTGGATGGGGGAATAAGCTGCTTCTGTTCTCAACTGTGGAGCTCTTTGAGAACAGATGCGTTGGTGTGAATGTTGCAGGGTAGCAAGCTCTCTATCAAATATAGATTTGCAGTGTCACGAATCCGTGTGAGAGCAGTGTATGTGAGGCCGTGAGACCTAATTCCTTTGGGGTTGAAAGCCAGTCTGTTGAGTGTAAGCCCTTGTGATTGGTGAATTGTGCGGGCCGCGGTAAGCTGAACTGGGAATTGCTTGCGTGTGAGGGTGTTGAAGTAGTTCTTGCCAATTTGGAATTCGCGTGTGATGCGGAGAATTGGCATCCAACCAAGCAATGTGAGTGGGTTGCGAAGATGACGGTGGTCATACCTTTGTTTTTGCCCTATGCTAGGGTTGGTGAAATGAATCCAGAGACATGTCGTGTCGGAGAATGTAGTGCAGAGCTTGTAGACGCCTTCTGCACCGTTCACGAGGCCGTCGAGAATGTCCAGATTTCCATTGCATAGCTCAACCACTAGGCTTGGCTTCAAACACAATGTTGCTTGGAGACCCGCAGTTTGTCTGGCATCCAATGGAATTGCTATTGTTTTGCTGCAAGAAGCGGCACGCTTGTCAATCGCTTTGAATATGTGTGGCTCACCGGGCAATTGTGCGAAGACCTTTTCATTGTGTTCATCCTTTGCCTTGTTAGAGTAGAATAGGTGTGATATAGTTATGTCAGCAGGCAACTCTCCGTGGAAGGAGTTGTTAATGTATGCAAGGTCGCTACTGGTGTGTGAGCCAATTCTCATTCGGTTGAGCACCTCTATAAACTGTCCATTGGTTTGTCTCATTGTCATCGTTATCTCGTAGCACTTAGGGAATTCATGCAAGTATGAAGGTGCAACCGTCTCTAGAAGAGGCTGCTTGCTTGTGAATATCCAAGAGTCTTTGACTGGGCTAGCTTGGCAGAGGTCACCATAGAGTATGACATCAAGGCCACCAAAAGGTTGGTCGTGTTTTCTCTTGATGGCATGAAGACTGTGCGCTCCTTGCCGCACTGTCGAAGCAAGGGACTTGCCAATACACCGTGTGCGAGCCACAAATGGCTCCAAGCACACAACAAGCCTAAACTAGCAAGCTCAAGAGAGCAAAGGGTGTGTCACTCACCGCTCTACGCTCGCCTTCGTGGTGGATTCCTCGTCGCAATGAAGAAGAAGCTGCAGTCATGCCGCGCTCAACCACTTCGCCGCCGTCGTGCCTTTGTAATGCTCGATCGCACACACACTCTCCCTCTCTCTCTCTCTCACACACACACACACACACAAGGAGGTGAAGAAGAAGAAGATGGAGATGGAGATGGAGCAAGAGCACTCTTCTATTGCACAAATGAGAGAATGAGTAAAAATTAGGTTTAGTTGGCTTTTATATGAGCTCACCCCATTCACACTTGGGCGCCCATGCTTAGCCAACTAATCCCTTGAATGTCCCAGTTAGAGTGCGCCTCTCATCGGCGATCACTCTACCTTTCCCTATTGGTCCGACAAGCCCGGTACCTGACTCTAAATAATACAACGTTTATAGATCATAGGGTGTCCGTGTGCCGTAAGGGTTAACATGCCCCCCTTCCTGATGTAGATTCCGTCCTCGGAAGCTAGTGAGTTGAAGCTGGTTCGTCGAGGTGGAAGAGCATTTGAGATGAATGTCCTTAGCCTTCTTCAGTCATTGCAAAATCAAACAACATTGCCACAGTAATTGCATTCTCTTAAAAAGCATATGCAGTTTAGGTAGACTAATTGATTGGTAAAAGAATTTCAAACAATTTGGTAACAATGAACATTAAATTGCAATGTAATCAAATGCATAAACAGATGTAAAGGTAAAAAATTAAACAAGTCTGGGGTCGCTAATTTGACGGTCGAAAGGCACTAGAGATCGAATATTAATACCATGGGTAAGCTTCTTAATTTTCTGTGGTCAATTAAGTTGTTTAATCGCGAGAGCCAAGTATTCATGTTCGAGGGCTGACTAGAGGCTATATCTAGAAAACCTTGTAGTTAAGCTACTATAAAAGGAATTTCTCATGAAATCATCGCCTGACTGATTACTTTTTCTTTAACCCCCCAAAGTCTTTTCACATTGATTCAATTATGATGTGTGTGCTTATTTTGTATGCCTTGGGTTTTTTGCTTTTAAAGGAAAAGCGCCCACACTGGGAACCTCTAGGGCTCTAGTACCATAGGCGATACATGTGAGTGAAGTACCAATTTAAGCAGGGATTTCTCTTCCAGCTTAAAATTTTACATTGTGGCACTTTGATTTTTTGCTTGTTCATTTTCAGCATTTAAATTTTGTAACTTTGGGGGGTCATATAACACTGTTATCCTCCCCAGGCTCATCACATTAGTAAACTCCCTTTATAATACTTAAGCTAAAGGTCAATAGGGTTAAGCCCACTAGAAAGCCCTAGTACATTTCATACAATGCTGCCTAAATCGGATTAAGAACCTAAGTAACCATTGCTTATTAGGAAGGCATTCCCCATGGTATTAAGAGAAGATTTCTAATATCTAGCTTGGTCAAACTAGCTTAGTCGGACTGCTTGATTTTTAAACCTAGACAAGTGATTATGACAAAACATTACATTGAATTAAATGTTTGATACTAAGCCAATGCGCTGAATATTATGCTACCAATCACAATCAAAGCAGACAAACATGGATGCAAAAAGATAAGGGCAATGCTAATGGACAAGAAACACCTGTTTGTGTCGATGGTCGCGCTTGATTTGAAGTGTGAACGAGAGAAAGGTTCCATGAAGGTCCAAATCCTATCAATAGCAACACGCTCCTGTACACACTAGGAAACAAAAGGAATACCTCCAGGAGGCACATTAGTGGGAAAAGAGAACTTCGCTAATCTCTCAACTCTACAACAGAAACACTCCTATCGTACTAATCTTACCTACCCTCCATCACTCAAGTGATGAGGATCAAAGGTGTTTTATGGCATAGGTTTCTGTTTCACTGTACCAGGTGTGACATGTGTAGGTCTGAGTCAATGTTTTGACTTTTAATGTGCATACTCGTTTGCTAATTGCTCTTGCTCTTTTTTTTTTTTTTTTGGTGAGTATAAAGCTTTATATGTACATTCCATAAGATCGGAGATTAAGAGGTCAGGAAGAAAGGTTGAGAGGGAAGCAAGTGAATGATGACTGTCAGCAAACACTCCCCCCTTCCTTGGGTAGATCATACCATTGGAAATGAGCTTGTCACCCTTTGAAACCAATTGTTCCAGTTGGTAATAGGTGAGGATTTTTGCCAGTAGTTTTCTATTACCCTAGGTGCCTCGTCAAGTTGCAAGGGTGGTAAGGTACTCTCCCAGGATCGAACTTGAAGTGGTTCATCAGGTGATTCTTGAACACTGGGAGGTGTGGATTCTTTTGTAGCTTCATGGAGGTCCACTACTATAGATGGAGGCTGTGTAGAAGCTTTTACCTCTATGGATGTATTACATGAGGAGCTAGAAGCTTCATGGGACTCCCCCCTTCCTGAGCTAGGTGGAACAAATCCTTCTTTCTTTGGTACCCAAACTAGCTCGGGAGCGGGTGTGTAGCAGTCTGTGATTTTTTTCTTTCCACGATCATTGATTCGTTTTGGAGCTACGGGATTGGGCTCACTTGGGTCAGGTGTTAGGTAAGAGCACAATCTACGTTTTGGCACCCAGATTTGATCATTTCCTTGATAGTAGCCTTGGGCTTCCAATAGTCATTTAGGGATCCATCGCAACATTTTCTTACTTTTCTTGGAGCGACTGGTACGTTTCTTACAAGGCTTCTGTTTTTTAGCACTAGCTATGGTCACTAAAGAAGCTTTAGGGACCCACTTGTATGTTTTCTTTGTTACATTAGGATGAGTCTTGTGTGTCTCAAGCTTTCTTTCAACTACATCAGTTGAAGCTCTAGAGAGTTGGGCTATGGGGACGTATGGTTCAACCTCCTGGACATGCAATGTCTTGGGTTTTATTTCCTTAGGCAATATCTCAGGGACTATGGCTTGAGTGGTAGGGCTAAGAGTTGGCTTTTGCGTTGTAACACCCCCAGTGCCCCAATCAATAGTGCATTTGGTGGCTATCATCCACGTGCGACCTAGGTTTATATTACCCTCCATAGTTCCAGTAGGCATGACCAAAAAGTTTTGAGCTACAATTCCATTGTCATAACTGACAGAAGTGTGCCAGATTCCAAAAACCGTAGTTTTTTTCTTGTTGACACCCTTGACTTGGATAATACTCTCAGATAGAGGTGGCTTCCCTAACTGACACCACACCCCATAGGATAGCAGATTATATTTAGCACCCGTGTCCAATAAGACGTTATATAGCACTTTTCCATAGGCACTATTTAACTCAATAGGGTATCGTAGAGGTGTGTCAGAGTCCAACCCATCCTCTTCGATTTCCACATACGAGTCCAACCCATCCTCTTCGATTTCCATGTGTGCATAAGGGGCTAGAGGCACATATGATCGAGGCCCCATATTAGGTACTACGACACTAGGTAGTGGCACTGCGCTAACCGTAGATGTCATCGGTACATTCTCTGTCAGGATTATCCCTAGAGTGAGCACTGTGTTTTCCTTAATAGAGGGTTGCGCCAAGTTAGGGAAGCTAAAGTTGTCGCTCGGAGGCTCAGATTGCATAGAGACCCCAGGTGAAATGACGTAAGATGGGTCCATGGGACTCATTAGAGGAGTCTCCATTTGTGATAGAGTAGGCTATTGAGCCTTGCTCGTATCCAGAAATCTCATGGGGCCAGTTGAGAGTATATTTACCCCTCGGTTTTGCCTTTCTGATTGAATAATGCCATGGATAACATTACAGATCATTTTCTGTTGATCTTCGATGCTCGTGGCACTAGAGGTGGATTGTACAATCTCTATCCATCCTACATGGTAGGCGTGGCCAGAGTGTAGATCCGTCAACACCTCAGTGTGGAGGTCGTATGTCCAATGATCGTTAATGAACAATCCTTCTAGAGTCGACGTGTTAACGGTTTCTTGTGAGGTAGAAGCAATGTTGCTCCCCGTGGTTTTACTTGTCACCAACGGTACTCTAGAGGGAACTTCTGAAGGAGGCAGCTCAACAGGGCCTTCGTGGTAAGAAGTTGGCAGGATATCCACATGGACACTCTTTGGGGGTGTGGGGTCCACGTGCGATGTGAAAGGAGATTCCACTTCCCCACCCCCTTCATGTGCTTCATTTGCATCAGGTTTCGAGCGAGTAGCTCTACCTAATGTTTCCATGAAACGGCTAAACATACTAGTACTAGGCTGTGGAGCTTTGGGAGGTGCATGGCCTTCTCTCTCAGTGTTTTGGGTAGAGTATGCTTCCATGATTTCTGAGTCGGAGGAGGAATCACTAGCGGCTATTTTAGGGTCTTGGGTGGTGCTACCTTGTGTCCCCGCTGAGGATCTAGAGCTTATCGTGGATGGGTAATGGGTGTCCATATGAATAGAGGCACTACCAATGTGATCGTGCTCTAACACTCGTCCAGAGCGTAGGTTCATATGACTTGATCCCCTAGAAGTGTCAGTGAGTGCCCGTGAAGGCTGCTCACCTAGTATTTTTGGGTGTTTTGCAACCCAAGTCTTTCCTTAATTTGACTTTTTGGTCCTTTTTTTCTGACCCGGCTATAGAATAGAGCGTATGATAGCTCAAAACGAGCGTCTCGGTCAGAGGGTCATGCCGTGCTTTACAGCCCTCCGTTTGGTTCTATTTTGCTCCAGAAAATCCCGAAACAGTCTTTTCCTAGCTGGGGAACTAGGCTCCAAATAGCAAGTCTAAGGGTGCAAGTGGGAAGAGAAGGGAGGAGAGTGGAGGACTTGTCCCACATGCTCTCATTCCCTCTTGAGGAAGTAAGGTATATATATAAGAGTGAGTCTAGTATATATCATAGGGCTGAGGCCTGGGCCTGGGCCTGGGCTTGGGCTTGGGCTTGGGCTTGGGGAAATGATCCCGATCCCGATCTATCTTTTATACAAACCAACCCGTCCGTTTTTATAACTCACGTTTTTTATTTTCGAAAATTTAACCTCCCACTCACTCGCGTTTTTATTTTTTGGATTTTTTTTTTCTTTGATTCAGAAAATGCAGAAATTGAAAACGCAGAAATTGAAAAAACGCAAGAAATGCAGAAAATTGCAGAAATTGGAACTTGACAGAAAATTTAACACAGAAAATGCAGAAAATGCAGAAATTGAAACTTGACAGAACCAAAAAATGCAGAAAATGCAAAAACGCAAGAAATGCTAACTGTGCAGTGCAAACCAAAAAACGTAGAAAACGCAAAAAACAGAAATCTCCACACAACTACACACACTCATTCCCTGCCTTTCCTATGATAGAAATTGCACCACAAGAAATCGTAAAGTGCTAACCGAGCTTAGTGTAGGGCATTTCCCCGGCAACGGCGCCAAAAATGTGCGCTCCTTGCCGCACTGTCGAAGCAAGAGACTTGCCAATACACCATGTGCGAGCCACAAATGGCTCCAAGCACACAACAAGCCTAAACTAGCAAGCTCAAGAGAGCAAAGGGTGTGTCACTCACCGCTCTGCGCTCGCCTTCGTGGTGGATTCCTCGCCGCGATGAAGAAGAAGCTGCAGTCGTGCCGCGCTCAACCGCTTCGCCGCCTTCGTGCCTTCGTAATGCTCGATCGCACACACACTCTCCCTCTCTCTCTCTCTCTCTCTCACACACACACACACACACACACACACACACACACACACACACACACACACACACACACACACAGACACACACACACACAAGGAGGTGAAGAAGAAGAAGATGGAGATGGAGATGGAGCAAGAGCACTCTTCTATTGCACAAATGAGAGAATGAGTAAAAATTAGGTTTAGTTGGCTTTTATATGAGCTCACCCCATTCACACTTGGGCGCCCATGCTTAGCCAACTAATCCCTTGAATGTCCCAGTTAGAGTGCGCCTCTCATCGGCGATCACTCTACCTTTCCCTATTGGTCCGACAAGCCCGGTACCTGACTCTAAATAATACAACGTTTATAGATCATAGGGTGTCCGTGTGCCGTGAGGGTTAACAAAGACGTGAGTAAGCCAATGAGAAGACATTTGATCCTATCAAGGAGACTTCATCAAACACTACAAGCTCCAAGTCTTGATAAAGTAAGGACAATGCATCTAGCTTTTCTGCTCCGAGGCTTGTGTGTGCCGTAGTTATCAAAGGCAAATGTAAAGCTGAGTGTATAGTTGTACCACCAATGTTGAATGCTGCGTTGCCTGTATATGCCATCAGAAGTGCCTTAGGAAATCCAGGATTGTGGCCCGACTTATTTTGTAGAAACAAATGAGGGCTTTGACTAGCAAGAGCAACATGAATGTTTTTCCAGTGCCTGCTCCACCTGTGAGGAAGAGATGTATCTTTTCTAACGGCACTATGCATTTTTTGAGCATGACATCATCAAGGATGAGTCGCTGTTGTGGGTTTAGCTTCTTTATTGATGAGTGGAAATCCTCATTGGTCATGCCAATATGTTTGGAAAAATGCAAAGCAAATGGTTTCTTCGTCTGTTGCTTTGATAGGGTGTTGATCATCACATTGGCATTGTCGGAATCGTTCAAGGAGCTTACACTTCTCGTGTTGAGTGAGGTTGTGACGGCTGTTGCGAATCTATCGAGCGGAGCTGGTTCGACAACGAACTATGATTCATTGTTTTTCACTGTCTCACTGTTCGAAGTGTAGACATCGATCCAAGACAAACCTTCGGGCAGGTTCTCATTCTCATTGCTTGACCACGGCAAGAAGAGAAGGCATTGTTCTCTGTAGTGGTTGTCAGGGTCTTTGGCTTTATTGTATCTAACGTACCGTATGCTGCGTGCCCTTCACAGTAACGTGTCAGGCCTGGAGGGATTTTTGGTTGTGGAAGTGAAATGGGCCAAGCACATAGCAAAGAACGAGTGTGGTTTGGAGGCATATTTGTCAATGATGGAGGTAGAGAATATTTCTGTCGTGTCGGGGTGCATTTTTTGCAAGGCGTTCTTTTTTTTTAGAACGAGAGCACGCTCTTCAGGTGGATTAGTATTTATGTATATGAATTCTCTAGAGGAGCTATGCAATGGAAGCGAGAGACATATGTAAGCAGCTTGCTGTGAACTAATCTGCTGTGTGTTAAGGATTGTGCTACCAACTTTTCATAGTCTCTCCAACGTTGTTGCATTGTTTGCGACATAGTGATCAACCTGTGCCTTGATTGCTCCTATTAATATATTGTCCATTTTTGTCATGTATGAGGTGCAATAGCTCCCAACTCCATGTGCGTTTAGCACGAACTGTATATCTGTGTTTGCATTCCAAAGTGAAGCTATTGACTTGTTGAAGTTGTTTGTGAATATATCGCTTGGTTTGCCCTTGAGGAAAATAGTGGGTCCCGAGATAGTTGCTTGCAATGCAAGCAAGTACTGTTCCATGGAGAGTTGTACTTGTTCTAGCCATTCTTCAAATGTAGGGGAATTTTGTAAATCAATTTGGCTTAGTTGTCTTCCGACTTGTTGCAAGTAAAGCTTACCTTGTCTCGCTATGTTCGCCTCAAGTATTTGTGCACTCCTTGCCGCACTGTCGAAGCAAGGGACTTGCCAATACACCGTGTGCGAGCCACAAATGGCTCCAAGCACACAACAAGCCTAAACTAGCAAGCTCAAGAGAGCAAAGGGTGTGTCACTCACCGCTCTACGCTTGCCTTCGTGGTGGATTTCTTGCCGCGATGAAGAAGAAGCTGCAGTCGTGCCGCGCTCAACCGCTTTGCCGCCGTCGTGCCTTCGTAATGCTCGATCGCACACACACTCTCCCTCTCTCTCTCTCTCTCACACACACACACACACAAGGAGGTGAAGAAGAAGAAGATGGAGATGGAGCAAGAGCACTCTTCTATTGCACAAATGAGAGAATGAGTAAAAATTAGGTTTAGTTGGCTTTTATAGGAGCTCACCCCATTCACACTTGGACGCCCATGCTTAACCAACTAATCCCTTGAATGTCCCAATTAGAGTGCGCCTCTCATCGGCGATCACTCTACCTTTCCCTATTGGACCGACAAGCCCGGTGCCTGACTCTAAATAATACAACGTTTATAGATCATAGGGTGTCCGTGTGCCGTGAGGGTTAACATGCCCCCCTTCTTGATGTAGATTCTGTCCCCGGAAGCTATTGAGTTGAAGCTGGCTCGTCGAGGTGGAAGATCATTTGAGATGAATGTCCTTAGCCTTCTTCAGTCACTGCAAAATCAAACAACATTGGCACAGTAATTGCATTCTCTTAAAAAGCATATGCAGTTTAGGTAGACAAATTGATTGGTCAAAGAATTTCAAACAATTTGTTAGCAATGAACATTAAATTGCAATGTAATCAAATGCAAAAACAAATGTAAAGGTAAAAAATTAAACAAGTCTGGGGTCGCTAATTTGACGGTCGAAAGGCACTAGAGATCGAATATTAATACCATGGGTAAGCTTCTTAATTTTCTGTGGTCAATTAAGTTGTTTAATCGCGAGAGCCAAGTATTCATGTTCGAGGGCTGGCTAAAGGCTATATCTAGAAAACCTTGTAGTTAAGCTACCATAAAAGGAATTTCTCATGAAATCATCGCCTGACTGATTACTTTTTCTTTGACCCCCCAAAGTTTTTTCACATTGATTCAATTTGAGATGTGTGCTTATTTTGTATGCCTTGGGTTTTTTGCTTTTCAAGGAAAAGCGCCCACACTGGGAACCTCTAGGGCTCTAGTACCATAGGCGATACATGTGAGTGAAGTACCAATTTAAGCAGGGATTTCTCTTCCAGCTTAAAATTTTACATTGTGGCACTTTGATTTTTTGTTTGTTCATTTTCAACATTTAAATTTTGTAACTTTGGGGGGTCATATAACACTGTTATCCTCCCCAGGCTCATCACATTAGTAAACTCCCTTTATAATACTTAAGCTAAAGGTCAACAGGGTTAAGCCCACTAGAAAGCCCTAGTACATTTCATACAATGCTGCCTAAATCGGATTAAGAACCTAAGTAACCATTGCTTATTAGGAAGGCATTCCCCATGGTATTAAGAGAAGATTTCTAATACCTAGCTTGGTCAAACTAGCTTAGTCGGACTGCTTGATTTTTAAACCTAGACAAGTGATTATGACAAAACATTACATTGAATTAAATGTTTGATACTAAGCCAATGCGCTGAATATTATGCTACCAATCACAATCAAGGCAGACAAACATGGATGCAAAAAGATAAGGGCAATGCTAATGGACAAGAAACACCTGTTTGTGTTGATGGTCGCGCTTGATCTGAAGTGTGAACAAGAGAAAGGTTCCATGAAGGTCCAAATCCTATCAATAGCAACACGCTCCTGTACACACTAGGAAACAAAAGTAATACCTCCAGGAGGCACATTAGTGGGAAAAGAGAACTTCGCTAATCTCTCAACTTTAAAACAGAAACACTCCTATTGTACTAATCTTACCTACCCTCCATCACTCAAGTGATGAGGATCAAAGGTGTTTTATGGCATAGGTTTCTGTTTCACTGTGCCAGATGTGACATGTGTAGGTCTGAGTCAATGTTTTGACTTTTAATGTGCATACTCGTTTGCTAATTGCTCTTGCTCTTTATTTTTTTGTTTTTTTGTGAGTATAAAGCTTTATATGTACATTCCCTAAGATCGGAGACTAAGAGGTCAGGGAGAAAGGTTGAGAGGGAAGCAAGTGAATGATGGATGTTCACAAACACTCCCCCCTTCCTTGGGTAGATCATACCGTTTGAAATGAGCTTGCCACCCTTTGAAACCAATTGTTCCAGTTGGTAATAGGTGAGGATTTTTGCCAGTAGTTTTCTATTACCCTAGGTGCCTCGTCAAGTTGCAAGGGTGGTAAGGTACTCTCCCAGGATCGAACTTGAAGTGGTTCATCAGGTGATTCTTGAACACTAGGAGGTGTGGCTTCTTTTGTAGCTTCATGGAGGTCCACTACTATAGATGGAGGCTGTGTGGAAGCTTTTACCTCTATGGATGTATTACATGAGGAGCTAGAAGCTTCATGGGACTCCCCCCTTCCTGAGCTAGGTGGAACAAATTGTTCTTTCTTTGGTACCCAAACTAGCTCGGGAGCGGGTGTATAGCATTCTGTGATTTTTTTCTTTCCACGATCATTGATTCGTTTTGGAGCTACGGGATTGGGCTCACTTGGGTCAGGTGATAGGTAAGAGCACAATCTACGTTTTGCACCCAGATTTGATCATTTCCTTGATAGTAGCCTTGGGCTTCCAATAGTCGTTTAGGGATCCATCGCAACATTTTCTTATTTTTCTTGGAGCGAGTGGTACGTTTCTTACAAGGCTTCTGTTTTTTAGCACTAGGTATGGTCACTAAAGAAGCTTTAGGGACCCACTTGTATGTTTTCTTCGTTACATTAGGATGAGTCTTGTCATAAGCGATATGCATTGCTTGTAGCATATTTAAGGGTATAGGCATTTCATCCCCCTCAGGTGTTACCCAGGTCATCCCCCTATTTCCCCAAGTGTCTATGGTTGATGCTAGGTGTACCCAGTCTACGTTGTCTGATTCCGTCATACCCGGTAACACATCCATGTAAGGAGAATCTTGGCCAATGTCTGTATCCTTCTTACAAGTGTAACAATATTGTAGTGGGGCTGAGTGAACTGTGGTATCAGAGCGATGATCAATAATGGTTTTACTCCCTAAGGGGTGTACCTTACCAGTCACCAAATCCACTCTAAGGACAGAGTCTTGGAATTGCAAATAGACATGATTTTTAGACCAATCATGAACCATTTGTGCTTCCCTCATGAATGGTCGTCCTAAAATCATTTCATATGACATAAGGTGTTTAGAGAAATCCATTACAATGAACGTATGTCGTACCTTGTGTCCTAGAACTTTGATCTTAAGATCCTTGAGCATCCCCATAGGTTTGGCTATGGTACCATTTGCCATCTTTACCACAATGTTAATAACACTGAGGCGGGGTTTTCCCATGGATTCCCAACAATCTTTTGTAATGATGCTAACTCCCGCACCACCATCAAGAATTCCCTTTATAGTTAATCCCTTGGTAGTGATGGGTAGGGTCGCATTAGACTCGTCGCCTTCAAAATACTGCCCTAATTCGTTAATGGGTACCTCGATCACAGACTCGTGTCCATCTAAGTCAAGTGATTGCACATGATTTTCCTCATCAATCATAATCGAGTCAGGCCTATTTGGTTGCGCAAACTGCGGTAATCCCGTTCGTAGCTCTCCGTTAAGGAATGCTCGAAGTGCAAGGAATAACTCAGGATCTCCATACAGCTTTTCTATGATCGTGGTTCGGACCTCAGAAGACATGAAGTCCACTAGTTTGGCAACATTCATTGGCGTTTTGCAGGGTGTAGGTCCTTGACTAGGAACTGGTGAGGATGGAATCTCATATTCCTCAATGGGATCAGGTATTCCTTCGTTAAACATCCTTTCCAACAAGAAGGGTGTATGCTCACTTTCTGATGTCCCGTCCTCACTCCCTTCTTGGATGATACTAGATATGGCTAACGGTCTATGGTTCATGTGGGCTGGATGAACTTGCGTGGGAAACATTGTGTCATGAATTTTGACATGCATGGGTTCTGGTTCTAGTTTCCTTTGAGTCTTCTCCACTAAACCTCTTAGATGTTTCACCTGCTCAATCTCGTCTACTGGGTTTGGGTACGTCCCGATCTTCTTTTCACGATTCTTCCCTTTTTGCCCCTGCGGTTTATCTTGGGGGTCTTGGATTGGATTTGGAAACACTTGTGGTGTTTTCAGAGGCTCTTTATGATTTTCTCTTATTCGGTTTTCATTTGGTTCCATGTTACGGTTTTCTTTGTCGGTCTTTCTCTTTGTGGTATTGGTTCTAGTCTCCATTGTCTCGATTGAATCTGAATCATCCTCGAGGTCATTCATATACACGGGGTCATCTCCTTCCTATGTTTGTTTTGGAACTTGGCTTTGAATTTTCCGTATTCTGCGACTTCTTCCTTCGTGTCTTCTTTTTCTTTGCTTGGATAACTGACGCGGTATCTCTCTCTTCGAGGATATGGCCTGGCCCTTGAAGCATGGACCGTGTAATCGCATAAGCGGGTGCGACGGGTGGTATTGGCGATGTCACACTAGCAATTTCGACCAAATTCAGGGGTGTGATTTTAGGCGCATTTGGGTTATAGGGGCATTGGGCAATCAAGTGATCTATGCCACAATGATTACATGTGAGTATTGGCATTGCAGACGTGCTCCCTTGATTCATTTGCATCTGTGTAGCATTCTTTTGCAGCCTAATAGGGCACTCCGCTGCTCGATGTGGTCCACCACACTCGTAGCATTGAAGAGGTGGCCTCCTAGCCTGGGTGTTGATATTTTGACCTCTGGATGCGAGAGCAGTAGCTTGATAAACCGGCTTGACTTGTCCCCAACAATCTTCCATGTAGTATATAGGACACTCTTCCAATGTATCAAGTCCGTAGGCAATACTAGTGTCTATCTCCTCCTCACAACCATCTGCATAAGCATTTGATGGCTCGCAACCCACTTGGTTCATAGGGGCGACTCTTGGATGCGGGGGCTGCGGTCCTAGCACAGGAGGTGGTAGCGGTGTAGCTTGTACAACATTTTGAGATCTAGGGACCATGTGTTGCGGTAGTTGCTCAACAAGTGGAGCAGGCATCAATACAGGAGCTCGAGGCGCATTCGTCCAGGCTACAGGTGGTCTATTTGCCATCATACGTTTGATCATTAAACAATCCTTAGCTTGGTGACCATACCTACCACATGCGTTGCAAGTTCCATTAAATTTTACTCTAAACGTAGGGCACTCACTAGTGCTATGTGGACCTAAGCAAATGGAACACCATTGTTGCTCCCTTCTTGGATACATGTGACTATTTTGAGGGGGTCGATTATCCTTAAGAGACTCTTGAATTGCCTTGGTGAGGTCTGTCAAGAATGTCTCAAATACCTTTGGCTCATTGGCAATGGGCTTTGCAGTCATGGGTTCATACTCAATGGCTTGTGAGCTAGTGGATCTCGTGTCAGTAGACACCCTCATGCCTGCTATCATCAAGTTGTCCTCTAATTAGATTGCATTGGCAGTGACATCTTCCCAGGTTGTGATACCTCTAATCACTAGTCCATTATAGATTCCTTCATTCCTCAACCCTCGAATGAATCGATCAAGCAGTTGGTTATTGTTGAAGCGCTCATTTACAGGGCAGCGAGAGTTTAAGTGCTTTAGACGACTAATGAAGTCCCTTACTGACTCTCCTTCCTTACGTTCGGCCTTCTGTAGCTGAGATGCTACACCCCAAAGCACACCTTCTCGTATGTACTCCTTTAGAAACAACCTTCGAAGGGTAGGGTAGATTGTTTTCTCGTCCACCCTTAGGGTCCTATACCAATCTCCAGCCTTCCCACTTAATGTCAAGCTTAAGGCATTGCACTTATGTAGTTCGTTGCGTTCCCCTAAGGAATCACATACTTGTTCAAACACTTCAATGTGTTTCCTAGCATCTTCGTCCCCATTGAATTTTTGCGTGAGTTTGGCAATTTGTACTGCCTTACTTCTAGGCTCTCTATCAGATGCGTGACGCATATTTTCCGCGATAGATCGACCTATGGTTTGAGCAAACGCTGCCAAGTCACCTATGTGAGGAGGCAGGGCCGGTGGAGGTACTCTTGGAATCATATGTGGGAGAGGGACGGGTGCCGGTCTTGGCATATGTGTGGATGATGCAGGATATGGAACATAACCGAACATAGGTCCACTCGGATAAGAGCTAGGGAGCGGCACTCGAGGAGCATAAACAAGTGGTACAATTGGAGGTGTGGGGGCCATGTGTGCATAAGGGGCTAGAGGCACATATGGTCGAGGCCCCATATTAGGTACTACGACACTAGGTAGTGGCACTGCGCTAACCGTAGATGTCATCGGTACATTCTCTGTCAGGCTTATCCCTGGAGTGAGCACTCTGTTTTCCTTGATAGAGGGTTGAGCCAAGTTAGGGAAGCTAAAGTTTTCGCTCGGAGGCTTAGATTGCATAGAGACCCCCGGTGAAATGACGTAGGATGGGTCCATGGGGCTCATTAGAGGAGTCTCCATTTGTGATAGAGTAGGCTGTTGAGCCTTGCTCGTATCCAGAAATCTCATGGGGCCAGTTGAGAGTATATTTACCCCTCGGTTTTGCCTTTCTGATTGAATAATGCCATGGATAACATTACAGATCATTTTCTGTTGATCTTCGATGCTCGTGGCACTAGAGGTGGATTGTACAATCTCTATCCATCCTACATGGTAGGCGTGGCCAGAGTGTAGATCCGTCAACACCTCAGTGTGGAGGTTGTATGTCCAATGATTGTTAATGAACAATCCTTCTAGAGTCGACGTGTTAACGGTTTCTTGTGAGGTAGAAGCAATGTTGCTCCCCGTGGTTTTACTTGTCACCAACGGTACTCTAGAGGGAACTTCTGAAGGAGGCAGCTCAACAGGGCCTTCTTGCTAAGAAGTTGGTAGGATATCCACATGGACACTCTTTGGGGGTGTGGGGTCCACGTGCGATGTGAAAGGAGAGTCCACTTCCCCACCCCCTTCGTGTGCTTCATTTGCATCAGGTTCCGAGCAAGTAGCTCTACCTAATGTTTCCATGAAACGGCTAAACATACTAGTACTAGGCTGTGGAGCTTCGGGAGGTGCATGGCCTTCTCTCTCAGTGTTTTGGGTAGGGTATGCTTCCATGATTTCTGAGTCGGAGGAGAAATCACTAGAGGCTATTTTAGGGTCTTGGGTGGTGCTACCTTGTGTCCCCGCTGAGGGTCTAGAGCTTATCGTGGATGGGTAATGGGTGTCCGTATGAACAGAGGCACCCTCAATATGCTCGTGTTCTAGCACCCGCCCAGAGCGTAAGTGCATGTGCTTTTGATACCCTAAGGTGTCAAAAAGCTGCTTTAGGAGGCCTTGTGACTAGTTTTTAGCGTGTTTTTTGTTTGTTTTTTTGCTAGATTTTTTAGAGCGTGTCGTGGAATGGGCCGTGTGATAGCTCGAAACGAGCGTATCGGTCAGAGGGTCGTGCCGTGCTTTACAGCCCTCCGTTTGGTCACTCTATGCCCTCGGAATCCCTAAAACTGTCAATTTCCAGTAGGGAACTAGGCCCAAACTAGAAAGTCTAAGGGTGCAAGTGGGAAGAGAAAGGAGGAGAGTGGAGGACTTGTCCCACATGCTCTCATTCTCTCTTGAGGGAGTAGGGTATATATATAAGAGTGAGTCTAGTATATATCATAGGACTGAGGACTAAGGCTTGGGCTTGGGCTTGGGCTTGGGCTTGGGGAAACAATCCCGATCTATCTTTTATACAAACCAACCCGTCTGTTTTAAGAGTCACGTTTTTTATTTTCTAGAAATTTCACCGCCCGTTCACTCGCGTTTTTATTTTTTATTTTTTCAGAAAAAAAATATTTTTAAAAAAAAATCACAGAAAATACAGAAATTGAAAACGCAGAAATTGAAAATGCAGAAAATTGAAAAAACGCAGAAATGCAGAAAAACGCAGAAATTGAAAATGCAGAAATGCAGAAAATTGAAAAAACGCAGAAATGCAAAAAATTACAGAAATGGAAAACGCCGAAATTGAAAATGCAGAAATTGCAGAAATTGAAAAAACGCAAGAAATGCAGAAAATTGAAAAAGCACAGACAATAGCAGAAATTGAAACTTGACAGAAAACGCAAAAAACAGAAATCTCCACACACTCCTTCCCTGCCTTTCCTATGATAGAAATTGCACCACAAGGAAGCGTAAAGTGCTAACCGAGCTTAGTGTAGGGCATATCCCCGACAGCGGCGCCAAAAATGTGCGCTCCTTGCCGCACTGTCGAAGCAAGGGACTTGCCAATACACCGTGTGCGAGCCACAAACGGCTCCAAGCACACAACAAGCCTAAACTAGCAAGCTCAAGAGAGCAAAGGGTGTGTCACTCACCGCTCTACGCTTGCCTTCGTGGTGGATTCCTCGCCGCGATGAAGAAGAAGCTGCAGTCGTGCCGCGCTCAACCGCTTCGCCGCCGTCGTGCCTTCGTAATGCTCGATTGCACACACACTCTCCCTCTCTCTCTCTCTCTCTCTCTCTCTCTCTCTCTCTCTCACACACACACACACACACACACACACAAGGAGGTGAAGAAGAGGAAGATGGAGATGGAGCAAGAGCACTCTTCTATTGCACAAATGAGAGAATGAGTAAAAATTAGGTTTAGTTGGCTTTTATAGGAGCTCACCCCATTCACACTTGGGCGTACATGCTTAACCAACTAATCCCTTGAATGTCCCAATTAGAGTGCGCCTCTCATCGGCGATCACTCTACCTTTCCCTATTGGACCGACAAGCCCAGTGCCTGACTCTAAATAATACAAAGTTTATAGATCATAGGGTGTCCGTGTGCCGTGAGGGTTAACAATATTCCTTGCCAGATACTAGTTGTGAATGGCATGGGGAAACGTGGAAATCCAAAACAGCAACTTTTGCTCTTCTTTTGGCAAGTCTTATGGTGCTCGTGCTTGTAAGCTTCAGAAAGGTCATTGGGCAAGATGGACCCATCTATGCTAATGTGGGTATCTACAAACACTACAATATCATGATCTGAGTGCGTTGTGAGTGAGGGAGCATTTTCTAGCCACAACAAACCATGATCATGTTGGCTACCGCGACTTTGGAACTCCGTGATGAAAAAGAAGTCTCGTATTTTTCCACGCGGAAATGAGCATGAACATAGTGGGCATTTCATTAGAATAGATTCCTAATGAGAATTACAAGAGTGATTGGGTGGAGAGAGCAACAAAAAGCATAACACCTAGTTAGATAACATGAACAATACTTTCAAAAGAGAGACAAATTAAGCTATTGACAACAGTTGAGGACCGGATTTTCATGGAGCCGGTCCCCCCTCCAAAAGGCTTTGTATTATGGTTTCTCCCATAAAGAGAGACATTGTACAATACAATTCTTTGTGTTCCTTTAAGACTAGCTAGTGCAATGAAGATGAAAGCTTCATGCACTAAGAAAAACACTTAGCAAACACAACATTAATTATCCCCGGTCTCAGACCCAAGACCTCACACACCTTCGAAGATGGTGAGAGCTAGCAGGGTACGAGAGTAGATTGAGAGGAAGAAGGAGTATCTTACGAGAAAGATGTACATCTCCTCACATAATCACTCATATTAGCATAGCTTAGCTTAGTAATTAGCATGGTAGAGGAGATGAGAATGCATTGAAGCTTGGCTCTTTGTTGGATTTTCATCCACATGCCAAGAGTGTGTCGATGTAGGCTTCTATCTCACAAGCTTGGAGTAGGTGATAAGCTCTCCATTAAATCTTGGGAAGAGATAATCTTCTTTTTTTCACACATGAGATTGTGTGAGTGTGTGTGTGTGTGTGATAATGCCTTGCAAAAATCAGCCCCCCCTCTCTCTCTCTTGGGCGAGCCCTCTTGCTATTTGCTCTTGCTCTACCCTCATTGGACCTCCCCAAGTCAAGCCAATGACTATTAAGCAGCATAAGTGATAGCCTTCTGACATGTGTCCCCCTTTCCCCTTTTGTGAGAGCTTTAGGTAATTTAATAATTCAACTAAACTCTCATTGGACCCCTTTGCCTCCTGGCCAATAGGAATCAGGCAAGCCATTGGGCTGCTGAATGCTCATTGGACCCCTTGGGAGACTGTCCAATAGTCTTCGAGAGGACTTAATTCTCATTGGTTCTTTTATTAAGTGTTTTTAAATTAATTAAACTAGATTTACTCTAGCCTAATTCTCATTGGTCCACCTCCAAGGCCATCCAATAGGAATTGGGTACACCTTGTGGGCATCTGGGCTAGGGAGCTGACATGTGTCCCTCATTCCCTTTGTGTAAAGGGAGCTTGTGTGTGTGTGTGTGTGTGTGTGGCTTTCTCTCTCATCCCCTACAAGAAAGGCTCGCCCCCTCCTAAGTAGGGATTGCAAAAGACTTTTTTGTACACACACAAAGCATCCAATGCCCCTAGGGTTGACCTTTGGACACAACCTTTGAATTTTGGAACCTTAGCATTTTGGAAGTCTTAATGGGCTGAGCCTTAGGGTCTTTTTAGCCCATTGTTGCACATGGCTCTTTTGCAGATGGCCCCCCCTTTTGGATCCCTATTTTCCCTCCTTTGGATCCCGACAGTGGCCGGTCTGCTAGCTTAACCAATATTCTAGCTTTTTCTCCCCTGGCACTTCCCCACATTAAATGATTAGTTTAATATGAGAAAATCATTTAGGAGAATTAGATATTGATTATTATGACAGCGTTGAACCTGTTGACGTAGAAACGAGCAATTTTAATGGGATCGACACGAATGAGGCGACGTTGGTACGAGCTCAGGCTCTCTCCGGGCTCTTGGCTCAGCAGAACTAACTTCTCTAGTGCAGCAAGAAGCTCTTTTCATCTTCGCTCTGCGGAGGAGAACGTGACAAAAAATGTGGGTGGTCCAAGTTGTCGGATCATTGCGAAGACTTTTTTTTTCATCTTTTCCTTGTAGTCGGGGGATGTGCGCAGTGCCTCGAAGTCTCTGAAGTCTAACCTTGAGTTGAGAAGCCTCTCTATGTTTGTGTCTTCTACAACTTGCGTTGCAGTCAGAACTGCACCTACTAGCTTTCCCTTGCGTATTTGCACCCAATTAGAGGAAGCAACTTGTTATGACATGATTTTGATAGACTTGAAAAATAAATTCTCGATGTCCAGGGCAAATCTTCTGTCGAAGTTCAGGAGCTCCCACTTTGCAATCGTTTGATAATCTTTGGTTGCGGCTTCTCTATATCTTCTAGGGGACCCAAAGAAAAGAGTTGGGAAGCTCAACTCCTCGCAATACTTGTCCGTGAAGAGGCTCAACGGTGAATTTCCCTCGCAAGGTGCAACATGAAGAATCTTGCCATTGTAATCGACAACCTCTGCCACACTTGTGACGCCATGAAGCATGACATCAGTCTGTTCATCCTCAAGCTCAACATCGTGCGCATTGGCATCAAGGGTATTCACAGGAGCCATACTTAGACTAGAAAGGTGTACAAGCCACTTATCGTTGATGGTGACACCTTCTCTCATGTAGAGTGGTGTGGACAATAGCGTAGTGGTTGCACGCATTGTGAGCAGGGGTCGCACAACACCGTTTAGGTAACATCTATCGTATTTGAGCTTCCGTTTGATTCCCACAAGGACAGAAGCCTCATCCTCAATGAAGCGAGGCAGCACAGCCTGTCTCTTCTCCAAGTTGGCAAGCACATTGACAACGCTACCTCTAAGCCCATACTGACCATCATACATCAGTTCACGTATCTTGGAGAAGGGGATACGAATGGAGACCAAGAGTGCCTCTACGGGGTTTAGATCTGACACAAAGGGAAGCGCTGGATTGAACCCTGTCTCTTGCAAGCTCCACATGCGATCGCTTGTCAAGTGTTTCTTGCACTGGCTGAAGACGTACACATACCCATAGCGTCTTCGCTTCCTCGAAGTGGATTTCGCAACTAAAGGCAGAAGCTGACGTGTTAGCTGGCGTCGGAATAGCAAGCGTCCACATTTTTTGCAGGGTGTAATGGGCTTGTCCTTGATGCTTTTGTTGTATCTCTTAATCGGCTTGCTCAACCTGGCATGGGTGCGTTGTATCTGAGCACCAGTGACCAGGCCCTTATCTTTCTCCAGGTGTGAAAGCTTGCATTTCACGGGTTGGATTGCGTGCAATGTGTGTGGGTGCTTGGCCTGGAACATGTGGACCACCTCAACATCAGGCAAAGCCTCATGCAACAAGGATAGCCTATGCAAAGTGGCAACCTCATCTTCTTTCCATCCAACACGTGTACGGCTTGAGCACGTTGTGAAGGTGAGAAGGTATGCGATGCCATTGCTTATTTCAGAGAGCAGAATGCCCTTTGCAAGAAATGGTTTCGATGGCATCCCCAAGATGATTGTTCTCATGCTTCCATTTCTTTTCAAATACACTTTTAACCTACAAATCGCAAAGCAAGAAAAGGCCGTTAACACGTCGAGGCTAAGAGCAAGTGAGTTGGTGCATGTTGAATACAAAGATGAGAATTTTGTGGCCGTCATTGCGCTAGTGGCCTTGTCAGTAGAGAAGAAGAGGCATGCACCAGGGATACATGTATTTCAAGCAAGAAGCTCTCAAACAAGTTGTTGAGAAAATTTGATCTAAGGTCATGCGGTGCACCTGTTGAGTTTTGGAGATGGTGTAGCGCGAGGAAGATGTCTGAATTGTTCGGAAACTGTGCCGCAAAAAAGATATCGACATCGTGTTCGAGCAAGTGAGTCATTGCAAAGACACGCAAAGATTGTAAATATTCAGCCGTCTTGTGTGTTTGTTTTTGTGTGTGTGTGTGTGTGTGTGTGTGTGTGTGTGTGTGTGTGTGAGAGAGAGAGAGAGAGAGAGAGAGAGAGAGAGAGTCTGTGCTTTGGAAGGTTGAAAAGATGGAGAGGAAGGAACAGTAGAAAGCGAGTTATGGAGAGACACCACGACAACAAGGCTCAAAAGCAGGATACCATTTTCTTATGAAACTCCATATACAATGGACAAGCCAAAATTTAGTTCATCGATTGTAGAGGGGTCTAGGTAAGGAAGCATAGTTATTCGTGGTGAAAGGCCAAAAGCTATGGAAATCCATGCTCTCAAAGCATCTAGGTTTCCAACAAAGGAGTGAAAGATATCATAGACCCATTTGTGCCAATTTTGAACACACCCTCGCCAAGAGATGTTGATAAAATATACCTCACCTCTGGAATGCTCTCCATGTAAACCTCCTTAAAGCTCCTTGGCAAGGCCAAAAGACGATCCACCATAGACCCTGACACTTGAACCGCCACAACACGTCTGTCAATGCTGCTTCGGATCTGTGCCTCCAACCTGAGAGTCGTGTTGATGACGTGATCTTTATTGCAAAGAGAACAACACAGTCGGCCTTCAACCTTCTTCACCTTTGGCGAGTCACAAACTGAGCACTGGGAATGCAAGAGAGCTCTATTGAAGTTCACAAAGCGCAAAGTCCCCACAACCTACAAAAAAAACAAACGTGTAAAGACCACTAAAGATGTCTTTATCCGGTTGAGTACAAAGCATGCAAAGTCACCTCTCTATTGTAGCCGAGAATCTCATGTTGTCTATGAAATGCTGCGGTCAATTCTTGCTTTAAGCATGATCTTCCCACGGGGGCCAAAGTTGTGACGTCCAAAACAGACAATGTGCGCACCTTGCCAACAAAGAGGTCAATATTCCTAGCCACAAACATAACAATGTCCTCCCTAGCCATCTGGGCCATGACTCGATCATAGTCATGCTTTCAAGAGCTTTCAAGAGTTGACAAATCTGACCTACATATGACAAAAGGTTTGTCAATATCGAAAGAAAGAAACGCTGAAGCCAATGCTTCTGATACGTACAACTGATTTGTCGTCTGGGGTTGGGCCATCAGCAACAACCAAATCCCAAAATGTAGTGCCAATTCTCTGATGGAAATTACGACTTTGCAAGACAAGAAACGCCAGTGTCGCTAAGGGCATACATGGGCTAGTAGTCTCGGAAATTGCAGCGTCAGCAAGAAATGTGCTTATCTTAGTCTCATGATAGAAAGCTAAAGAAACAGGGAATGGGTCACAAGGTCGAATGGTTGTCGACACACCGACATGCAAGGAGAACAAAGCTGACCCAACATCATTATGGTTTTTAGCCCTCACAAGAGGATAGTCAATCCTGATGAACAAGCCGATCTTGAGCTCCCTGGTGTAGGTCTCAATGAAGGGATCCACAACAACGACCGTGATCGTGTCGATGCAATCAGCATCGACGATGTCGAACTTGAAGTAACGTGCATTTTTCTTTTGCCCAGGTGAGATGGAACGGTATGTGCCATACCAATTCATGATTTTTCCCTCTATGGAGAAAGGTTTACTACCCTCATCTATATCGCTAATCACGAATAGCGGCAAGGTTTCCTTGACTAACAGGCTTTTCCCATTGTCCAGTAGCTTGCCGCTGTCCAAGACATTGTGAGCAGCCAAAGATTGGCCAACTTCAGAAAATGAGGCTGCAACTTTGCTTAATTTGCGAGCTGGGCAAGGAAGTTGTTGTTGAGACGAAGACGGTGCTTGTGTGCACTCCTCCCCTAGTGGAGAGTATCCTTTGCCTGCAAAAAAAATCAGAGCACCTTCTTAACGCAACTCAACACTCAAGAGTGCATTGTAGCAAAGAACATTGCAGACACGTCAAGCCTGTTCCACAAAGAATGATTGTGCACACTGGCCATACCTGCACTGCTAGCGGGATCGATAGCAGGGCTTCCTTGAAGCAAGGCACGCCTACACCTCTTCCAAGCTACGGTTTCCTCGAAGCCCGAATTTGGGGGCGACCCGGCAGAGCTCGACACCACCAAGTGCGATGAACGTTTGCTTGAAGGACATGGAGGAGACTCAACGAACCTGCGCAGCTCTGCAGGAGGAAAAGAAAAGGAAGCATCCAATTAACCGTAGCATTGACTAGTTGAGCAAAGCAAAGAGGGTGTAAAAAACATCCTACAAGTAGCACACTCGTAAAAGCAAAGGAAGAACAAGGCGCAGAAATGAAGCTCTTGAAAGGATGCGAACAAGCTTGCGCCAAATATGATTTCTTTTTGGATGAGTAAGCAAGCAAGTTGTTTAATCTTGGAAAATGTCACGTTTCAAATCCCTCAGTAGGTTACATATACACAAGAAGATTTAGAAATTTTCTCATGTAGGAAAACGAAGTCTCTCAATGTTTTTCATACAATGCATAACATCATGAGCTTCTGCTCGAGAGGCAACGCATATGGAGGCCTGCGAGCCAGGTGGCAAGATTGTGGGTTACTCAAGTGAGGATGATGATAAGCAGTGTCAGGTGGACCCTGCCGATTCACTCCCCTCAGGTGATGGGGAAATGCGAGCATGCATAGACATGCATAAGTCAAAAGCTAATGAAGGACTGATGCCCGAGGCTGGGCTTACTGGGGTTTGTGAGCTGTTGCAAGTAGAGACGGGTCAGAAAAGGTATAACTAGAACATAAAAAGATTAGGGCTGTGGGATACGGGAAAGCCGTTCCGTGTATATCATGCTAGTGCTATGATTAGCAAAGGCAGAGGGTTGTCGAGTGGGGTGTATGCAGGGTTAAAGGAACTGGAGGCAACACCTTTGGGGTTGTTCTCAATGGGTATGCGCCTTGGTAGGCAGGGGCAGATTATGGCGAGCGTGCAATTGTACTTCAATGAAGATGTAGTGAACCATCAGTTTTCAGGTTTCTCACTCAAGGCGAGGTGCCCGTTCGTGAAGTATTCACAAATCCTGGCCATTAAGAGCTGGGGTTTTCAGACTTGGTTTGACGGATCAGATGTGGTGCAGTTGGAGGGTTCAAACTTCCCTCGACTGAGGCGTCCCACAAATCAGGGACGGCCAAGCATGTTATCCAGATGGTGGTCAGTAGGAACTTGTGCCCTAGTTGTAATCATTGTACTCACTCGATACACGGGAGAACTGTCCATTGAATGGCAAGCATGGAGCAAAGTTTGGATTGAATTTTTTTTGAGGACCTTGAGCTCCTTGGCCTGGCTTGACTGGCCAAATATGATGCAACCAAAGGGCCGGCTGTCCCTTTACCTAAGACGTCCCGCAATACACCTGACGATCTCCTCGATGGTCAAGATGGCACGGACAAGTGCAACCTGAGCTAGAGAGACAAGCAAAATGCAAGGAGGTAACATGGTATGGGCCGAGTTTGGTTTCAAACGTGACAGTAATTGAGGGTCTTGGGAGATCAAGCCCAGATTTGTTGTGATGCTCGTGTTGTGGTATTGGGATCGTATGCTCACGAGGAGCAACGTTGAACGGAGCATCCATCGAAGTCATGGATGGCGATTGGGGCTACCTGGGTTTGTTGATAAGGAGCCCCCTAGCGGGGTACTCGATGGGATTGAGCAGGGCCTACTGAAGGTGAAGATATGTGAGATGACTGTTTTTTTTTTTGAGAACCCTGAGCCAAGTTGTGGCAATGACCAATTGTGGCCCTCCGAGCGGGGGGCTTTGCGAGGTCTTCCAAGTAGGTGAAAGTAGGTGTTTGATGCTTTATGGCTGGGGCTCCGTGGCGGGGTCGCTGGCTCCTCTGGACCACTTAGGTGGAGAGACAAAATGTTGGAAGAATGTCGTATGGGACCCGAGAGAAGGTAGCCAATGTTGTGATGCATTTGGTTATGATATGACCTGCATGTGTGGAGGTACTGAGATAACAGCACAACGGAACGCGCTTGGTCGGGGAAGCCACGAGGATTAGGGTCGTTTTTGGGCCTTGATAGATGGGATGTAGAAGGACAAGCATTGCACTTAATGGATCAGCGGAGGCTTGTTCTGTAATGGAATTTGCCTATTCAATTTGAGAGTAGCGGAATTTAATGAGAGTACTTTCAAGAAATGATTTTGTGAGCATAGCGGGTAGACGTAATTGAAGATAGCAACATAATCATAGCAATTAGTTAACTTGGCATAGACAATACTTTTGCAAGAGAGAGAATTTAGAGAACATGACAACAGTTGAGGACCGGATTTATGTGGATCCGGTCCCCCCTCCAATAGGCATTTGTATTATGATTTCTCCCATAAAGAGAGACTTATTACAATACATTCTTTGTGTTCCTTGTGACCTAGGTGAAGCAATGAAGATGGAAAGCTTCATGCATCACCATCATAGCATAACCTAAACTTGAAGAAAGCTTTAACTATACCAAGCCTCAGTCCCAAGACCTCAAACACCTTCGAAGGTGGAGAGAGCTAGTAGGGAATGAGGGTAGGGAAGAGGAAGAAGAAACATTTCATACGAGAAAGAGCTAGTTCCTCACTTATCATAACTCTTGTGCTAGCATACATAATAGCATAGTCATGAAGAAGAAATAGATGGCAAGCTCAAGCATTGAAGCATGGCTCTTGGATGGATTTGCACTCCATAGCCAAGAGTGTTGGTGTAGGCTCTCAACCTCTACTTGCTTGGAGAAAGAGAGGGAGCTCTTGCACTTTGCATAGTACACAATGAGAGTGTTTGTGAGTGTGTGTGGTTGAGGATACCCCCTAAGCACCCCCCTAGCTTGCTTGGGTCGACCCCCCCTTGTAGCTCATGCTTGAAGCTCATTGGACCCCTCCAGGCCTAGCCAATCACAAGCAGGAGCCATTACAAGCAATAGGGATAGCCTTGGGACAAGTGTCCCCCTTTCCCCTTTGAGAGAGAGGACTTGATAAATGCAAAATCAATTAATTAAATATCCTTTATTATCATTGGACCCCTTGGGTGGCCAACCAATATGTTTCAGGCACACCATGAGGGCAACATGAGGAGGAACTTGACAAGTGTCCTTGCTGCCTCTTCAAGCTGGGGCTTCCCTTGTGTGTGTGTGTGTGTGTGTGTGTGTGTGTGTGTGTGTGTGTGTGTGTGTGTGTGTGTGTGTGTGTGTGTGTGTGTGTGTTCTCTCTCATCCCCCCCCCCCCCCCCTTGTAGGCTCGCCCCCCTCCTTGTAGGGATCTTTTTGACTTTGGATGAGCAAGCCCCTTAGTCATCAAGCACGACTAAGCACTTGAAGTAGGGGGTGTTCCCACAAGCATCTCAGGCAAGCTTCTCAAGGCACCTCAAGCACCTTAATCATGCACCAAGTCAAGCACCTCAAGCATGGAGCCAGTCAAGCACCTCAAGCATATTAATCAAGCACCTCAAGCATGACAAGCACCTCAAGCACGACAAGCACCTCGAGTTTGGGCCGGGTTCCCACCTCAAGCTCAACCCTAGCTTACCTAAGGTCAAAGGACTTTTACACACATTATTGGAGGTCTTCAATGAAGCTAACCCTAAGGTCTTATGCTCCATTGGCTAGCCTTGCTCTTGATAGACCATCTCCCATTTGGGCCCCTTTACTATTGGCCCCGTGTTGAGATAGATCTATAAGCACATATCTATATCTTAACACATGTTCATGTTTATTCTCCCACATTAAGTGATCAATTTAATATGAGAAAATCATTTGGGTTGGTTAGATATTAGATTTTATGACATGTTCGAATGCGGGCCACAGATGGCCTATTCCTTTATGCTGTTGAGAGAGAAGGAGAGAACACAGAAGTAGAACCCCAAAGTGTGTAGAATACACACATGAGATGATGTATATATAGAGGGGACCTGGGTGCCATATATAGAGAAGCCATATATTGAGTAGCTTCACATATAAGCTCAACACCCCCGCTCAAATAAGGGTCCCTAACTGTGGATGAAAAAACCCTTGGGGGATCAAGGGAAAAACCCACAGCTCTATATACACCCACCGTTATATTATAAAAATCATTGAATATACAAATGTTTACGAGGAGCTACATCACTCCTTTTACAATGAATGTTTTATGAGGAGTTACATTACTCCTATCAAATACAATAATGAATACAAAGGTTCAATAAAGAGGTGTAAAAGCTATCGATTAGCTTGTAATCAAAAGTGTCTCCGTGAATCTGCTGTGTAGCTTGTCATCAATATCGCATCACCAAACATGTCTTCATGTTGTCATCAATATGGCATCACCAAACATATCTTCATAAATCTTTTATTGTCACCAAGTTTGTCTTCATAAAATCAATTCTTTGATCAATCCTACATAGATCATAGACTCCAAAAAAAAACATGACATGAAAATTATTAGCATCGTTAATGAAATAATTACGTTCACAATGCCATAAGAGATGGTTCGCGACACCACTCTTTTGACGACATATATACGCACGACAACATATGGTACATAAAGTATAAACGTAAAAGTACAAAATGTGTGATTACGTGATACAAATGATATGTGTATATACTACATAAAACAACATTTATCAATGTAGTGATCAATGAATACCATCAAAGTATTAACAAAATATCATCATTATGTCAATAAAAATGAATAAATGATCATGGTATCAACGAAAAGCATCATGATATCACCGAGAATAATCATTGTATCAACGAAACAACATCATGGCATCACCGAGAATAACCATGGTATCAACGAAATATCATCATGGCATCACCGAGAATAACCATGGTATCAACGAAACAACATCATGGTATCATCGAGAATAACCATTGTATCAACAAAACATCATCATGGTATCAATAAAAATCACCATGGAATCAACGAAATATCATCATGGAATCACCGAGAATAACCATGGTATCAACGAAATATCATCATGGCACCACCGAGAATAACCATGGTATCAATGACATATCATCATGGTATCAACGAAAATCACCATGACCAAAGTATTAACAAAACATCATCATGGTACCATCAAAATCACTATGGTATCAATGAGAAATTATCAATAAAATGACGTAAACTATATCTCTAAAAGAATAATTATACGAGAATCAATGAACGAGTATATCATATAACAAAAGATCATGTACCAACAGTAGCCCGATAGAATTTGGACGATCATCAACGGCTTGACTGAATCGGAACGATGTGTAACTGGCTTCTGCAGCAAAGTTACGTCAGTAACAAATATATGATTGATGAAGAAAAATATAATTGAGAAGTTTTCAATTATGAGAAAAATCAAAAGCAAAAAGTAAAATTTTGATTTTCAAACATATTCGCAGTCCGAGACGATAACCCAAAATTGGTGCAGAATTTAGAGAAACTTTCTTCTGCAAAGTTATAGATTACATCGATTCCAATCCCCATCGCGGGTAGTTTCTTCTGCAAAGTTGTAGACCACATCGATTCCGGTCTCTCAAGTGGGTAGTTTCTGCAAAATCGTTTTCAATAAGCAGAAAAATAAAAAATAAAAAACGGAAATTGCTTTTTAGGTATGTACGCAGTCCGCGAACGATAACTCAAAATCGGTGCAGAATTTGAAAACACTTTCTTCTGCAAAGTTGTAGACCACATCGATTCCGCTCTTTTTCACGAGAAGTTTCTGCAAAATCGTTTTCAATTAGCAGAAAAATTAAAAACAAAAAGCAAAAGTTGCTTTTCAGGTATGTACGCAGTCCGCGAATGATAACTCAAAATCAGTGCAGAATTTGAAAACACTTCCTTCTGCAAAGTTGTTGACCACATCGATTCCGGTCTTTTAAGCGGGTAGATTCTGCAAAATCGTTTCTGATTAGCAAAAAAATCAAAAACAAAAAGCGGAAGTTGCTTTTCAGGTATGTACGCAGTCCGCGAACGATAACTCAAAATCGGTGAAGAATTTGAAAAAACTTCCTTCTGCAAAGTTGTAGACGAAATTGATTCCGATCTCCCACGCGGGTAGTTTCTGCAAAATCGTTTCGAATTAGCAAAAAAATCAAAAACAAAACGCGGAAGCTGTTTTTCAGGTATGTACGCAGTCCGTGAACGATAACTCAAAATCGGTGCAGAATTTGAAAAAACTTCCTTCTGCAAAGTTGTAGACCACATCGATTCCGGTCTCTCCATCGAGTAGTTTCTACAAAATCGTTTCCAATTAGCAAAAAAATATAAAACAAAACGCGGAAGCTGTTTTTCAGGTATGTACGCAGTCCGTGAACGATAACTCAAAATCGGTGCAGAATTTGAAGAAACTTCCTTCTGCAAAGTTGTAGACCACATCGATTCCGATCCCTCCAAGGGGGGTAGTTTCTACAAAATCGATTTTGATCAAGAGAAAAATTGAAAACAAAAACGTACTGCTCTGATACCATGTTGAGAGAGAAGGAGAGAACACAGAAGTAGAACCCCAAAGTGTGTAGAATACACACATGAGATGATGTATATATAGAGGGGACCTGGGTGCCATATATAGAGAAGCCATATATTGAGTAGCTTCACATATAAGCTCAACATATGCAAGATATTGTCATGGGTGATTCATGATCAGATTGCTAGTCGAGAGCTTTTGGAGATGTACTTAGCAACATAGTCCTACTGGCTTTGCTTGCCAAGTAGCCCACCATGCCATTTTAGATTCCAATGAAACTTTATGCCCCAAGAGATCATACTCTACGCCGTTTTAGAGCCCCTAATCCCCAATGCAATCTTTTGCCTTCACACCACTCACATCTAGCATTATTTGCATGCTTGCAACTGTCTCATGAATTTGATCATTGTGTTATAGATCAATACCACCTTTTCCTTATATCAAGGCCACTCCACATGCTCTCAAATTTTTGGTTTCACTTTTTCCACTTTTGTGGCCCCAAGCACGTGAGTGAACTGATGCTTGAAGGTTTTGTTGTTGTTGGTTAAAGATGCCAATGATTTGCAGAATTTCAAATGCAACATATATATGATGACAATGATGATGTTGAGCACTACAAGACAAAGAGAAATTGTTTTGATCTCACTGTAAACACTTAAATGGTTCATGTTTTTAAAAAACAAATGGGACTTTGGAACAATGGCTCAACCATAACAATACCTTTATCTAGCCTACTAAGCCTCTGAATAAATTGAGGTTCAAGAGAACCCAAAGTCTCTTCACAGCCTCCAAAGATTGTTGATCCTCGGGACTTAATGTTGCAACACAGCTAGATTAAAAAAAAATGGCCTAGAAGTGGGATAGGCCAAGAATTTGAAGCCTTTAAAGCAGGTGCAAGAAATATTAAAGCTTGAGATGCAAAATATTGCCAAATTTCTGCCACTACATCATGTGAAAGAGCATCCACAACATGAACAAGCTACAAAAGAGCAGATCAATTAGTGAGAATGCTATAGATATACTATTAAAAAAAAAGCAAATCGGCATGTGTTGATCAAAGGTAAAATGAGTTACATAAGCCATTTTAGATAATAGATCAAAGGAGTCAAAAGGACATGGAAAATAGCAATGCATGTGTGCAAGAACCATCAACCATGAATACCTCTGTTAGCAGCAGTTCTTAAAGGTAGCTAGCATTGGGAGAAAACATCAAAGCCAAACTTGCTTGGTAGCCAGATTAATAGACAACTGGACCAATCTTCCTTTGTCTCTAGAATTATTCGTATTTAAGGTCACCAAGGATTGAAAAGTTTGAAAGCCAGTTATAAGATTCTCGACCCTGGTTACATCAAGCCGCTCCTTCCTCGCATACACAAAGTACTTCAATGATGCTCTGGTCCTTGGACTATTAGAAACTACAAGCGATCAGCTCAAAAACATTGACACGCCCCATTACAAGCACTATGGCTTTGTTACCTATGGCTCCGAGCCGACAAGAGGCCTTCGTTGTGGGAAGGCTCTCCTAGGGAAAGGCATAACGAGATCCCAAGCGAGGATGCTACTAATAAGACACAGAGAACTCATAAGACACAGGTTTTGACCGTGGCACCGCGGGTGCGCTCGGGCCGTTCAGTCAAGCACAGCAGGGTGCTACGCTGGTCGCCAACTGACCCAACAGGGGGACTCGGTTTGCTTCAGAGACCTGCCTTGCGGTGCTGTTTATCGAGCGCACAGCAGGTGGCTGTGCTGCCAGTGATTAGTCCACTCAGGAGACTGCGTGCCTTACAGTTGCAGCAGGTCAGAGGGGCAGCAAGGGGTTGTCCCCTGTTTTCAATAATACCCGTATTGGGGCTGTGGTGCAGGAGCTACTTCGTGAATACAGCAAGGGGCAGCAGGTCGAATTCTCATAGAAAGCTCCAGGAGCTTGGGCAGGTTGAGTATTGCTCGTCACGAGCTGACCCAGCAAGGGGGCCACGTGTTATTGATCATTGCACAGGCAGCGAGGCTTTTTCTCACAAAGGAGGTTGCATGCCATTTGGATCTGTTGAGACAGGGTAGGTGACACAGCACATAGAAAGGGGCTGAGCCTCCGTGACTTGCTTCGTCACATGCCAAACCTAGCCGCCAATGGAGGAAACAATCAGCTCAAACAGCGGTGCTCCTAATGCAACAGAAGCAAATGGAGCAACACTAGCCCATGGTAGGCAGGACCACCTCAAAAAAGTAGGGAATGAAATGATGTCACTGCAACTGTCTCGAGTAAATCACTTGCAAGCAGAACAGAAACCAACCGCCAGGAGCGGGAAAAGAACGCCAGCCCAAGAAACGTTTTCGAGTGCGTCGCTCGCAAGCAAGAACAAACCAGAACCAACAATCAAAACCAACACCAGCATAGCGCAAGTAAATCAATTATCGATATACATAAGCATACAAGAAACCGTCGACGAGGCAGAGAAACAAACCTTCAGAGAAGTCCATGCTCTCACCATCACTCGACGAGGCATTGCTTGCACTCCCTTCACCACCACCAGTAATGCCACCATTCGATGCCATGATAATAGAGAATCTAGCTACTTTAAGGCACAACACACAAACCCTCAAACTAATCCACGGCAGATGCTCAGCAAATTTCAACTCCTCACAAGCGACAACAACTTCTTCGACAGTATTTGGAAGAAGAAAACATTCATTTGCATATGGTGACTCAACTCAATTTAAATTTGGAATTGCAACATATCAGAACATAGAAATTGGATAGCAAAGAGAGAATCTTCCACCAAGTAGTGATAGCTCAAAGCTTAAACATCAAAGCAAAGATTGCGACTTGCTGGCATATTTACAAAAGCAGGACAAAGAGAGAATCTTCCACTAGATAGATAGCTCAAAAGCTCAAATTAAATAGTAAAAAAAACTTGAGACTTGCTGCTACATCTACAAAAGCACGACACAACATAATGACAACCAGCTGAGACAAGGGCTTGTTATTACACTGTATTTTTCTGGCCTTTTATACAAGCTACAATGAGCACATGGATTGTTCTATTCCAAGCATTACATTCCAACACGTGCTCTCAAGCATAGAAAATGAAGACGAATAGCGCTCACCACCTAAGGCTACACAAGGACGCCATTGAATGCAGTCGCCCCTAAAAGCATACGGTTCAAGTATCTTGAAAAGCATCCATACAGCGCCCGCCTTCGGCATTAAACAAGCACCACTGCCTTATCGAACACTTGCACCACTGGACCACGTCCTCTGGCAGGAGCAGCACTAAAAAAGCATACCTGCTGTGCGCCATCTTCTCAGAAGGACGACACCCGCTGCACGCGCCACCTTCTCTGGTAGGAACAGGGCAAAAAGGGACGAGATCCACCAGAAGCAGCACGAAAAAAGGAGTTGCAAATTATGTCAAATGAAACTTTAGGAAACCTAATGACACGTGGAAACCATCCAACAACAACATCGAACTGCCTGAGGTTTGCAAAAAATTTGCACCTAAAACCCTATGGCCTTCCGCAAGCCAATAATACTATGAACCTAATATAGATAATATATATTTAATACCGTTTATTTAATATGAGTAATATATGTTTAATACTATATATTCCAGAAGAAAACAAGTTCTTAGCATCATAGAAACAATCCAAGAGATCCAAGGCTTAAACTCTAGACTAATCTGTAGCAATAGAACATTATATAGTGGGGTCCAACCACAACGTAGGATCTTTCTTCACTTGTACTTCAATACTCATGGATTTGTTTCTATATCCTTTTATTGTTATAAGTCACAGGATGGGCATAAAATCCAACACTTTTGTTTTGTATATAAATGTAGCACGACATAGTTGTCTTCTAAACCAATAAATACACAATTTTTTTGATAAAGAAGAAAATATATAGCAAAATACAGCAATAAAAAGATAAAACTAAATCATAATAATCCAAGAAATTTTTTGAGGTACAAGCTAGAAAAACATAGTCTAACAGCATTTTGATTGCCTTGTATTGTGTCCAATGACTTATGTCTACGCTATCAATGTCTCCCACGTATATATCACATATATAGATTCATTAGATCATATATATGTACATCAAGATGTACATATTTTCCTAGCTTATGAGCTATATTGTTGATCAATATAAATTTATGATAAAAACTTAAAAATAACCAAATTGTTACATTTTAGAATATACATCTTTTTTTTGTAAGAATATCCGTAAAGGATTAATTTCTTGAATGTTAGTCGTATTTAATTGTCCTACATACTTGGTTCTACTATATATAGCAATGAAATAACTATTCAGAAAAGCAATAATTATTTGTAATTATCATGCATGGATTGATACACAATTAACATCCAACTAAAGTATTATGCTAACAATACTTATAATTGTAATAAGTATAATACAATTCTTATTTTAAACAGCATACAAAAAACTCAGAATTATATTTTGAAACTACTCTTTCAGCATACAAGTGGTATAATATGTACTTTATAAAAATATACACAAGACATAAGTTATTTGAGTATCGGATATACTTAATTATTATGTATATTTACAAGGAAAAAAAAAAGAAAAAGCTTTAGTACACAGATACTATGTTCAATACCATACTTAAGAAAATAATACAGTCCGCTTGTACTCTATATAATCAACAACACAGAGTGTATTGTGCTATAAAACAAATATATATACATATATTATTTTTTGATTTATTTTTTTGCATAGTAGGAATTAATACCTACCTCATTATTTAATTACAAATACTTTTACATTGATAATTAGCACTTATGTTGTCTTCTTCTTTTCTTCACTCACAAATTTCTGTAAAAAAAGTAATACTTATGTTTTCCTCTTCTTCTTTTGCTTCGCTCGTAGATTTCTTAAATTAAAGTAGTTCACCATGGACTCAGTCAGTGCCGAGCAGGTATGAATTTACGTTAAAAAAAGTTTCATCTTTTTTATACAATAAATTTTGCATTTAATTCTTAGACGATTCAAAACAAAGCTCATCGTCAAACATATTATTTATAATAAACATTGCAAATATATATATATATATATATATATATATATATATATAATATTAAGTTAAAAAATAGTATATTACTTAAAGAAAATGCTTAAACTAATTAATAGTGTGAAAATAGTATAGAGTATATATTCATATAGTATATAAAAATAATTTATTTTGATAAAAAAATAGTACTAATTTTTTTTCCTTTCCCTTTGGACTCATCTGCTCAAACTCCTTCGCAAATAAAACGTTGTTGTTAACACAGGTATAATGAAGGTCAACGATTTCTCTGAACAAATGATATCTGGTACAATCTTTGAAGGGATCATTCTTAATAGATACGGAACATACGGCCAAACTTTTTCTACGAATATGACCCCGTTCCCGCAAGCAGATCTTGTCGATCAAGAAGGATTCACAACAATTACTCTGGAATTAATAAATCTCAGATAAGCAAATTTGAGTCCAGTATTTAGAAACCAACTTTGATTCAACTAATTTTGGTCCAACTAAAAAAACCTCCATACAACAAAGGCAATGCTCTAGTGATTATTGTCCTTGACAACAGTACAGTAATACATAAACTCCGAGCTAAGAACGTCGACATTATGTTCTTCTTGAATGCAAAAATTATTGAATTGACTCATATTTCAAAGCATGTTGAGAAGGAAGATATAGTCTCTGTAGTAGTAATCCAAGATGGAGGACTACAAGTTACAGGCAAAGATAAAACCTTCTTCCATATACAATTTGCAGACGGTGTGAATGAATATGATTGACCTGATGTAAGTGCTAAATTCGGTTTTATACAGGTTTTACCAAAATTATATATACCTGATCAATGTTCTGTGGAAAATATATTTATGAAGGTTGTCTTTATGAGTGGATGCGAGGAAGATTGAAATGTTATTTTGAATGAGTTTAATAATAAGAATTACGCAATGTTCGTACTTAAGAACCCATTCTCTAGTTTGTATAGAGGCAAACGGTCTTTGCAATTCCAAACGTGTTCAATTGCAGTCCTTGTTATTGACGACGAATGCAACCATTTACAGAATGTTGCCGACTTTTGAAAAATGTTAAAAGAGGTGATTTATAGTATTATGTACTATACTTAAATATTTACAAAAGAAGCTATGTATATATATACGCACACTTTTTTACATATACATATACATATAAAGCTTAAACCATTCTTATGTGTACGGGTGAATGGCTGTTTGATTTTTGCAGCTCCAACCCGTCCCTTTTATATCGAATGTAAACGTTGTAGCTGCAAAATCCAATACAGTTCTTACTCTATGCCTAATATCAACACAATGAAATTATATTGCACGTGATGCTCCAAAACTACTCGAGTGAAGCCCATTCCATACTTGACTAAGACAATTCAAATTGATGGGATTTGTATGAATGTGTATGTAATAAATGATTGGGTCATGAAGCTCCTCGGTATAAACGAGCCAATCGACACATTTTTTCAAAACCATAAAAAAGAGTTCTACAAAAAAGTGATTACTGCACGTATTCAAGGCCATTTCAAGATAAATAATGCAAATGCTATTATAGATTACAAAGGAGGATCTTTCAAAAAACCTAAAATCGATGAATCATCACTGGTATATGTTATCACTAGTATATTTTTAGTAAAAAGGTACTTGCTTTTTTAAATCTCTCACGTTTTTATGTTTTGTTCTTCAGGAGTCTGTAACATACTCACTGGAAATGTAAATTCAGGTACTCATTTCCGTGACTACTTGAACATTCACTACTTTTATTACATAATAATGTTTTTTTAACTTTACAGAGACTTGGTGCGAATAGTTTTGAGCATTGTGCATTTTGACAAAAGCAGGAAGAATACATACTTGTAAATGAACTTGGTCATTTTGTATAAAGCACGGGCATTTTACACAGATAATATCTACTTCCTTAACAAAACCAAGAAAAAAACTTCAAAATTTCACAAAACAAATGGTTGACAAATTATTGTATAAGAATTGTACATATTTTGATGCAAGATTAGAATGTTTGAAAGATTATATATATGTACCTGGTGACTGCTTGTTCAATACTCTTAGTTGTTGTAGAACACAATCTCCTCTGCTATATTACAAAAAACTATCATTAATAGATTCATATGCTCTTTACATAATTATGATAATGAAGCTCTAAAATGTTCAAAAACTTTTTTGTCTCTTGACATCCTGTTGACTTTGCACAATGTCTATTCTTTAAATAAATATTTTTTTTAAATGCAACTACCAGCATTGACTGGATGTTTATGGGGAGACCACTTTTGCATATTTTGGTTTTCTTGCTTATTCAATAAGAGTGTGACACTGTGGTCCAAGACCTCCAAGAAAACATATATTACATACTCATCTTAGTTTACTAAAAATTTACATATACTATACGATGATAGGCTTATATATAGTGGACATTTTGAGCCCTTAGTCTCACATCAATCTGTTTCTGCTACTAACTACGAAACGTACCAAAACAAGACACAACTATACTTTACCCAAGCTTTTGTGATTTGCAAACAATCAAAGATTTTTATTTTTATTTTGGTGATTGTATGTTCAATTCTATTGCATTCTGTTGGAGGCTCGCCATAGCATAGGCAATCTCCCACAAAATCTATCAATCCGGAGAGAGAGAGCATGACCCGTTGGAAGCATCACACAAAGAATGTGCGAGAGCGTCATCGGATGCAAAGATTGAGAGGATTCAAGAGCATGCATCCTCCAATGCAAATAGAAATCATCCCAAATCAACTAATGCTAATCGCACATCAAGCATCAATTTCAAGCAATCATCTACACACATCAAGCAATGAACTGAAACACACTAATCTTGGAATCTCTCAAGCACAACTCTAATTACATGCATTGACGATTAAGCACACAAGATCGCATTCAAGTCGGCCACCCCAACCATGCCCATCATGGTGTCCAAATCAAGTCACACATAATCAAATTAAGCTCAAGGCTTCTTAAACCTACACACACACACAAGCACACCATTAGAGGACAACTCTAATCCCTCAATCACGAGTACACCCACTCCGCTTAATCGAGAGAGTTAGATAAGGACACTAATCGGAGTAGCTTAGTATAAGTAAGAGCTAGATTAAAGAAGATCAACACTTCAAAACAATGAAGGAAAGTAGATAAACATGATTGACAACATAATGAAGACTAGATTAATTAAGAGATGATTACACTAATTACATGTGATTAGCACTAGCCTTCTAAGCATGGGCATTAAGCTCAAAGGCTAGGCCATCAAGACCTCCCCTAGGGAGAGAGTTCTCAAAAGGACCACTCAAGAATGACCTCTCATTAAGCATAGGGCTCTTTTATAGCTTTGGGCCTCAAACCCTTCAACTATGGGATAAAGTGAGCTCTCTAGCCTAGACTCATACAACTTTGGAACTCCTAAATGAGCCCAAGCCCTATACAATGAAAAGTAAATACTATGCACTATGGCATATCCACAGCTTGGTGCATAATTGGTGTAGCCTGTGTTAGCCACTGCTAACATTCCCCCCTTCCTAATTTGGCGCACGTCCTCATGTGCCGGTGAAGCAAAACATGGTGACATGGTAGAAAGCATGTAATGGAATTGGCCTATTTAACTTGAGAGTAGCGGAAATTAGTGAGATTACTTTTGAGAAATAACTTTGTGAGCATAACGGGTGAACATAATTGAAGATAGCAACATAATCATAGCAACTAGTTAACTTAGCATGAACAATACTTTTGCAAGAGAGAGAATTTAGAGAACATGACAACAGTTGAGGACCGGATTTATGTGGAGCCGGTCCCCCCTCCAATAGGCATTTGTATTATGATTTCTCCCATTAAGAGAGACTTGTTACAATACAGTCTTTGTGTTCCTTGTGACCTAGGTGATGCAATGAAGATGGAAAGCTTCATGCATCACAAACATAACATAAACTTGAAGAAATCTTTAAGTATCTCAAGCCTCAGTCCCAAGACCTCAAACACCTTCGAAGGTGGAGAGAGCTAGCAGGGAATGAGGGTAGGAAAGAGGAAGAAGAAACATTTCGTAGGAGAAAGAATTAGTTCCTCACTTATCATACTCTTGTTGCTAGCATACATAATAGCATAGTAATGAAGAAGAAGGAGATGGCAAGCTTAAGCATTGAGTATGGCTCTTGGTTGGATTTGCACTCCATAGCCAAGAGTGTTGGTGTAGGCTCTCAACCTCTACTTGCTTGGAGAGGGAGCTCTTGCACTTTGCATAGCACACAAATGAGAGTGTTTGTGAGTGTGTGTGGGTGAGTATACCCCCTAAGCAACCCCCTGGCTTGCTTGGGTCGACCCCCCCTTGTAGCTCATGCTTGAAGCTCATTGGACCCCTCCAGGCCTAGCCAATCATGAGCAAAAGGCATTACAAGCAGTAGGGGTAGCCTTGAGACAAGTGTCCCCCTTTCCCCTTTGAGAGAGAGGGCTAGATAAATGTTAAATCAATTAATTAAATCTCCTAAATTACTATTGGACCCCTTGGGTGGCCAACCAATAGGTTTTTGGCATCTCATGAAGGTAACATAGGTAGGGGCCTGACATGTGTCCTTGTTGCCTCTTCAAGCTTGGGCCTTCCTTGTGTGTGTGAGTGTGTGTTCTCTCTCTATCCCCTAGGAAAAGGGCTCGCCCCCCCTCTTGTAGGGATACTTTTGACTTTTGGTGCTCAAGCACCTTAGTCATCAAGCATGACAATGCACTTGAACTAGGGGTGTTCCCACAAGAATCTCACGCAAGCATGTCAAAGAAACTCGAGCACCTTAATCAAGTAGCAAGTCAAGCACCTCAAGCACCTCAAGCATGACAAGCACCTCAAGCACCACAAGCACCTCAAGCACGACAAGCACCTCGAGCTTGGGCGGAGTTCCCGCCTCAAGCTCAGCCCTAGCTTACCTAAGGTCAAAGAACTTTTACACACATTATTGGAGGTCTTCAATGAAGCTAACCCTAAAGTCTTATGCTCCATTGGTTAGCCTTGCTCTTTGATAGACCATCTCTCATTTGGGCCCCTTTACCATTGGCCCCGTGTTGAGATAGCTCTATAAGCACATATCTATATCTTAACACTTGTTCCCGTTTATTCTCCCACATTAAGTGATCAATTTAATATGAGAAAATCCTTTGGGTTGGTTAGATATTAGATTTTATGACATTACCTCTCTCTTGAAATCATAGTCGTCCTCGACTATGAGGTAGAAGAGATAAAGCCTTAGTCATTAGTCAATCTTACTTGGCGGGTAGAGAATCCCTTTTGACCCTACAACATCTTTCCAAGATGGATGACTAATCCATTTGGTGTTTGAGAGACGCCGTCATCACAAACATGATTCTAAGCATGCATACTAGTTAAATTTGTGCACAATTAAAAAGAGGACTAGTCTTATAAGACAAAAACATGAGTCATTTAAAAGAAATTTGTACATTTGCTTACTCTAATGTAGCATTGTAAGCATTAACAAGGTTCATACTATCCTTAAGCTGTACTCCTTGCATCCATCTAGCATCTTCAAAAGGATAATTTTTGAACTTAAAAAGATACCGTCGGATAATCTTACCATGTCGTAGTACCTTGTCTTCATGCCGAAGGACAGCTTCGGGTTGTAGCACCTCTTCTTGGTCTTCCACTTCGGGAGGGTCTTCAATAATTGGTTCAGTTGGTGGCTCTCCTTTGTAGGGTTTAAGTAGGATTACATGAAAGGCATTGTGTATAAGCCAATGGTTGGGCAACTTGAGTTGATAAGTCGTCTCATTGATGGGCTTCAAGATTTGGAAAGGACCATAGTAGCGTTTTGCTAGTTTAGCATAATACTTTTGATGGCCCATACGATTTTTGCCCGTCGTTTGCCTTAATCGAGCCTTAGGAAACTTGAGTAAGACCCAATCATTTTCTTTGAACACGCTCTTCTGTGCTTATCAGCAGTAGCTGTTTTCCTTTGTTGAGAGATGGATATAGCCTCCCTAATCTTTTGAAAAGATTCTTGTAGGTCACGGCTATACTCATCGGCGGCAAAGATCTTCCCATGTACTTTGAGTAGCAAGGGACTTTTAGGTCTTCCCTCAATGATCTCAAAAGGTGCTTTTCCCGTAGAAGTATGTACAGTATTATTGTAGGCATACTCTACAAGAGGTAAGTACTTTTCCCATTGTGAGCATTGATCTACTTTGGTAACATAAGTCTTGAGTAGATCGAGTATCGTAAGATTGGCTATCTCACTTTGGCCATCCGTTTGTGAAGGATAGGCCAAAGAGAAATTCAATCTTGTTCCTAGATTTTCAAAGAGACCTTTCCAGAAATTACTAGTCATTCTAGGATCTCTATCTGACACGAGGGATGTGGGTAATCCATGGTGCTTGAAAATCTGAGATATGAAGAGAGTTGCCATTTGATGTGCCTTAATAGTCTTTTTGACAGGAATAAAATGTGCTTGCTTGCTAAACCTGCCGACTATTGTCCATATTCTTGTATTCCCATGGATAGACTTGGGTAATCCAAAGATGAAATCCATGGATATACTCTCCCATGGTGAATTTGGAATAGGCAATGGCTGGAGTAATCCAGGTTGCTTCCCTCTATCATACTTGGTCTTTTGGCATACTACACATTTTGATACATACTCTTGTATGTCCACTTTCATGGTAGGCCAATAAAAGTACGTCTCTACTCCTCGGAGAGTAGGTTGAATACCTCTATGCCCCGCATATGGAGGAGCATGAGATTCATACATAACTTTCTCATGAAGGGAATGGGTTACACATAGCCTATTGCCGTGGAGAAGATAACCATCCTGCAAGGTGAATGGTTCTTCTTTCTTCCCCAAAGCAAGGGCTGACATTATGTCTCTAAAGTTAGGGTCAGTAGCATACTCATCTATCATAGAGGATAGATCATTGTGAGTAGCTATAGACACCGCATTAACTTTTGGTCGTCGTGAAAGTGCATCGGCAACTTGATTGTGCTTACCAGCTATGTGAGCAATATGGAAATTAAATTGCGAAAGAAAATTTGCCCGCCTCATTTGTTTGTCGGAAAGCTTGGTTTGCGTCATGAAATACTTGACACTTTGGTGGTCAGTTCGTAGGATAAATGGAGTCCCCAATAGGTAGTGCTTCCATGTGTCTAGGGCATGTAGAACAACTAAAAGCTCTTTCTCATAAATGCCCAAGACTCGTTCATCAATATTCAGCCTTCGGCTCTCATATGCTATGGCATGCCCTTCTTGAAGCAAAACTGCTCCAAGGCAATCACCACAAGCATCACATTGGACCTCAAATGGCTTTGAGAGATCCGGAACCACTAGGACTGGTTGGGAAGTAAGTTTCTCTTGGAGCTTTTCAAAAGCATTTTGCTCCTTAGCAGTCCATACAAACTTAACGTTCTTCTTAGTTAAGTCGTGTAGTGGTCCTGATACTTGAGAGAATTTTGCTATGAAGCGTCTATAGTATGCGCACATACCAACAAAGATTCTTACCTCATGTAGATTTCTTGGGTTAGGCCATGCTTTTATTACCTCTAACTTTGATGGATCCATTTGGATACCATCTTTAGAGATGATATGACCTAGGTATTGAATCGCTTGAAGGAAGAATTCGCTTTTTTTTTGGTTGAGATAAATCTTGTTCTCCCTCAATGCTTGAAAAATCACTTGGAGATGTTGCTTATGTTCCTCCAAAGACTTGGAGTAGATGATGATATCATCAAAGAACACTCCAATGAATTTACGATATGGTCTAAAACTTTTCACCATCAAACGATTGAACGTAGCTGGTGCATTAGTCAAGCCAAAAGGCATGACTAGATATTCATAAACACCAAACGTTGTGTGAAACGCGGTCTTTAAGATATCTTCATCCACTACCCTTATTTGATGATAGCGACTCTTAAGGTCAATCCTACTGAAGTAGGTAGAGCCTTGTAGCTTATCAAACAGATCTTCTACTCGAGGTACGGGAAATCTGTTTTTGATAGTGATATGGTTTAGTGCTCGATAGTCCACACACATACGGTATGTACCATCTTTCTTTTAAACTAAAAGGACTGGAGAACAAAAGGGAGAGGAACTAGGCCTCACCATCCCTTTGTCTACCAGCTCTTGTACTTGCCTCATGATCTCCTCTTGTTGAGCTTGTGAGACTCTATAAGGAGGCTTGTTAGGTGGTGAGCTTCCAGGAAGGAGCTCAATACGATGGTCATCATCCCCTCGTTTTGGAGGTAAGTCCATAGGGATATCATCGATGAACACATCTTGGAATCCTTTTTAGAAAAGTAGACAAGTCTAACTCTTCTTGATTCCCATTATTTACATTTGATGAAACATTAGTATCTTTTAGAGACTCTTTGACAAAAACCATGTACGCAGAAACTGAGCTCTTCATTGACTTATCAAAAGCAAGAGGATTTACAAGTGGAATAGTGCGACCACGATCACTAGCATCTATATACATGTTCTTTCCCCTGTAGGTGAAGTAGATTTTCCTTTCAGGGAACTTCATGTTGGCAGCCATGCGATCAAACCATGGTGCCCCTAGGATAACATCCTCATGTTGGAGAGGAGAGATGAAGAAGTCTTCTTTGTGGACATAGCTTTGGACATGAAGCCTCAACTTCCCAATCAAGGGAGTAACGGAGGCTTGTTGTCCCTTGAAAGCTGCATCAGCCACTACTATATCTCCCATCTCAAAAGCTTGAATGCCCAACTTGGTGGCCAACTCTATTGATATGAAGTTGAGAGTAGAGACAGGGTCAAACAAGATGAAGGCATCATTCTCTCTTACCTTTCCCCAAGCATAGGAAAGTGATGATCCTTTGCAATGAGCATCCTCTTTTGGAGCTTCGATGGTGGAAGCCCTAGGAGTCTCATTGCGAGTATTCTTCTTGGGGCAAGAACGATAGCCATGTCCTTGATCCCCACACTTGAAACACTTATGGTCCTTGCGAAAAGATTCAAGCTCTTCAGGAGAGAGTTTGTTTTTACCTTTGTAAACTCCCTTCTCCTTGGACCGATTGTTGTTGTTGTTGTTGGAATTGACTTGGGAAGTATTTTGAACATTGTTTTTTCCCTTTGCATCATTTTTGTCTTTGTTTTCCATGGGCTTGACATTACGTCTAGCCCCTTGATGGAAATTGATGCGTGAAGCAACCATGGTGTGATGGATTACTTCGGTAATAGTAGCAGGCCATTGAGAGTCGATGTATTCGGCCATCTCTTCAGGTAATCCCGCACAGAATTGCTGCCTTTGCTCGGCAAAGTCTATCTTTTGAAAGACAATCACCTTGAGATGTAAATCCCAAAACTTGTCTACATATTTGTGGATAGACTCATGGGAGAGGAGCTTCAAGCTGCGCCATTCGGTAAGCACTTTGTCCTTTGCATCGCTTGCAAGGAATTGCTTCATGATGAAAACTCGTAGAGTTTTCCATGTCTTTGGGGCTTCACCATTTCCACGAAGGCTAGCCCACCATCGACGAGCTGATTTTTGGAAGTGCATAGCTACATGGCGTAGCTTGGAGGACTCTGTGAAGCCCTCATCTCCAAAGGCCGCATCAAATTGCCGAATGAAGGCCAACACTTTGTCGGTAGCACCAAAGGTGCCATCATAGGTGAGAAAAGAGATACTCTTTCCTCCCTCCTTGAACTTCTTTAGCTTTTGTGACCTTCGCCATGCAGGAAATGATTTGCGATGTCCTCCCCTCTTGTATTTTCTAGGAGAGTAGCCATAACTTTCGTCAGAAGAGGAGGAAGGTGAAGAAGAAGAAGGAGAAGAGGGTGACCTCTTCCTAGCCCTTTTCTTTCTTTGTTTCCTCTCTTGCCTTTCAGAGTGATGAGGAGAAGGACTATGTGTTGATCTTTTCCTCTTGGGAGGAGTAGGTGATCGTCTAGACCGCCGTCTTCGTGGAGCCACATCTTCAGAGGAACTTAACCTTTCATTGCTTTCTTGCTCTTTGGATTCCTCCTCTCGAATGGGAGAGAGTCTTCTTTTAAGGGTCTCTTCAAGAGGCCTCCTAAGCTCTCTCTCCTCTTGGAGAGGAAGGGAAATTCCATAAGCACGAATTTGTTGAGTAACTTTGGCTTGCAAAGCAGGGTTGCCCATAGCTTGCTGCAACCTAGTGACGAGATAATTCACAAACATGGGAGCATCATCATTAGCACCTTCAAGTGCAAAGTCAAAGCTATCAATGTTCATTCTACTCTCTTGATTATTTTCAGCCATGTTAACAAAATTTATGTATGTACTTAGTGTATGCTTTGGCAATTCAAAACCTTAGTTGCCACTCCTCTTAGTCTTTGAAAATCTGCTCTTAAGTATCTACATCCACGGCTCGAAGTGGTTAATTATAGAGAGTAGAGGAGTAGGTCTATCATAGCAGAGTTGCCAAGGGCTAGCTCCTTTCGGACTTCTTATGGCTCAATAATGGTAAAGCCGTAGGCAAGTCTAAAAAGACTCCATTATTAAGTCCAAAGCTCCCGAGGTGTGCACCATCCCCGACATAGTGGGCTCAAAAAAACCGATAATAGATCCCAGTTCCACTTACCCTAATATAATTAACAACATCAACCATTTATAGGCTACTTAAGCACCTCTCTTCTTAAGCAAGAAAAGGGAAACCAAATGCTCTGATACCAATGTAATGGAATTGGCCTATTTAACTTGAGAGTAGCGGAAATAAGTGAGAGTACTTTTGAGAAATAACTTTGTGAGCATAACGGGTGAACATAATTGAAGATAGCAACATAATCATAGCACTTAGTTAACTTGGCATGAACAATACTTTTGCAAGAGAGAGAATTTAGAGAACATGGCAACAGTTGAGGATCGGATTTATGTGGAGCCGGTCCCCCCTCCAATAGGCATTTGTATTATGATTTCTCCCATTAAGAGAGACTTGTTACAATACAGTCTTTGTGTTCCTTGTGACCTAGGTGATTCAATGAAGATGGAAATCTTCATGCATCACAAACATAACATAAACTTGAAGAAAGCTTTAACTATCCCAAGCCTCAATCCCAAGACCTCAAACACCTTCGAAGGTGGAGAGAGCTAGCAGGGAATGAGGGTAGGGAAGAGGAAGAAGAAACATTTCGTAGGAGAAAGAATTAGTTCCTCACTTATCATACTCTTGTTGCTAGCATACATAATAGCATATTAATGAAGAAGAAGGAGATGGCAAGCTTAAGCATTGAGCATGGCTCTTGGTTGGATTTGCACTCCATATCCAAGAGTGTTGGTGTAGGCTCTCAACCTCTACTTGCTTGGAGAGGGATCTCTTGCGCTTTGCATAGCACACAAATGAGAGTGTTTGTGAGTGTGTCTGGGTGAGTATACCCCCTAAGCAACCCCCTAGCTTGCTTGGGTCAACCCCCCGTTGTAGCTCATGCTTGAAGCTCATTGGACCCCTCCAGGCCTAGCCAATCATGAGCAAAAGGCATTACAAGCAGTAGGGGTAGCCTTGAGACAAGCCTTGAGACAAGTGTCCCCCTTTCCCCTTTGAGAGAGAGGGCTAGATAAATGTTAAAAAAATTAATTAAATCTCCTAAATTACTATTGGACCCCTTGGGTGGCCAACCAATAGGTTTTTGGCATCTCATGAAGGTAACATAGGTAGGGGCCTAACATGTGTCCTTGTTGCCTCTTCAAGCTTGGGCCTTCCTTGTGTGTGTGAGTGTGTGTTCTCTCTCTATCCCCTAGGAAAAGGGCTCGCCCCCCCTCTTGTAGGGATACTTTTGACTTTTGGTGCTCAAGCACCTTAGTCATCAAGCATGACAATGCACTTGAACTAGGGGTGTTCCCACAAGCATCTCAGGAAAGCATGTCAAAGCACCTCGAGCACCTTAATCAAGTAGCAAGTCAAGCACCTCAAGCATGTAGCAGGTCAAGTACCTCAAGCACCTTAATCAAGTACCTCAAGCATCTCAGGAAAGCATGTCAAAGCACCTCGAGCACCTTAATCAAGTAGCAAGTCAAGCACCTCAAGCATGTAGCAGGTCAAGCACCTCAAGCACCTTAATCAAGTACCTCAAGCCCCTTAATCAAGCACCTCAAGCATGACAAGCACCTCGATCTTGGGCCGGGTTCCCGCCTCGCCCTCGCTTTACCTAAGGTCAAAGGACTTTTACACACATTATTGGAGGTCTTCAATGAAGCTAACCCTAAGGTCTTATGCTCCATTGGTTAGCCTTGCTCTTTGATAGACCATCTCTCATTTGGGCCCCTTTACCATTGGCCCCGTGTTGAGATAGCTCTATAAGCACATATCTATATCTTAACACTTGTTCCCGTTTATTCTCCCACATTAAGTGATCAATTTAATATGAGAAAATCATTTGGGTTGGTTAGATATTAGATTTTATGACAAAGCAAGTCCATGGAAGAAATGTTGAGCTGCAAAACATAAGAACAAGTAATGAGCATCAAAGGCCACCAAGATTGAACAAAACATGAAGCATAAATGAACAATCATGCAAAGTTATTTTTTGCTTCTAAAAGATGGGTCAATCATAGTCAAAAACTAGACAACATAAAGCAAAAAAATACTCAAACTATTGTGAAGATTAAACCACTTGAAATTTCAGTTTTATGCATAAAACACAAGCAATCAATTATGTCCCTAGGCTAATGCAAGTTCATAAACCTACTAGCCTAAAAACTATGTGAACAATCTTAATAAATCATTCAAGTCTATCATGTCTATGGGCTATAAAAAAGCTCCTAATCTATTAGTCTATTGTCAAAGCTCTTTGAAGCTCATGGAAGTTTTGATTTAGTCATTCATGGAAAAATTAAGGCACAATCACAAGGCTACCACCCCAAGGCAAGTCTAGGTGCGACTCTCGGCTCCTTGAACCCTCAAGAAGGTGTTCCAAAAGCCTACTAGCTTACCGAGGCGACGGCTAACCCCTATCGGCCCAGGGCATCGATTTAGGGCCTTGACCAAGCGAGCCAAGGTGATTCCCCTCGCCTACCAAGTGCCAATAAGGTGCTAGGCCTCACAAAGACACATCATAACATAGAATTTTTATTTTCATGTGCTATTTTTGCTACTTTTTTGGACACTTATTTGCTTCATGATTCATTTTTTTAGCACATTTTTATTGCTTCCTTTATGAGATACTAATGGCAATTGGACTAAAAAAGACTAAAGCCTAATCATAGCCCTAAGTCATGACAAAAATGAGTGGAGTATTACGACTATCACTAAGAATCTAGGACTAGTAAGAAGTGAACCTACATTAACCTAAGGTCAAGGCCAATTACCTATGATTAACATACATAAAACCTAATTTTTTGACGAGTTTTAATTTTCACAAAGCAAAGTGTTGAAACTTTAAAATGCCTAGCTTTCGAACATGAAAAAAAACCATAGCTTAGAAGCAGATTCACTTAAGCCAAGCAAGAGAATGAAGAGATGAGAAAGAGAAAAATCATGGAAGGATTACACCTATTCATGCTCTTTGAGCATCCTTGAGCAAGCATCCTTTGTGTAGAGAAGCCTCTTGATCTTTTTTATTTGCAAAAAGAAGCCTTTTGAAGCTAAGTGTAAACACAAGCTACAAAAGCCAATTATTTGAAAACCAAAAGCACAGAAAAAACATTAATGAAAACCTAAAGCTAGGGTCTTGCATACCCGAATTTGCCAAAGGGAAAAAACCCAAGGGAAAAAAATGCCTTTCGTTATGCACATGATCCTCTAATGTAGCAAATTTATGTATACATAACAACCATGAGAGATAAAATGAGCTTCTACATAAGCAAATAGTGCAATTTTTACCATCTCTCATGCATGATTCAAAGTTGATTAGTTTCTAGCTCACTTGAAGTATGGAAAAAACAATACAAGAGCTGAAAATAATGCACCTTTTGAATGAAATGATGTGGCTCTTTAAAACCAAATTTTACAATTTAAAGCTTTTCAAAAAGTTGGCTAACAACTAGCTCAATAAATTTTACAATTTTAGAGCACGCTATGAGCTAGAGATGACTTCAACTTGATGAAATGAAAATGAATGGCTCTCGACAGCCAAAATTTTTTACTTGAAAGCTCTCAAAAAATTGGGTAAACACTAGCTCAAAAGAAAACATTTGCATTTTAGACCAAGCTATGAGCTAGCATTACAACTTTAATCCAAACAATTGGAATGGCTCTAATTAGCCACATTTTGCAATATTTTTCAATGATGACCCTTTCTTGGATCATTTGAACACACACTTCGTCCACATTCCTTCAAAAAAAAACTCAAAGCATTAGTGCTCTTTAGCTTTTGATCATCCAATACAAGCACTAAAACTTGCACAAAGCCAAGTTCAAATTTTTACTCACACTCTTGTCCATCAAAACAAGCTCAATGTTAGTGTTATGCAAGGATTTTCCATTTGAATCAAACACTAAAAATGTACAATAAATGCCAAGCCCAAACTTTCATGCACACCTTCGATGATCGCATCCAACTAGCACTCATATGGCATGCATAGCAAGGGAAAAAGAGAACATAAAATGAAAAGAATTGAAGCTCCCTCGAGGCATCAAAACCTTGTGTTGTATCTTTGGCCACCATCCCTTCAAAAAAGATTATTGATTAGTGCTATACATTCATATGGTCAACACAATACAAGCACTAAAAATCGTGTTCAATGCTATCCCATGGCCATTCAAGAAACGCAGTGCTATGCAATGATTAAAATCAAGCACTAAAATGCAAAAGCAGTGCTAAGTTCAAACATAAAGTCCGAACCAAGGATCAACTCATCCAATGTAGCTCTCCAATGAAGCTATATGCATGCCAAAAGAGTTTTTCATATACTGTAATGAAAATTTGTGAGCAGGATAAGCACTAATCACAACGCACACAATCAATGCCCCCATTCCTGCTCTTATGTAGCAAGTCTACCATACATAGCATAAGAGAAAGAAGGTTTATGATGAAATAAGTGTCATCTCTCTCAAATCCGTCAATGCCCAATTTCATGTAGTTTGCCATACCTCTTCAAATTGAAGTTTGATCATTGGTGAATAAAACCATTTATCATACAAAGTAAGCATTAAAAAATCATGATCCATCACGAATCCTCCCGCAAAATGTCAATGAAAAAAATAATAGCAATTTTATATGAACATGAATGCCCTTGAGCGCATGCTCAAGAAAATTTCACCGTCACTCTTCACAAAATCAAAGTGTGATTTTTTATTTTTTATTTCTGCCTGCTCCTTTCGATGGCTACTGTGAATATTACCCATTCAAGGCAAGGATGAGAACCTTCTTTTGGATTTCGGAAATTTGCGAGCTCAATCAGAGGTGGGAATACCCTCCAATCTAAAGATATTATTTATTTATTTATTTTTATTTGTTTTCACCAAGGCTTGAGTCGAAGACTGTGACGGCAGTGCGCGCAGGAGAGGTGTGAGGGCCTCAACCTCAAGGGCTCACAATCGATTAGCATTGTGTGTGTTGATGAGGTGGTCCGCAATCAGCGCCAGTGTTGCCCAATGCGTGTGGTTGATGGTGAGAGCCAAGAGGTTGATGGTGAGAGCAATAGGTATGTTGTGAATTCGGATGTGGCCGCATCATGTCAGACATTTCAGGACAGCAGCGCTATCAAGATTTGCAGGAAATTAACAGTGTTTCAGACTTGTCCCATGCTGAACTCGTGCAGTCAGGACTCTTTCATTCTTTCCCTTGTAACCCATGGCCATCTATTGTACCTACATCAGCGTTTTCTCCTCAACTTCGGCCACTTGCATCACCACCTCCAGCTCAGCTCATAACAATCTCTTTTAGCTGCATTTGCGGTGGACATGGAGGCTGGGGGCGGCGATGGGGGCCTTAGAGAGGGGGGCTCCCGAGCGGGAGGGACTGAGGGCCTCTTTTTCCTGAGCTGATCCGTCCCCATAAACTGCCTCAACAGATGAATCCACAGGCATGGGCTCCTCTGGCATGGTGGGGTGTGCTTGGGTAAGATTCTAATTTGGCATGGGGCAAGTGGGCAACATAAGGTAGGCGCCACCCCAGCTACGATGACATTGAGTGTATGTGTTATTTGAAGAGCCAGGAGAAGGTGAGTAGCACAGTGATGGTGGCAGCATGGCGAGAACACTGGGTATGCCAGCATCCGGGGTCTCATGTGTAATTCTTTGAGGGAGTGTGTGTGTTGTGAGCTCTTGAAGCCATGGCAGGCAAACTCGCAGGCTGCAGCAAAACTCCGATGGCACTTGTTCACTGCATCAAGGTAAAGACCAGGCAGGATTGTTTGCACAGCTTTTAGCAAGTGGCAATTGACAACCAGGCAAGGCCGCAGCAGCAATATTCCAGGGCCAGCTTCGAATGCGACAACTGCAAGGATTTGTGCATTGTGCTGAAAATAGAATCGAAATTATGCGCCAGAATTGAGGTCAATACAGGATTCTTAGCAAGCGTGCTAGTGTCAATATAGGGCAGCGCGAATCAAGGCCGGTGTGTGCGTGTGTTTGTGAAGATTCTAGGCAGGAGGATTGTGTGTGTGTGTGTGTGTGTGTGTGTGTGTGTTACAAGCCAGTGAGCTGAGCTGTCCTCAATGCTGTAAAAAACAAAAACGATGCCCACTGCCAATCAATGGCGGGCTTGTGTCAAGCCAAAAGTGGCACATACCGAATTCACTGGTGTCCAAAACAGCGGCGTGCGTGTGTGCCGGATGCGCCAATCCAAGCAATGGGCATCGTGCCAAGCCTGTCATGCGCGCAGAGTCATTTCCCCTTTTTTTAAAAAAAAAATTTAATGTCCTCTTGAGTGTATGTTCCCACGCATAGTATTGTTTGTGTGTGTGAGTCAAGCCGACAGGCGGAGTGGGACTAGTGAATGCCGGGCAGATCACGAAAATTTTGTGAGCGGGGCAAATCCAAAAGAAGCTCGTTCATATTTGTTTTTTTCTTTGGATGGTATCTCCAAGGGAAGGTTCTCACAGAAATTCGACGGTGTGTGAACAAAGTTACGCCCAAGCAAGCAAACAGTCACATGATGATTTGAGTGTAGCGACCATTTAGTGTTAGCAAAATTGAAAAACATTTCATTCTTGAAAAGTCTCTAATTTCCCACTTTCTATGTTTCAATTGAATATTTTCGAGCCATATCAACGTTAATAAGTGCTCATGCATCTCACTTGAACAAACTTTTTGAACTATTACTATCCAAATGGGGAAAAATTTCAATGAAACCATGCTATCCATCTTCAAAATGATGATTCTTTAGACATGCACACACATTCAAATCTTGCCCTAATTTTGGCAATTAGGCCTACTCCATGACCGGAATAGCCTCACATACACATCAATTTAATGATTTGCACACACAATTTATGCAAAACTACCATTCCACAAGCATCTAGGCATCCTATTTGATTACAATTTCATTCCAATTTCATGAAATTAGGCATAAATTTCATCAATTAGGCACACATACCTAATTTTAGCAATGATTTAGCAACTCAATGGGATCAACTTAATCAGTCAAAAATTGAACGGAGTAGGTCAATCCACTTACAATTGATTGCTTGCTCGCTTAGTCCTTGCTCCTCGCATAGACACTCCATTGCACACACATGTGTGCAACTCCGATTCGGTCCAAAATTGATCGAAAAATTGATCAAAATCAACACTCAATCACATGATTAGGCATAAATTAGAGCAATTAAGAGTGATGATCCTCCTCAATTAAGGGGATTTAGCATACATTCCCAATCAAAATTAGTGGTTAAGTTAGCACAATTAGCATGGAGTTAGTACAATTAGCATGAATGGGATGCAAAATTAGTGAAGGTTAGTGAAAAATTAGCAAAATCAAAAGAGAATTTAGGGGTTTTTGGGGTGAAATGACTCTATACACATCTAATTAAACCTAATTACACTACACACAAATCAAATCCTACCTAATTACAAGAAATCGGTAATCAAATTACTCTTATCTTTTGCAACCTCAACTCCACTAGAGTAGGCAACCCGTCCCCGCCAACGGCGCCAATGTTGGAGGCTTGCCATAGCATAGGCAATCTCCCACAAAATCTATCAATCCGGAGAGAGAGAGCATGACCCGCCGGCTAGGGCTTGGAGGCATCACACAAAGAATGTGCGAGAGCGTCATCGGATGCAAAGATTGAGAGGTTTCAAGAGCATGCATCCTCCAATGCAAATAGAAATCATCCCAAATCAACTAATGCTAATCACACATCAAGCATCAATTTCAAGCAATCATCTACACACATCAAGCAACAAAGAGAAACACACTAATCTTGGAATCTCTCAAGCACAACTCTAATTACATGCATTGACGATTAAGCACACAAGATCGCATTCAAGTCGGCCACCCCAACCATGCCCATCATGGTGTCCAAATCAAGTCACACATAATCAAATTAAGCTCAAGGCTTCTTAAACCTACACACACACAAGCACACCATTAGAGGACAACTCTAATCCCTCAATCACGAGTAAACCCACTCCGCTTAATCGAGAGAGTTAGATAAGGACACTAATCGGAGTAGCTTAGCATAAGTAAGAGTTAGATTAAAGAAGATCAACACTTCAAAACAATGAAGGAAAGTAGATAAACATGATTGACAACATAATGAAGATTAGATTAATTAAGAGAGGATTACACTAATTACATGTGATTAGCACTAGCCTTCTAAGCATGGGCATTAAGCTCAAAGGCTAGGCCATCAAGACCTCCCCTAGGGAGAGAGTTCTCAAAAGGACCACTCAAGAATGACCTCTCATTAAGCATAGGGCTCTTTTATAGCTTTGGGCCTCAAACCCTTCAACTATGGGATAAAGTGAGCTCTTTAGCCTAAACTCATACAACTTTGGAACTCCTAAATGAGCCCAAGCCCTATACAATGAAAAGTAAATATTGTGCACTATGGCACATCCACAGCTTGTGGTGCATAATTGGTGTAGCCTATGTTAGCTGCTACTAACACATTCTCACTTAATGATCAAAATACACAAGAATATTTGATTGTTATGCGCGAAGAGGTAAGACATAGAAGCGTCACTAAACTAGTTGAAAGTCTCTATGAGAATGATCATGTAGCTATCAAAACTATGCAAATCCACTTAGCACCATTCTTTCTACAAGACGCTCATGGTATTGACACTACAGAAGAATACATTCAACGAATGATATTAACATCATCTCTAGGTGGTTTATGGGGAGATGCAGTTATACTATACTAGATTGCACAAGCTCTCAAATTGAAGATCAATGTGTGGGGATAATCTTATCATACAATATTATTCAATACAACCTTCATGAGCAATAATAAAAAATTGAATTTACTTTTTCACTACAAATATGGAAAAGAAGGACATTATGAACTGCTAATTCTAATAACAGAAGAGCAAATAAGAGAAAATCAACTCAATACATCGAATGCCAGAACAAGAAAATAGAGTGTACAGAAAAAACAATTTTGTGTTTAGAAATAAGTATGACCAAGACAACAAATTTACCCTTCAAAGCAGGAAAAAATACATAAAATGGAACAAAATTTTTGAGAAAAAGTTATTTAAATTTTTTGAAAACAATATGCATTTGAAAAAAGCAAGAAATATCTAATATATTTTCAGAATAAAATCAAGAATATATTGGAACACTGAATGCAATTACTACTAAACTCAATGGGTTATTGAAAAGACAAAACTCTCCTAAAAGTTTTGAAAATATGGAACATATTAGGCCGCTAAAATGGAACTCATATACAAATATGAAATTGCTCGATTGTTACAAAGAACAACGACTAGCATTAAAAAAAGAAATTTGTACTACTTTTTTGCACCAAACCAATACACCAATAATTAGCCTCAATAAAGTAAGAAAACGCCTAAATTTCCTACTTAAAATTAATAATAACAAACTTCCAGAAGAAGACCCAGTAGAAGATAACAATTTCAAGAACAAAATTTAGTACATTATGACAAAATTTCACGAAGCTACAGAAGACATACCCATAAATCCTCGTGTTTGTTGTAAACGGCTGTGTTTTTCTAATGAGATAATTTCAAAATCATATATACAAAATACGAATGATTGAGAATGAAACTTTGTCTATTTTGAACTAGAACGATGCATCAAAAGACCAGTTATGTACTAGCTGCATATATTATTGTAAAAAAAAGAAAGCTCCAAAATTTACCTCACCTTCATTTATTCAAATGAATGAACATATTCCATCAGTCTATATTCTTAATGAACTTGAAGAATGTTTGATTGCACCAAGAAACACATATGACCAGGTTCATCAATATTTGCATTATGGACAATTTCTACTGCGAGGAAGTATAATAATCTTCCAACAGCAATCGATAAAATTTGCAAATTACTGCCTCAAATAAGCATTGAAAATACAACTATAGGTGTAGCTATTATAAAGAAAATAGAATATAAATCCATTGATAAAAGTGGCCAGATTCAACCACGACATGTAATCAAAGCTTTACTTGATTTGATTTATACTCCGCTATATAAAGAATATGCAGTACAAATTCATGAAGAATTTCTTCAGCAGCTTCTTGCTCTCCGACCTTCAGAATCTAATAACAATATACATAATTTTACTTCATTGAATAATACAAACTTTGAAAATCACAGTATCAAAAATGGTGAATTGCATGAGCAGTCGAGCCACATACAGATACTCTAATTCACAGCTTTTTAGATTCAAATGACTTTTTTGATGCTTCTTCAAATGTTTTAACTATTGCACCTTGCCAAAACAAGAAACCATTAGGTATATTTGTAAATACTATGAAGAACTAAATTTTCCTTCCCCTTCTTTACGAAAAAAGATGCTACAAACCACTTGGACCCTATCGATATACATACCAAGACATTTGCCAATTTGAACTTACGAACAAAGATCGGCGATTTACTAACCATATAACGAACATATTTTTTAAGGTAATAAAAATAATGATTCATCGGATTTACTCATCAACATGGATAAGATTTAGAAAAGCTACACTAAACAATCAAACACTATGTGTCAGAGACATCAAAACGCAAGAAAATCTTGAGAATACACTACATTCAAATATTGGCTATAGAGACCTTCAGCGATTACAAATTTCTCCAAATTACTACGAACAATTACGAAAAAATATTTTCGGAATGATCTGCCAACTTGAACCACTTGCTTTTTTTGTTACATTTACAAGTGGAGAATGTAATTGAAAGCCATTACAAAAAGCACTACAAACTCTATCAAAAGACAAATCACTCCAAAAACAACAACCAAGTTTACAAGACTACATACGAGAATATCCAATCACATGTGCGTGGTATTATAACCATAGAACATGCTTACAAAACACATTGAAGCATGCACCATTTATATATGGTACAATCAAAGACTTTTTCTTTGTCACTGAGTTTCAATCACGTGGAAGTGAACACGATCATGGTCTTCTTTGGATTGATAATGCTCCAGTTTACAACGGGAAAAAACATAAAAGAAATAGTCGTTTTTGTAGATCATTACATATCTTGCGATAAGATGCAAATCGCAAAACATTTGCAGCACATCCAAATACATTCCCACACATATGCACGTAAAAAACATAGTTAAAGCAATATAAACTAAAATTTCAAAACCGCCACTTTTAGATACATTTATTCTTAAACCTCTAGTAAAGATTAAAAACAATGATAAACAAAGTGATAATAAAATTCAACAATACCTAGAAGTATATGATGATAGCAAGGTTCTCAATTTTTGCCAATTCCTCTTTGCTCTAGAAATGATTAAAATTACTTATTTAAGAGAAATACAATCAACAATTAAAAGACCAAAAGTTTTTCTGAGAAGAAACTTACTAAATATACAAACAAATGCATTCGCAAAATGTCTTATCAATATTTGGGAAGCTAATATAGACTCCCAATTCATTTTAGAACCATATGGAGCAGCACAATATTTTACTTTGTATTTAACAAAAGTCAATAACACTCTTACAAAAACCTTCCAAGAAATATTAAGCCGTGCAAAAATAGAAAAGACGAGTACAATTGAATGAATTAAACAACTTGGATCAGCATTACTGAATACGCAGCAAATGCCAATACAACAATCCATTTATATAATACTATCATTACCCCTCTTCCATGCAACATGTACATTCCAATTCATAAATACAGCGCCAAAAAATGAACGTGCTTTTTTTTTGAAACGTCCATGAGATTTGGAAGGCTTACAAGACAAATCTACAAGCATAATGAAAGAATCAATTTTAGACAAGTATTGTCAGCGATCACTGCACTTAGAAGATTGTATATTAGCAGACATTGCTGCTGAATATACTTATGATTAAAATTTATAATTTTTTAAAAAAAAGAAAAAAAGAAAAATTAATTAGATCAATCAGATATCCCAAAGCACAAGACCTTAATGAAAACTACTACAGAGAAATGACACTTATGCACTTACCTTTTTGAAACAATGAAAATACTCTTATAAAGGGATATATGACCTAGAAAGAAGTAAATGATAAATATAACCATCAGTTAAGTAATATGATACAAAACCAATGAAACAACATTGAAGAACTAAATAAAAATATAGAAAATCATTCACGCTCTTATAATGATGACAATACCTACATCAAAATAAATACAACGGGTATAGAAACTGTTGATATCGACACTCAAATAGGATATTAAACATATAAAAAAGAGAAACACCAAATACTAACAATTCCTTGTTCAACTCTTGAAACGTCTCAACACCATATGCAGATATAAAATCTAATGCACAAGAACGATGCTTTTTTTATGATATACAATACAGATTACATTATGATATACAATACAGATTACATTATGAATCTCAAAGCCAATTCTTTGCTTTTATAACAGGTGGAGCAGAAACAAGTAAAACAACTCTCTTAAGAGCAATTAGTGAAGAACTTGTTAGGTTTTATAGTTCGGATAGTAATTCTGAGCTAATGAAGCCAAAAGTTCTTAGACTAACGTACACGGCTAAAACAATATATAATATTCATGGAACTACAATTCATTCGGCTCTACATATACTGATAGCCGTTTTTTCGGCTTTCCATAATTGCCATAGTAACCTACCTCACCCTATCAAATCACTCAAACATTTTGGTTATCCCTACCATTTCACTATATATAGGTGTGTGTGAGTTAGGGAACTTTTCCCATATTTTCTTAAAAACCCTCAATTAGCTAGTCATTGGGTTAGTTGAGCCAAAAAAATAAAAAAATAATAATTAAATATTATGGCCCATTTGTGTGTAAATATTTCATTGTATATAGGGCCTAAATAAAAGGATTTTTCATATTTATTTTGGTATTTATTTAAATATTTCTACCTATAGTGTGTTATTTATGCTATGTATATTGACTCAACATTACCATATTTTTTCTTACCATTTTGCATACTCTTTATTGCATATAAAAATAATTTCATGCAAGCTTCTCTTATTTTTGGTGTAACTCAACAAAAATCCAAAAAAACTAGTTTTATTTATGTGTATATTTTTTCACTATTGTGATTTTTCCTTCCTACATCTATTCTCTTTTACTCTCATAAATTAGAACACCAAAAATATTCATCTTCTTATGGTAGACTTATAATGAGAGAGATTTATTTTGACCCCTTTATATTTTTTCCACCTATATTATTTATATTTGACATGTACATATTTTTTTAGACCCCTCAATATTTGATTTTCTTAGTTGTACTATTCACTTATATCATGATCTCAACAATATCTTCAATTATAGACCTACCAAATAACGTCAAGGGTATGTGGCATGCATGCATGCACCATGGGGAGCTCACTCTTGGAGGTATTCAAAAGAATCATCCAAAGAAGAACCTCACAAGGACCTTGTGCAGTGGAAAAAACAGTCGGTTTTGCTGAATTTTTAAAGATCACATGCTCCCCGAATTTGAAAAGGTGATACAAACAAAAGTTGTAGCTCGTGAGCTGAACTTTCACCTCAAATTTTTTCATATTTTTTTGAGCTACGAGCTGTGATCTATGGTTTTATTGGAGGACCCTAGTTTGCCCATGCTATGCAGCCACACTCCCTCTTCCACTTTATCATTTTCCTCTTTCACACACACTCCTCCCTCTCCTTCCCACTTCCAAACCTGCAACTCCCATGTCCTAATTCACCCTCTTCACCATTGCCACATCTCTCACACCTCCATAGCCTTCATCCTCCATTTCTACACCCTATGTGCCCCCCTTTCTCTCTACATATATGTCCATATTACCATACTCTCTTCAACATAGCTTCATCGACACGCGCTGCTTCGCCATGCTGACTGCTTCTTCTTCCGGTGCTGTAAAGAGGTGAATGTCAACTTCTCCAAAGCTTCAACCTCTCTTTACAAGCTCATCCCTTCTCTAACTTTTCTCATCATATATCTCACCATTTGGTGAATGATTTTGTAAATATTTTTTAGTGATAATTACTAACTACTAACCACTAACCTTATTGTAAAATGCACCCTCTACTAGAGTAGGCACTCCCAAATTATTCACTCCATCCTCTCTCCTTTCATCCGCAATAATTCTCTTCCCTTGAGCCCACATCCATGTGACTCAAACGACAAGAGAGACCCACCCTCATTAAAATAAAAATAAAAATATGCATAATCTTTTATTCCTTCAAATAAACTTGATTAGGCCTAATCCTAATCGGGGCTTCTAAAACCTATAAATAGAGCCCTTCTCTCCCTTGTAAATCATCACATGATCACACTACACCACACCATTCTCAACACATAACACACCACTCTTCAAGCCTAGTTGTGTAAAGTGTGTGCATTGTGAGTGCTCTATTCCATCACTACACATAGGTGCATGGAGAAGCTTGAAGTTAGTTATGCCATCTAGCGGAGTGGAGTGATACTATACTCCGCAATCACACTTGTAGCCTACTCTTGTCCATAAATAAGATTCATAGTTTTGGGTGCAATTGTATGCTGCAACTATGACTCTTCTCTCCAAATTGACTTGATAAGTTGGCTCATCAGGTGGTTGAAGGTATATTGTCCTTGAAGTTTGTTGTGCTATTTCATGCTTGGTGGTTTGAGGGTTTGTTGAATTGTTTGCCTAAAAGGTAAATGGTAAGAGGGTGCTCGGTGAGAGGGCTCCCGTGACCCTAAGACAATTTGTGTATTGGCAACAAGGTCAAGTTTTGTGTTGTCTCTCTATTTCTCATCAAGCTTTGTGTGCATCTAGTCTTTAAGGCTAAGACTGAGTTGCTCAAGTTGATTTGTGCTCTTTACCTCTCTCTGGCGTGGTGAATGTTTGTGTTTGGTGTGTGTGGCTATCTTGCATTCCCCTCATCTTTGTGCGTTTGAGTACAAGGAGATATCACGTGCGTCCTAGTTCGCATCTACAACTAGGTGGTGCCCCTTTTCTTGTTTGGTTTCTGGCTGTGGTTTGTTGTTGTCTCTGATTGTGCTTGCCCCAACCCCAATTAAGCAGCACGGGAGCCTCGAAGGGTGTTTAGAGGCCGCTCTTCTTGTTGCCCACCCCGGACCGCCTCAATACCAATAAATCAGAAAACTCTAACACAGATTTTAGACTAATATCTAACTAAATTATATAGCAAACTAAAAGCTAATATTATTGATGAAATTTTATTGATAGGAGCACGAATGTTTTTGTACATAAATAAAAGTCTTTAAACAATCAAACATATTTACCATCTACCATTTGGAGGACTGCATATATTTTCTTTCGGTGATTTATATCAACTTCCTCCTACAAGAGATAATTGGATATTCTTAGATACTAATCCACTTACACCAAATATGTGGAAAAATTACTTATGCAATATGAACTAACACAAGTCATGCAACAAAACGACACGACCTTCATAGACATATTGAATAGAAATAGAATTAATCAACAAACAAAAATTGATATCAAAATTTTGAACACGTTGTGCTTTAAAAAATTAAGCATGAGATTCATATACTTCACTTATTTTATACACAACAAGAAACTCAAAAATATAATAATGATGTTCTTCAATTGACAGAAGGACCAACCTTTACACTTGTTGCAGTAGACATGCCTCTTATAACTAATCCTATAATTTTAACCAGCAAATAAGACTGCAGGACTATATACGATCATAAAAATAAAACCATCAATGCTAGTTGAGTTATGTGCAGGAAGTTATGATATTTTTTACGGTCTTGTAAATGGGGTAGATGGATATTCTAGAACTATTACAACGTACAATGAAAAAATTATGTGGATTTAATTTTTAAATTAAAAATAGGACAAGAAACAGTACAAAGTATAAATATTTCCCTCTATAATTCTACCATGGATCCTACATGGACATGCATATTTTCAACAACAAAATCATTTTAATTAGGACTAAACACTAATAAACAAACATATAGAACAAAGTTTCTAGTCCAACAAGCTTCTGCTCGAACGGTGTGCCATTCCCAAGGACTCTCATTGCAGACAATGGCATTTTCTCCTAGAAAAACAAACATGGATTTGTTACCATATACATGTGGTAGTGATGTGTGTGAACACACTAGGACCGCCGAGGCATTTTTTCCCTCTTTAGGAGGTTTTTTCCCCCGAGCATTGTATATACGCCCATCACTCTAGGGCTATCCATCTTTCCATTGCACACTAGGTAACACACTCTCTATTGTGTGCCTTGAGCTTCCTTCTTCTTCTCCAAGCTATGTGCATTTCTCTGCAACCCTAATTCCAACAATTGGTATCAGAGCAGGTCACATCCTCCCGGGCTTAGTTGCCAGTTGCTCCAGTGCACGCCTGCTCACTTTCTCTGATTATAGTGAGGTTTGATGAGCGTTCACAGGTCTACTCAGATTTCAGATTCGGGCTCATTTTGGCCTCCGTTTCCACTACAGGCAGGTCTGCACACGCAATTTTGTCATTTTGTGTAGAATTTTTGTCAGTGCCGTTTTTTCCATAACAGGTGCCTTACAGTCTTCTACGATTTGTGCTATATAGCACATGTTTTTCCGGCTCCGTTTCTCCTATTTGTCAAGTTTGATGCATTATGCACATTGTTGTTGCAAGAGTCACTTTCTAGAAAAAAACAAGACTAGGCAGCATGCAGTTGAACAGGCTTTTATTACTTCTCAGAGAAAGGGTGGTAACAGCAATACAACCACTTCTTATGGTTCTACTATGAGTGGAAAAAATTCTATTCCTAATGCTTCTGCTGGCAACAATTCGTCAGGAAATTCTGGTGATAAGGGCAACAAGAAAATGCGTTGCTATTATTCTAAAGCTAATGATCACTTGATCAAGTCGTGTCCTAAGTTGAAGTCCAAAGAGGCTAAGAAGAAAGAGGGTGGTTCCACCGCAAATGGTGGTTCCACTACAAATGCAGCCATTGTTGAGTCTTCTGTGAAAGGAGACTGTGTTGCTGATGTTGATGCAGAATGGGCTTTTAGCGCAGAGTGCACTTACAATCCTGCTGTCCATGATGCATGCTTGTCAGTTGCTGCATATTCACATGTGTGGTATTTCGACAGTGGTGCTACAAAACACATTACCTCACATAGTGAATTGTTCACCTCTCTCAAGTCTGTCCCTCATGGGAATTCAGTCACTTGTGCGAACAATGCCTCTTATCCGGTTCAGAGAGTTGGAAAGATTGTGCTTACTGCTGCAAATGGCAATTCCTTCACACTTGTTGATGCACTTTATGTACTTGGGATCAAGAAGAATCTCTTGTTTGTATCCGCACTTGCTAGACTTGCACTTGTACTCAAATTTGTGGATGATAGATGTACAGTTCGTGATCTCAATTTTCGTGATGAAATTGTTGCATCTGGTCTTTTGTGCCGTGGGTTTTATAAGCTCACTTTGTATGACAAGTGTGGATAAAATTTTGCAAATGCTGTTGCAGATTCAAGGACTATTTCAGATACAAAACTTTGGCATGCACGTTTTGGTCATCTGAATTTTACCAGTTTGCTGCGTTTGCAAAAATCTTATATGGTTGCTTCTTTGCTGTTGCTTGAAGCACCTGTCAAACATGTTTGTGAAGGCTATATTTTGGGTAAGATGCAGCGTTCTAAGTTTCCAAAGGATGGTTCAGTTCGGGCCACATGCAGGTTGCAGCTTGTGCATAGTGATGTTTGTGGGCCCATGCAAACTCCGTGCTTGGGCAATTACCTTTACTTCGTGACTTTCATTGATGATTACTCCAGGAATGCATGGGTATTTCCGCTTAAAGCAAAGTCCAAAGTTTTTATGTGCTTCAAACAATTTCTGGCTATGGCTGAAAATGTCTCAAAATGTACTAATGGCACCCTCCGTTCTGATCGAGGGGGGGAGTATATGTCTCATGAATTCAATGCATTTCTGGCTAGTCGTGGGATAAAACACCAATTTATGCCTTATACACCTCAGCAAAATGGTGTTGCTGAGAGGAAAAAACTTACGAAAATGGCACGATGTATGGTCAAAAGTCAAGCTTTGCCGCATTCTTTTTGGCTTGAGGCCATCATGTGTGCCACTTATGTACTAAACAGGTGTCCTACAAAAGCTTTGCAATCTATTACTTCATATGAATCATGGCATGATAGAAAGCCTTCTATTGAGCACATGCGTGTTTTTGGCTATTTGGCATATACTTTGGTGCCACAAACACATCGCAAAAAAAATGGATGATAAGGCTATCAAACGTATTTTTGGTTGTTATAGTGTTGAAAGCAAAGGTTACAGGTTGTATCATCCGCAAACAAAACGTATTCTGGTTTCATGGGATGTAGTGTTTGTGGAAGATTCTGTTCATCCCTTGCTGTCATGTACTAGAAACGGTAATGTAAGCTCACAGGACATTTTGACACTTTGTTGCCTCTTTTTAGTGGTGGAAATACGAATGTAAGTTCCAATGAGGCAAATGTACAGCCTATGGGGGTTTCTGAAAATGTTACAGATCAGCCTATTACTGATGCAGATGTACATGATGTACTTGATGAGGAAAGGGCTGAAAATGAGCACACTAGAGGTATTCCAAAATGGCTGATGCACACTTTGCGTGACAGTAAATTGGATGCACCTTTGTCTAGTCGTACTCATTCAGGCTCTCGCCATGCATCTCATGCATCAGATTGTTATGATTTGGCTATGTATAGCTTACATGATGTTGAGGAGCCTCTCTCTTTTGATTAAGCATAGAATTCATAAAATTGGATGGCTACCATGCAATCAGAATATGATGCACTTATAGAAAATGACACATGGCCTTTATGTGATTTGTCTCCTAGAAAAAAGGCCATTGGTACCAAGTGGGTTTACAAGTTGAAACGCAAGCCGGATGGTGAGATTGATCGCCATAAGGCTCGACTTGTTGCAAAGGGTTATGCACAGCAAAAAGGCATAGATTATGAGGAGACCTTTGCTCCCACTTGTCGTATGACTACTATGCATTTTCTATGTGCATTGGCAGCTCAGTTTGGGTGGGATGTACATCAATCCGACATTGTTACTGCTTTCTTGAATGGTGACATATTTGAGGAAGTTTATGTAACGCAGCCTCGCGGTTTTGTCAAGAAAGGACAAGAGGACAAAGTGTGCAAATGTAACAAGGCTTTGTATGGGTTGAAGCAATCTCCTCGTGCTTGGTACGAGAAAGCTGACACTCATTTGGTCAAACGAGGCTTTTGTAACAGTCCAACAAAAAGCACATTGTATGTAAAGAGTGAGGGTGATGTACTTCTCATTGTGGTCCTTTATGTCAATGATTTGCTAATCACTGGACCAACTGAGAGACATATTGCTGAATTTAAGGCTGATTTGAATGCTACTTTCAAGATGAAAGATTTGGGGCTGTCGCATCATTACTTGGGTATATAGTTTAAGCAGTGTAATGGTGGTATTGCCTTGTGTCAAAAAAGTTACATAGAGACATTGCTATGTAAGTTTGGACTTGAGGATTGCAAACCTATTGCCACTCCCATGGAAATAGGTTTGAAGTTGAGTCTACATGATGCTAGCGATCCTGCTGATGTCACTCTTTACCAAACTGCTATGGCTACCTCATTTACGTATGCAACACGAGGCCGGATACTCAGTTTGCAGTCTCACAGGTTAGCAGATTTATGCATAGCCCAGGGTCTAAGCATTGGCAGGCTGTCAAGAGGATTTTACACTACCTTAGTGGCACTTTACATCTTGTCTTGTTTTATCCCAAGGGGGGATCATTGCCGCCAGACTTACATGCTTTTTCGGACTCAGATTGGGTTGGTTGTTTTGACACGCAAGTGTCCACAAGTGGTTTTTGTTTCATGCTTGGTAGTTCATGTATATCATGGTTGAGCAAGAATCAACCTATTGTGGCCACTTCAAGTTGTGAGACTGAGTACATGCCAATCTTCACAGCTACGGTTGAGTGTATATGGCTCAGACGCCTTATGGATGATTTGGGTGTTGGACAGGACACTGCCAACACGATCTACATTGACAGTCAGAGCGCATTGGCAGTTGCGAGGAACCCAGTTTTCATGATCGCACAAAGCACATTGAGGTGCATTACCACTATGTCAGGGAGAGGCTCTCAGCAGGAGAGATCAGCTTGGCTTATGTGCCAACACAAAACAACCTTGCAGATCTTTTCACAAAGGCATTGTCTTGTGAGAAGCTTGAAGCTTTCCGCAAAGCTTTGGGCTTACTCCCCTTTGTGGACTGATCATGTCCTCAGGGCATGGCACTTCCCTTTACTCATGTGCCAGCTCTCGTTCACCGCATCACTCCAGGGGGGATTTGTTACCATATACATGTGGTAGTGATGTGTGTGAACACACTAGGACCGCCGGGGCATTTTTTTCCTCTTTAGGAGGTTTTTCCCCCCGAGCATTGTATATACGCCATCACTCTAGGGCTATCCATATTTCCATTACACACTAAGTAACACACTCTCTATTGTGTGCCTTGAGCTTCCTTTGTCTTCTCCAAGTTGTGTGCATTTCTCTGCAACCCTAATTCCAACATGATTAACGTACATAGCTTTGTCGCATGTATGAACGTTGGAATACTTATATTTATTGGATCCTTTGCATGAAAAAAACTTCGTTTTAGACAAAGACGTCGAAAATGAAACCCATAGACTTTCAACAAAAGCAAAATGGAATACAATAATTCCAATATTGAACTCTCCAAACAAAAACAACATCATGGTAATAAAATTAAACAATAAATCATTCTTCAAATATTATAATAATATACAATTACATCCTCTACTACAAGCAAGTGATATAATCTGTCTTTAAGAAGTCAACACGATGAATCTTACTTAACCATTTTGGAGCAAAAAAATTAACTTAATCTCAACTCAAACTTTGCACAATATAACAATTATGTATGATTCATCTATCACACTCATTTCAAAAAGTATATACACATCTGATTTTTATGACATTATCAAAGCAACATTTAGAGCTACTGAAGTAAAGCACTTACAAATAATAACAATTTATCGATTTTCAAACACAAATATATAGCTATTTCTTGATATTCTTGAGACAATTTTACTTACATTCTCTCATGATGCCCATTTACTTATTCTTGGTAATTTCAACATCGCCATGCTTAGACCATCTCATCAACGACTAATCTTACAACAACTAATGAACAAGAATAAGTTTCAAATTGTAAACAAACTACCAACAACTACATATGTAAGTTTAGTTGATCACATATGGACTCGAAACAAATAACTATATTGTATATTGGTCGGATCATGATGCTCTGCATGTATCAATACAAAACAAATCACTTTTTTTATACTAATTAAAACAATACAATAGGACAAAAAATATATTCTTCATATTCTAACGACACAACATTCTTAGGAATAAGAAATCTTAATACATATCAGAATCATAAACATTTAACAATATGTACTGTGCCATATTATCCCAAAAAAAAGCAAGATCTTATATTATATTATCGATAGCTAAAATTACAACAGCTTGTGATTAAAAACAAATTACAATTGTACACAAACTACCAATAACTACGTACATAAATTCACTTAATCACATATAGATTGAAAAAATTGAAAGAAATCTGAGATAGATGACTGCAAATTATAGTAATATGTACTATCAGTATAGAAAAAGAACATTTTTTAATACTACTTAAAACAATATAGAACAAAAAATGATCCTTCTTTGCTCTAAGAGACATTGTATTCTTTGATTTTTTTAAATTGTCTTTGGTTAATTTGCAAACACAATTTGGTTCCTCAAAATACATATTACTATTGCAAATTTACAATATTGAAGAATGCAATATATTTTTAAAGAAAAAAGCAAAATGTTGCTCGAGACAAAGGAAATTTGTTTTACGACCATTGAAAGTAATAATTTTCACTATATTTCTCACTTTTATGCCTGATCGTGTCATAATTACTAATCTACTGTGTTTGACTTCCTCTAAAATAATATCGCAACAATACAAATTCAATTTTTACTAAACATATACAAAAGTCCTTGAAAAACAAAGAGCAAGTCTTTCAAATATAGTATATATTAAGACAAATAACAACAATACTCTTTTGAGCTACTACACAATAAACTTCTTGAGGTAAACACACCATCACTATTTTTTTTGGGAAAAAAAAACTTTGGAATGAACTAGAAGAAAAGAGCAATCAACTTCAAACAAAGTGCAGTGAAACAACGAGTAATGCTCCGCTTCTCTAACTGTATCGGTAAGCAACCTTTCCATGACCAAAAAACTCAAAAAACATAATGTTTCCTCATTCATAGATACAATATGTACAAATACTATTCGTATCCCATCCTTTCTTATTTTGTTGTTTCTATCTCAAGGTACAATTACTTGTTGTCTCATTTAATAGCTCAAGCTTAATATATAAAAAATATCTAATTCTTAAAAGCTTTCCTATGTTTTATTTCTTCATTTAGATTTCATATGTCTCAATGCTATGATACTCACTATCATGTTTTCGCTATTTTAAAAATCTTGCAAATGGATTCTTCTCAACTATGCATATTCATATGGATTCTTCTCAACTATGCATATTTCTATGGATAAAGCCATGCAAAGCCCGGAGTTTATATTGCACTCAAAAATACAAATGGAGATTGTGTGAATATGGTCATACAAGTCGCTTCACCATTTAAATGAGAACAACCATCTTCGTAATGTAGCAGCTATGAAGAGGCAACAAAATGTAAGCATCAAAGAAAAGTTCCTTCTCTTTTATAAGCATTCTCTCATAGTTAAAGATGTTTGCCACGATTCTCATGTAGAGTCTGGCAACAAAATCCATTTGTTTCGTGGCACAAAGCTCAACTCTCTTGATGAATTCTTTAACTTTAGAGCCAAAGGCATACTGATTTTATACAAATCAAATAAGATTTGTGTTGAGGGGGCTTTCTATGTATACAATTTCAGAAGACATGCTTATAAACGTCCATTATATCACTATCCAAGTAGAGACTTAATGGAATAGACACAAGTGTTGACATTCGGCATGTCACCTCGCCCCCAACAAAAAGCCATCTACCATTTTAGATTGCCAATAGCCTAAACAACCAAATATGGAGTAACAAATATCTCACAAAGCTGCCTGCACGACCAAAGAGTTTCCCTCAAGATATTGTTGATCTTGCCATTGGGCCCATCCACAATATCAAACTATTCTGGAGATACGAAGCCTCGGAGATTGCTGCCCAACAAAAAAAAACTCAGCTACTATAGCTCACTTTTTGTTTTGCAGAAGCATAGGATTAGATTCATGAGTTTTGATAATATGTATATAGAAAAGCCCCCGGTCCCAAAAGATGCATCACTTTTGGTCTTTCTTTCTCATCGAAGAGAACAAGCCACAAATTGCTTATTTATACATGTCTAGTTTCCAAGTCTCCTGTTATTCCATTGAAATTGGAATTTGAATATGCTATTTTTGTCAATCACTTTGCTACAATGCTTTTTGGCAATGTCTTTTTGTTCATATAATTTGAGAAATAATTACTGGCAAGGTATAGTGATTGATTATATAATTTGTATTTTGAACTCTTTTGATGGAAACTTTATGTAAGTACTAAGATGGTCTGATGTCACAATTGGACTATGTCGGAGGCTGTGCACGCCTAATTTCCCACAGTATTGGAGATACACATATCTTACGCCACATATTCTACGAAGTGAAACCTTCATACTAACCACTCCCAGATGCACCAACTGATCCCGTGCTTGTAATATACTCAAGCATGTGACTATCCTTCTCCCATATCTCCTTAGCATTCACAAATATTGGTTTAGATCTTTTAATACTTTCTATCTTGCGCCACACTTTTCAGTAATTTACTACTATGAATCACATGTTCTGTTCACAAATACCAAAATCTTTGTTCTGCACCATGCATGCTTTGAGTTAACACATTGTGGTGATATCTCAAAAGCAATATATCCATTATATTGTAATCAAAGCTCACAAACTTGCATTACTTCTCAAACTTGACAAAATGCAACGGTAATGTTGGTATGCGATGACAAGCATTTAATGATATCAACAACACTTGCCCGGTGTTGCATATTGTCTCAAAGGTCCTCTTTAATAATATTAAGCTGCCAATTCAAGCGAGACCTATCTTACTTAGAATAATATATACCTGCCAATATTCTGACCCATTTACTTTCACAAACCAGAATTTAGTATTTTCCTAGATCACAATTTATATCATTTGCTACTATGAACCACCGAGCATAGTTCAATGACATTTTGAACCAGCAATTCCCATACGCAAGGAATGGTAGAGAGAGTTGAAAAGGGGTAGCATTAGAGGGTAGCGCTGGGGTGGGAGCAATAAGGATTGAGGAAAGACAAAAGAGATATACGATGGTGGCATGCATGGTGATCAGCTACGTGGTGCATGTGACTGTTAACTAACAATGTCATAAAGCTGGTTGGCAGCAACGTCGATGGCACTATGGGTGTGTGACACGTGGATGTGGCTGTGGTCAAAAGGGGGTGAGAGGTGTAGTACTAGCGGCATACTCACTATTGTCACTGGTTGAGGCATGCTGTTGTTGTGGATCCTGTCAGATTCCCTCTGCCCACTGTCATCGATGGTGAAAGTAAAATTTTCCATGCTCGTGTATAGCTTTGGTTATGTGCTCTTGTGATTCTCCAGTTATGTAGATCTATTGATTTATCGCATGTAGCATGTTATTTTCTATATCTTCCTGACCCTCTGTGCTCCCAATTGTTGCAATGGTATCAGAGCTAGAAAAAAGATGCTTTTGGTGATAATTATGTCGACAAGAGAGAGGCATGACGATCCTACGTAAAGCTGATTTTTTTAAAACTCACTAATTTCATTAGCAGGATGTTTTTGGAAAGCATAATAATTTTTTTTCTTTTTCAACAACTAGATTGTTGTGTATGTAAATTAGTTACATCAACATTACCTTGATTAGAAGCTTGATTACATCTTTAGAAGGCTAGTGTGACTAAGAGCTTCGCTATGGTGAAGTAGAGAGCAGCAATTAGCCAAACCCGCTGCATACAATCACCCTTATGCCTGAGGTAGTGAGGCTTGTTGACGGTCCACTAGCTTTGACGGTACATTTTTTCTCCACTCTTGACCTTCCTTGAGAGACAAGGTAATTGAAGCTGAGTAATCAACCACCATGATGCTGTCTTTTAAGAGAAGAGGCTGAATTTTGTGGTTTTTTTGATAGATATGGGTAAATTGGAGGAGGAAAAATGAGACTAGGTGGTCAATTTTGGAATGGAATTGTGTGTGGGAGGTATGAGTTCACCATGGTTTCTCTTATTCTTCAAGGTTGAGGAGAAGGTGAGTAGGGTGCAGAGAGGAATGGTGAGAGAGGTGGGGATGATGAGTGGAGAAGTGTGTGTGAAAGAGGAAAATGATAAAGTGGAAGAGAGAGTGTGGCTGCATAGCATGGGAAAACCGGGGTCCACTAATAAAATCATAGCTCACAGCTCGTATCTCAAAAAAATATGAAAAAATTTGAGGCAAAAGTTCAGCCCACGAGCTACAACTTTTGTTTGTATCACCTTTTCAAATTCGGAGAGCAAGTGAACTTCAAAAATTCAGCAAAACCGACCGTTTTTTTCCACTGCACAAGGTCCTTGTGGGGTCCTTCTTTGGATGATTCTTTTGAATACCTCCAAGAGTGAGCCCTCCATAGTGCATGTATGCATGCCACCTACCCTTGACCTTATTTGGTAGGTCTATAATTGAAGATATTGTTGAGATTATGATATAAGTGAATAGTACAACTAAGAAAATCAAATATTGAGGGGTCTAAAAAATATGTACATGTCAAATATAAATAATATAAGTGGAAAAAATATAAAGGGGTCAAAAGAAATCTCTCTCATTATGAGGCTACCATAAAAAGATAAATATTTTTGGTGTTCTAATTTTTTAGGAAAAAAAACAAAATAGATGTAGGAAGGGAAAAATCACAATAGTGAAAAAATATACACATAAATAAAACTAGTTTTTTTGGATTTTTGTTGGGGTGGAGTTACACCAAATATAAGAGAAGCTTACATGAAAATATTTCTATATGGAATAAAGAGTATAAAAAATGGTAAGAAAAATTGTGGTAATGGTGAGGCAATGTACAGAGCATAAATAACACACACCTAGGTAGAAATATTTAAATAAATACCAAAATAATTATGAAAAACTCTTTTATTTAGACCCTATATACAAAGAAATATTTACATACGCATGGGCCATAATATACTTATATTTTTTATATTTTATATATTTTTCATTTTTTTGGCTCAACTAGCCCCGTGACTAGCTAATTGAGGGTTTTTTAAGAACATATGGGAAAAGTCCCGTGACTCACGCACGCCTATGTACAGTGAAATGGTAGGGATAGCCACAGTGTTTGGGTGATTTGATAGGGTGAGATAACTCACTATGGCAATTACAAAGAGCCGAAAAACGGCTATCAGTAGAAAAGGCATGATAACTATGGAAGCAAAGATAAACATGATACTTGTTTAAAGCTTTAGTCAATCATAATAACAATTATTAGGTATCTATAGAGAGTAGTACAAACATTGCATGCAATCTATTGTCGGCTTATATGAAATTGAAGAAGAAGAAGAAGAAGAAGAAGAAAATAGGATATCTTTTAAATTGTAGTGACAATCTAAGGTGACTTCACAAATCATCTGCTCAAGAAACTGAGAACGTCTCAAACCTATTTATTTGAGATAAGCAGACTGAGAGAGAGCACAAAAGCACGTGCAAGTGCACCTCCTAAAGCATAGTGCTACACAGGCACGTCGAGAGGGAAGGGGTGAGAAGATAGAGAAGGACACAAACACTGGGTGCAATCTCCCCTCATGCAAGAGCGAGCATTTTCCTCTTGCACAAATTTATTTATAGATTCTTCAATGCTCAAAAATGTATAAAAATGGTATGCCCGAACATAAATTGACCATTGCTCATAAAGAGCACTTTAATAAAGAATTATCCAAAAACACTATCATCTCTCATCGTCTATAAACTGGTTGTGCTTTTTCACCTGTCATCTACAATAATTAATTGTTAATGCACCATAAATAAATTCCATTATAGGTTGTGGCTTGTAGCCTGATGTGTTGGTGCATGTGGTTATGAGAGTGACCTTGTGCGTGTGCACACTGAGGATTTAAGTTCAAAATTGTTCCAACCCTTTTACTGAGTAAACATAATGGAAAGGTCCTCCTTAAGGGAGGAGGGATGGTATTTGGAGGAATCTGGTGTAGAAATGAAAATAATAAGGAATGTGCCAAAGGCAAAGTGAAACTCTAGCTATATCTCCTGCATGAGAGGGCTCTCCCCTCTATCTTCCATGATGAACCCCCACACAAGCGAGGTGGATTTAATTGCATGGAGTCCCCTTAGGGCCCCTTTTCCTATCTCTCTTGTGCAACCTCAGCCACTTGCCCTATTGGCCACAAGACACCAACCTGCCTCCTCTCCCCCTCCCCTCCCAGGTGGACATCAATGCACTTAAGGTCCTACCAACTGTGGTGTCTGAGAATATTTTGTAGTGCAAATATTTTTGCAACATGATCATTCATGAAGCAAGAAACTAATATGCCCTGGATCCTTGTCCATAGGGTGAGGAGGACAATGACTAGCACCCCCAAACTGGAGTGGTCCATCCCCTTCTTCCCATGGACTTGGTTTTGATGATGGGGACCAATTTGAGGAAAGACTGCTCTACAAGAATCTCCCATTTTATTAAGGACTACCCTATCAAATACCCTACCCCCCTCCCCCCTTCCCTTTCCGCTTAACCCCTCCTCCCCTGAAGCTCAAAATAATCCCTAGCAACCTATCATGCAAACAAGGAACCCCCCATCACCTCAAGTTCCACTTAGCTTGCAAAACTCCTCCAAAACACCTAGCTTCCCAAAACCCTTGTTTTTCCCCCAAAAACCTCCCAACTCTCATCCCAAAAGAGATATGGGAAAGGCTTCAAAACTTCCCAATCAATTTTTTGTTCTTGCTTCTCTCCCTGAATTGGAGGACACTTTCAAACTTTATCCTTTGTGTAAGAAACTGGGGACAACCAAATGCTCATCACCACCCAAACATACTATATAGGGGCCCTTGGCCCTCTAGCTTGTTAGTTGTATATAGACCCCCATACTGCATATGTACCCTGGCCCTTCCCTTCGCCTGCATTACTCTCCCCTTGGAGAAGCATTTCCTCCTTGAAAACAAAAGCGGTAATATCTTCTTAAGAGCACTAATGTTTTTCATAGTGGCACCTCTCATGGGTCCAGCTCTCAATTGGACCAATACACGGTTCAGTAGGAGGTTCAATGAAATTAAGAAGAACATCTTGATTTTCTACATTGTTATCCCTTTGCAAACACTTGTGTAAATGAATTATATCCAAAATAGTGTGTAGACTCTATTTATAACTCACTTGAGTATTGTAATTGAGTTACCACCACAACTAAGAGGTGAATAAATGAATGAACAATTTTTTGACTTTTTGAAGGTGCTAGAATATGTAAGAATACCTCTTCTCAACTTTTTATGAAATTGACATGCCGACATATTTCATTAGCATAGATTAAGTCCTTGACTTGCTATCATTTCTCATCAGTAGGCAACCCTACCATAACTCGTGATTGAGGCTGAAAACTTGACATAAATATGAAGGGACTAAACCTAGTCACGACATGATTTGTATCATGATAAGCAAACTCCAAATGACAGAGGTAATCTTTCCGATTAGATTGCTTCTTGCTAACATACGCTCTAAGCATATCCTCTAGCACAAGATTAATACGTGCAATTGCCTATCAGCTTAGTTGGAAGAGTCATAGCCTATGAGCTCAAAGGTGGCAATATTGATAGTGAGTTGTGTCCCCCAGCCGTTCACAGACAGTCTTCCAGAAATGACTAGTAAACATGGATTCACTAGTATTCATAAAATTGCGGTTTAATCCAGATAATCTATACAAACTGTGAACAACCAACTTGGTTAAAGAGTGGACGTGATTGGACTAACCTTACGCAATCTATGTACAAGCACCCATACCGAGCCATGTCCTTGTATGGTGATTGGTAGACCCAGAATAATTCCCATAGATGTACTTCACTTGTGGTGCAAAAAGCTTCATAAGCTATGACATGCATGAATTTGCATGCCACTCCAAATATGCCTTTGCCAAACACTAGGACCCATAACACCTAGTGTGCATGCATTTAGAAAAAACTTATATGTACCTGCATTTTCATGATTGTACTTGCCAATGCTTATGGCGGGTGTTATACTCACAGTATACAAGGAAGAGGAGGGACTAAAATGTGTAAATAACTCTATTTAAAGAAGCTAAATACTTCCCACTGTAATCACTTGAAAGACTTGCTAAAACATTTGGACCATAATAGAATGTGAAAATGAATCACATCTAAATTCAAACAATAAAACATTTTCATTATCAAAACATAGCTTTACTATACGGGTAAACACCATCCGCTAGTGTTGTTTAATAGTACTTGTAACCTTAACTAGTTTTACTTGGTATCCGACAATTTCTAGCCACTAAAATTGTTCTTGATACTATGTGCTCAAAATTTTCTAATAAATGGATTTGACCAGCACCTAGGGACTCTGTCCTGACACATAATTGGGGAAGCAAGCACCAATGTCAATCTCAAAGACTCACATTCTCCACATGGAATATGTCTCATATAATGATGTCAAAAAATATTGCATCCATATGGCAAGTACAAGATGTACTTGTGTGTCGAGGTAACTAGAAAACTTCAGCGACATGAGTGAGACAGACCCTCATAAACCTTGCTCGACATTGGCTAAACTAAATATGAGTTCCTAGACCATGTTGCAAACCTTGTGACTAGCAACATATACCAAACAAAACCCTACCATATAGGCCTATAAATGTTTCAATAGGGAGTGAACCTCTGAGACTAGAGGACATCTGAATCCTAATCTCTACCTAGCCTCTACCATTTATAAGCACCCTTGAGCTGCATTCAGATAGGCCTCTCGCCCTTGGCTTGACATTATTCTCCCCTTGGAGAAGCATTTCTGTCCTCAAAAACAAAAGTGGGAATTTTCTTCTTAAGAACACTAATGTTTCCCCAAGTGGCACCTTACTTAGGTCTATCTTTCCACTTGACTAATGCTTGTCAACGTACATGATGATGTGTATGTAGATCATGATAGTCAAGGATATGCTAAGGCTCATGTAGCTAAGCTAGAGGTTCAATGAGATCAACCAAAATCTATTGGTCAATAACATTGTTGCCCTTATGTAAGCATTTACATAAATGACTTACATGGAATACCGAATGAATGCAAGAGTGCATAGGTAACAAGAGTTTATAGGCAATATCACCAACTCACTTGAGTATCTTAAAAGGCCCACAATACTTTAGAGATAATTTAAGTGTCGGTCTAATCTTCAAACTTTTTGAATGCTTTGGCACACACAAAAAATACCTCTTCCACTTTCGTGAAGGTAACTTGCCAATGTTTCTCATCAGCGTACGTTTTATACTGATCCTATGCTTGTCAAACATTTTGAAGAGCCAGCATTTCCATGTGGTCTTTGAGAAAATCCTTGATGTTTTGAACATTTTAATTCGCCATCCCACCGTAATTGGTGACCTAGGTTGAAAACCATACATAAATATGAAAGGACTAAAACAAGACATCACATGCTTAGCACTATTGTATGAAACTCAAGAAGAGGGAGACAATCTTCCCAATCCAATTGCTTCTTGCTAACATACGATTGTAGCATATCCTCTAGCACTTGGTTGACACGTTCAGTTTGACCATCCATTTCATGATGATCTGCAGTATTGATGTTGAGCTGTGTATCCAATCATTTAAACACAACCCTCCAAAAATGGTTGTTAAACTTGGGATCAAGATCACTCACAATGCTACTAGACAACCCATATAACATGTACATATTGTCAACAAATAACTTAGCTAACATTGAAGTCTTGATTGTGGACTTAGTTGGAATAAACTTGCAAAGTTTCATCAACCGGTTTGCGACCACCCATACTGAGTCATGACCTCGTATAGTGGTTGGTTCAAATACAATTGGCCTTTCCTCTTTCAGAAGGACTCATCCAATAGCATGATTACTAGTATCTATTTCTAAAATGAACGGTTTCAAAAGATCCACAATAGCCAAAATAGGATTTGTAGCTAATTCGTCCTTGAAAACATCAAAAATTTGCTATTGAGATTCTCCCCATTGAAAGGTTTTCCGATTGGATTTTAGTTGATCCGTCATCAAAACAACAATATGAGCATAGTTTTAAACGAACCTTCGATAAAAGCGTGCAAATCCCAAGAAAAATTGTAACTCTTCTAGATTTTGGGGAGAAGGCCAGCTCCTTATGGCATCCACTTTGGATTTATCCATATGTAGCCCCCAACTAAAATAACATACCCTAAGTAGTAAATTTCCTCCTTGAGAAAATCACACTTTGATTCCTTGGCATATAATTATTTTCCCATAACAATTCAAACACCTCCTTTAAATGTTGAACGTGCTCTTCTTGAGAGGCATTGTACACTAGAATTTCATTGAGAAAAACAAATACAAAGTTGCCAAAATATGGTTTCAAGACGCTATCCATAAGCGTCATGAAGGTTGTGGGTGCATTGGTCAACCCAAAGGACAAAAACTCATAGTATCTAAACCTTCTTCAAAATGTGATTTTGGGTATAGTAGCAAGCATGTTGCGTACTTGATGATACCTTGATCGCAAGTCTATCTTTGTAAGGATACGAGCATGGGTGAGGTTATCAAGTAACTCATCCACTTGCGGCAATGGCGGATACTTGTTCTTAAGAGAAACCACATTCAGTCCGCGGTAATTGATGCATATGCGTAGACTTAACCATATTTTTTATCCACCAACAAGATGGGAGAGGCCCATGCTGATGAACTAGGTTGTGTAAACCCTCTACTAAGATAGTCAACAAGTTAACGTTCCACCTTAGTAGTCTCAAAATGACTCATTCTGTAGGGTGGTTTACTTAGGGCTTACTGCTTGCAACCATGTATATGCCATGTTGCACAACACGTGTGTGAGTAACCCTAGTCGCAAATCATATGAGAATACATCTTTGTATTTCATTAATAAACCTTTTAACTTATTAGCAACATTTTCTTGTGTGTGTGTGTGTGTGTGTGTGTGTGTGTGTGTGTGTGTGTGTGTGTGTGTGTGTGTGTGTGAGAGAGAGAGAGAGAGAGAGAGAGAAGTAGTCTTAGTTGGAAGAGAAGAGCATACGATGTTGAGGAATTGATATTTAAAACATTATCAACATTTGACAGAAAATAACACAGTGAGTAACAAAAAAAGAATTCTTCTATTTCATCTTGAAAAGATGAAATAGAGAACATCCTTCTCTTCCAATAGCAACATGTGCATATGCCATTGGATTCGAACATCAAACTATTGTGCTCATAGCTACGCTTAAGTGATGATCCTAGACTATGTAACCACTCACGACTAAGGAATACATCTAGCCAATCCATATTCATGACTTGAAAATTTAAGGACATGTGATATCCTTGAATCTCTTGTGATACATCTTTCACTTGAGTATCCCACACCTCGGCGTCATGGCCATTAATCATCGCTACCTTATAATGGTGGTAGAAACTCGGAGTCTGGGCAATTTTTTCACTAACTTATAGTTAATGGAATTATGTGAAACACTATCATCCACCAAGATTTGTACCTTGTGACCTTGGATAAACCCACGCATATGCACCAACTCGTGTGGACCAAAGGTCAGTTGCCACATTGAGGCCGTGATACAACACTCGTGCACCACTTCAGTGTGTGTTGCCTCCACATTGGATAAACAAGAGGAGGACTCAAGAGGTAGCAGTTGCACCATGTGCACCTCTTTCTCCTTACCTTGGTGTGGGACGGTGTCTAACCTCACTCCTATCTTATTGCAGACGTAGCGAGAACCACGAATATAATTGTCAATCCATGGGAAGAAGTTGATTTGACTAGTGCATAGAGGCTACAAGAGGTCGTCAATCTCTTGGAAAACAACAAACAACTCGCATCTAACTCAAGCTACACTCAAATGACTGAAATCACCAAAAGCTAATCACTCATTGACAAACAAATCACATCATTACAGCATCAAACGACATCCAAATGTCACGAAAATTCTAGGACATGTTTATAAGACCTAAGCACACATGCTTATGGTCTCAAATCTCACTTTAGGTCAAGTGCAAAAATCACAATTATTAACAGCAGTGTGTTTTTGACCTAGTCGTTTTCGACCCAAAATGCATCTAAATGCTTAGCAATGATGCCCCAATATCTTGCCTATACTTAGTTATTGATTTTGAAGTGTAGATTCCTCCTTATGATGAAATCAGGCCGTGGGTCGGCGACGCCAAAAGCTACGAAATACCGTGAAATGCTTACGTCAATGCTTACGAAATACCGTGAAATGCTTACGTCAATGCGTAGAGCTCTTACCTGCGGTTGCAACGCAACAGACGCGACTGCAATGTGACAATCGGGGAGGGATTATGAAGCGCGAGAAGGAGAGAAGTGAGGCAGTTAGCTCACGCTGTGTTTCTATTATCCAAAACTTAATAAAATCTTTACAAAGTTGGCTTTTATACCTTAGCCAAGGTCTTAAATGTGTAATGTGTGGCGCTCTCAAGACCTTTGAGGCTCCACACTTATTGTATCTACAACTTAGGTACACTAACTAACCTATGCTTTACATCTTGGAACTTTTATTGAGCTCGTAACACGTTACAATTATCACAATGGCTAAATAAATCGAGAAATTACAATACATGGTCATTTTGGAAAAATGCAAAAAGTGTGTAACTCCAATCTTCACTGCTTCTTCATATTCATCTTTGATGTACATTCATAAGGCTTCGATCTTTACAAGCTCCTGTTAACTGACGTCAGCTCAGTTAACATTCCCCCCTTCCGATTTTAATGCCCGTCCTCGAGCATTGTTGAAAAGTGTCCGTCAAGGTTGTGGAAGGTTTTTTATTGAGTGTTGATGGGCTGGTTGTCTTCATTTGTTGTTGAATTTGTTGATGAGGTTCAATTTGCTATAGCATCTTCATTAGTCGAAATATGTCGGTTGTGAGTGATGATGTTGCATTTGTCCGTTGTAATAGCATAATGATAAGGCTGCTGTTTATTTATGAAAAGTATGTACAAGGGAAGTAGAATGATGAGGTTCTAAGTTAGGGTCTAAAACCTGGATGACCAAAGGAAAAAACTCACTAGGAAAAAAGTGCCTTTGGGATACGCACATTATTGGGGTACTTATTAGCATTGGAAATATTAATAAAGTACTCAAGGAATTATTTGCTAATAGATATGGAATAAAAAAGGCAGCAAATATGAGAGGGTAGCATGATGGGACATTGGTTTGCCTATTGTAGTCCACTCAAGGTGCATAGGTGGAAGCAAAAAAGAGTGTCTAATGCATATGTCCAATGATGGGACATTCTATTTATGTATACACAAAAATGCATGGAAAACAATATACTGTGCAAGAAGGATTTTGAGGGATACATCAGAAAGATGGTGTAGCTATAAAAGAATTTGATGTGGCTTTGCAAGTTGGCACCCCTTTAAGAATGGTTTTCGTTGACGAGGATATGTTCTCTCATCTTACTGTGCATTGTGCGTGAGTGTTGGACTCTATGACACTCCACCATGATTAAGTTAATAGACTTTGACTCTTATGCTCATCTCGTCCAGCATGAGCGACATGACTTAGATATGCTCAACTCTTCCAACTTGAGCGTAAGCCTAATAACTATGACACTTAGACAGAGTTTAATATGAATTGAAGCTTTGGGTCTAATGCTTTGCTCATTTTATGGCTCAGCAGCCCGCCGACTCTGACTATGCCAAAGAGTTTTTTTTGCACCCTGGCTGCTTGACTTTTTACATTCTTGTGCTTACTACAAACATTTATTCAGGTAAAAGTAAGCTTGAATCCTCAAAAAGAGGATTAGTGAAGGATCAAGTTGGCATTGAAGGTTTCTTTTGCCATACTTGTTTTATCGCCTTTGAATCTGCATTCGCGCTGGTTTGGTCGTCTTTCTTTGACTGTGAAGACTCCATTATTTGTTTGATTCTCCAATTGGATCTGTTGATAGGAGTCTTTGATGTTGTTGTAGGCCTTTGTTCACTATCGGCATTTGGATTTTGACTAGAAGCATTGGAAGACTTAGGAATCCAAATCTTTTGAGGACCTTTGTATCTCCTTTGTTGACTTTGCTTCGCTCTAGGTCTTGTTGAGTTCTTGAGATCTTCATGTACATCTGGTGTAGTTGCAGTTGGCTTGTGGTTAACTGGTAGCCAAATCTTTGTATAACCTGTGTAGAATCCTTGTCGAAGAGGAACATTCTTTGAGATCTGTCTCTGTTCTGTATCCTCTTGAGAGTTGTGGTAGACTTCAGCATCTTTCGATGTTGTTCTGTTGTATATCTGCTTCTTAGGTATCCTAGGATATTGTCGAGGTTGATACCTTGTGGACCTTCTTTCTTGGGAGGGACTTGACGTTACTTCATATGCTCTAACCTACGGTTTTGGTACCCATATCTGTATGTTCCCTCTATAGTACTCTTGTTCCTTTAAGCTCCATTGTGATGCTATCCATCCCATGTGTTTGTTTTTTTGTGTTGATTTTCTATCTTTGATCCAAACCGGATCATTGACTTTGACTAAACTGCTCGAAACAAACACTTGCTTGATTATCTTTTTCTTTCTTGCGTACTTTGGCTAAAATATCTTTGCTTTTATGGGTGTCTCTTTAGAGGTTTCAGTTGGGTCAGCAAACACTTGCTTGATTATCTTTTTCTTTCTTGCGTACTTTGACTAAAATATCTTTGCTTTTCTTGTGTCTCCTTAGAGGTTTCAGTTGACTTGAAGTTTTGAAAGCCTGACTTGCTAGAAGTATCTGATCCATGGGGGTATTTTGATGTAGAGGCATATGCTGTCACACCTTCTTTGCTAATTGGTGGAGGGTCCACTTTAGCTTTGTCTGCAAGATTTGTCTTCGATTTTTGTGAACTTTACAACTCTGAATCTAGCATTAACGGTACTTGTAAATGTTGTTGGCTACCTCTTGGAAAAGAGAGTATTAGCATTTTATCTTTTTTGTAGGCCTTGTGTTGGTCTAACCATTGATGTCCAATGATGAAATCTGCAAGCATTTCCTTTGAAGGCTTCACCTAAAACTTCACCTTCTCTTCATGATTTTGGATGCTAAGGGTAGCAATCATTTCTTCTTCACTCGCAGCCTTACCTAGCATTGCCTTATTGTTCTGTTTTCCTGGAGTGATCTCGAGTATTCTTTGGATGCTATCTACAACCATATTGTACTTTGCTTCTTTATCCACTAGAGCATTGCATCTGGCACTTGCTCCTTTTGTACTGCTGAAAACTAAAGCTATTATCATTGCTGGTTCTATTGAAGATCTCTGTCCTGCTTTTGCCATGGTCTCATCTTGACCTAGTTGTGTCTCTATGGAAGGTGACTTGAGACTTTGTGTTCCACTCTGACTTACATAGGTTGATTCGACTGGCAATGTTTGGATCTTTGGATTTTCTATTGCTTCCTAGTTGTTTGCAACTCCGTTCTTCTTAACTTCTTGTCTTGGTGGCATTCTCTGCTCAATAGCTATCATGGTTTCTATTTGCTCTGTTTGATCAGCACTTGCTATTGCCTGATTCGCTTTAACATCTTCTAAAGTTCTGTATGATGGAGATGAATCATCTTCAATAAGATCTTCCATTTTGAATTGTGCTTGAGGACTTTGTGCTGTCGTCCGCGAGTGACCAATGTTTCTTCATTCTTTGTTGTCTCTGAAGACTGCATTCTCTTTACATTCTGTATCTCTAACATCTTTTGGGCCATTGGCATTCCCATTATGATGTCGTCTGGCATATCTTTTGCTATGATCACGTGAAAATGATTTATGATGATCTGTGGACCTATTTGGATGGCGCTAGAGATGATTCCCCAACATTCTGCTCATTCTCCATATATACTTACAAATTCATGAACATCTTCTAGCTATGGTTGGCCACATTTTTTCCAAGTGCAAAAAGACATGAGGTTCTTGTCTAACTGAAAATATAGCTTTACTTCACTTGATAGCTTTTCTTCGTTTTCACTGGTGATGTTGCACTTGATCTTCTCATGATTTCTTTCTGTATTAATTGATTATGTTGTGGAAGTGTCCTTGGGTTGAGCTTTTTCTAAATTGGCTTTGTCTTGATCACCTGCTTTCGTAGATGTTGGCTCGTTTTGTTGTAATATTGCACCTTGTTCTTGCAATTGTTGAGCATTGTGTGACTGCATTTGAGTAACTTTGATCTTAGAAGATACACTGTACTTTCTGGCAGAATCTCTCTCTTCAAAGGAGATTTTGGTGGGGACCTTTGTGTAGCCTTCTGGACTTTAGCTTTCATTGATTTTGACTTTTATGTCACCTGTTCTGGCTACTTGAGGCTTTGCATCATCTTCAGATAGTCCTTGAATTTAGGTTTAGCATCCATAGGGGCTTGTACAAGGTCATGAACTTGCTGGTATTCATTGCCATCTGCATCTCGATATGCATATGTAGGCTTGTCTCTTGTTTGAACACTATGGGATTTGTCAGCTTTTGGCCTCGACTTGTGGAGATCAACTGAAATTTTTTATCCTTGATGAGCTTCATAGAAGATTTTTTTTACAGATTTTGATGGGATCTAGGTCAGTGGGAAACTTCTAGCAACCATATGATCTTTCAATGGTTTTTGCTTTGAAAAGGGTCTGTCGGCTAGAAGTTCTTGGGCTTCCAACTGGTGTAGCATTTTTTGGTACTAGAGCTGAGCTTGATAGATTTGCAGCTCCCCCTTTCCTAGGGTGTTCATTATAGTCTCCTTCATTATGAGAGTTCAAAATTATTTGGCTCTGGTTTAGTCTCACCTTCTGGGACTGTGAAGGTACACTTTGGATAGCCTTGTTGATGTTTGGCATCTGTAAACCTTTTGCATAGTTTCCTATGTATCGCCATGAAACATGACAAATAATTCCCCAAGTCAAGCTGTAGATAGCATTATCTTTGCCCTGGTATCCCATGGGTCTCCTATGATATGAGCTTCTGTGGTTTCAGGACCCAAGGCATCATAGATACTAGACTCTTGTCTATAGCTACAACTATTTTGGTCAAAGTATATGCTTGTTTGGTTACAATGTCGAAGCTTGATTTCCAATTGACGAGAGCTTGGCTCTGAACAGATTTTTGGATTCACTCGGGTAATCTATCACTGGATGCACTTCTATGAGCTAGTATGTGGGCCGTTCAAACACTGGTTGATCCTTTTTGTACAGTTTCCCTTTTTGGTCTACATAGTGTGCATATGAATTATGTGTGCCATACAATGCTAACAGTATTCTGTTTGATGTGTCCTTTAGACTCGTGAATGATTGCACACTTGTGGTAGTGGATGCATAATCACACTTGCAAACCTTACAGTCTTTTCAACATTCGGTGATATGTGGACACCTTGACCAAATTCATGCAGGAATTTGTTGTTCAAAGAATCAATTTTAAGCTTTTTAGGTGCCTATGCATCTTTATGCTGATTTTGAACTTGCAGTGCTTTTACTGGTGCTTCTAACGATAATGCAAAATCATCTGATTGCATTAAAAGTGACAAGTTAGATGCACTTACATCGAGGTTCGCATTTCGAATTTGCTCTGTGCCTTTCTTGTTGGCAGTTGATGTGTCCCTGTTGTCTGGATTTCTTGGACAATCTTCAGAAAAATGTCCACCTTTTCATCCACAATCTGAGAATTGCGCCATGACTAATGGTATTTCATTTGGTTCTGTCATGTCAAGCTCTAGCTGAGAAGTTTCTGTTTCTATGCTGGCCAAGTTGTCAGCATCTTCTTTTAAAACACTAAGCATCAAGCTGTAGACTACTCTGTCTTGACCTTTGTACTGTCTTTGGCTCGGTTCTCCAGTTAGACTGGCTTCTATTGGCTGATCTATTGGATCTTGCAATTCTGGCCCTCGACAATAGATCTGACCATTGTAGGCCATGTACAATGACCCTGATTGCATATGCACTAAATGGATGCTCTGTTGTCTTGTGCAGGTTGTTGGATAACCACTTGGATCAATCTTTTGCACTTCTATCTGCACTTCATTTTTGAGCTTGCAATACCTGGCTCCACTGAAATCTGTGAACATCTGAGAGTTCTTTGAATCTGGCTTTACTTTGATCAATAGGATCGTGGATCCTATGCTGCTTTTGACACTCATAAGATACCTATGGCCTTTCGGATCTGTATACAAAACCTTATCTCCAATGTAACCATATAGCTGTAAAATTCGCTTTGTTGCAGTTGTACCTATATTGCCACTGCTACTGGTTAGCTTTGATTCTTGTGCATTTGAACTCTTGGCTTGACTTGAGTCCATGTTGTGCTTAATTTGTAAAGATATCCTTTAGCAGATTTTGATGTTGCTCGGTCAATTTTCTCTTGCTTCGGCTTGACGAACCTACTTGGGCCAAAGCAATTTTGCAGTTCACACTTTAGAGTCCAAAAGTTGACTAACTCTAGCTTGAATGTGTCAGAATTGATTACAACTTTTGAAATAATGAAAATGTGGGCCTTGAATAACCTAACTGGCGGATTAGATTGTTATCCGTTTTTCCACTTGACTTGAATTCAGCTCCTGTCAAGCTCCCAATTCTTTGCCTACAACCTGGTTCTTCAATCTGAGCTAAGTGAGTCAACAAATGAGATTTTCAAATTCTATCCTTGCAAGGAGCTTAAGACTAATCTGCAAAACTTGAAAACTAAGTTACCATGTATTAATTTTGATCCGATGGAACCCAAACTTGACAGTGGCCTTGTATTATGTTGTTCTAACACTGTACAAGCTCAAAAGTCCAAAATTCTGTCTCTGTGTCCCAATAGTAAATAATCGTGATTATTTACTTTTCTCAGTTTCTACACTTTCTAGGCTTGTTTTGCCAAGTAATCACCTTGTTGTGGTCTCTGGACAAGTTTGGTTGAGTTTGAACAAGATTTGTCCAAGTATCCGCAGACTACTCTGATTTCAAAAATCTAGCTTAACTCTCAATTTTGTGATCCAAATTTCATCAACTTTTATTTGTGGAGTCTACTTGATATGCTTGACCTTGTGGTATACTCAGTTGTGCAAAATTTATCAATTCCGGAGCAGATGTAAATAATCACGATTATTTACTTATGGCATTTTTTAACAACTTTTTGTCAAGATGTTGATACCAACTGGTTAAGCAACTCAACTTAAGCTCCCTAGCAAAGTTTCACCAAGTTTGGATAATCCCTGTTCAAACAGTTTTGTGTCTGCAGACTGACATTACAAATTTGGCCACAATTTTCACTCCAATGATTTAAATCTTACCGAATTTGATTTGTGGACTTAATATAACATGTAAAACTTGTGGTATGCTTAGTTGGTCAAAAAAGTTAAAAAATAAGATAAAAATAAATAATCATAATTATTTACTTTTGGTAAGTTTTTGCATATTTTTGGTCATCTGAGCATATACACTTGTTTAACACTTCAATCCAAGCCTCTAAGTCAAGTTTCACTAAATTTGAGCAAGATTTACCAAGTCACACTCAAGTTCTCGACAATCAGTACAGATTTCAATTTTTACCAAGTTTTTGGTCTATTTTGTGATCCAAACTCTATGAGCCTTCACAAAAGATGTTTGTAATCATGCATAGAGTCTGTGGTATCAACCTTGATCCATTTTGAGCCAATGCAAAAAATACGATTATTTACTTTTGACCTAAAATGAAACTTTTTTCAATTTTTTCCCTGGATAGTCTTTTAATGACCTGTTTTAAGCCTCTGAGTCAAGTCTCACTGAATTTGAACAAGATTCATCAATTCAGAAACAATTTCTCGACAATCAATACAGAATTTAGTTTTTACCAAGTTTTTGGCCTGTTTTGTGATCCAAACTCTATGAGCCTTCACAAAAGATGTTTGTAATCATGCATAGAGTCTGTGTTATCAACCTTGATCCATTTTGAACCAAATGCAAAAAATGAAATTATTTGGTTTTGACCTAAAATGAACACTTTTTTCAATTTTTTCAATGGACAGTCTTTTTATGACCTGTTTTTAGCCCCTGAGTCAAGTCTCACAGAATTTGAACAAGATTCATCAAGTCAGACACAATTTCTCGACAATCAGTACGGATTTCAGTTTTTGCCAAGTTTTTGGTTTGTTTTGTGATCCAAACTCTATGAGCCTTCACAAATGATGTTTGTAATCATGCATAGAGTGTATAGTATCAACCTTGATCATTTTTGAGCTAAAAGTAAATAATTGTGATTATTTACTTTTGGCCCACAATGAACACTTTTTTCAACTTTTTAAACGGAGAGTCTTTTTATGATCTATTTTAAGCCTCTAAATCAAGTCAAAACTTAATTTGGCTTCAAATATCAAGGAAAAGTTAATAATTTGAGTTTTTGCAAACTCTTGAAAATTTACCTCAAATGCGTCCTTAAGCTTACCTACTGATTCATACAACTTTTAAAGCATAATCTCCAGCTGGATTCAGTGGTTGACAGTCTTTTGGTGTTGTTTCAAGTTGTAGACTTGAAATTCTGCAATTTCATATAAACAACTCACAGATGATTCCTTTGGAGTGAGCAATGCTTTGAGATCCACCTCGGATTCTACTTACCCTACTCCTAGATTCTACTGCAATGGGGTTGTGGAAAGTGTCCACAAACACTTGTTTTCTTGTTTTTTATGGTTTTTTTGAGTCTTGATCATAAGACTTGTCTCGTCCATCAATCATTCTCAAAATCCTAATCTAATCCTACAAGGTACTTAGCTAGTACAATCTACTCCTAAGCTACCTCTACACAGCAAAAGACGACACTCTTAAGCTATGCGGTTTTTAAGAGAAAGTTAACTCTAGGTGAACCTAGCAGAAGTTAATGGACAACTACATAAGATGCTCTTGTTTTCCCTAGTTTAGGTCTATTCGTCCTCAGCACTGGCACCAAATGTGGGGCGGGTGTCTAACCTCACTCCTATCTTATTGTAGACGCAACAAGAACCACGAATATAATTGTCAATCCATGGGAAGAAGCTGACTCAACTAGTGCATAGAGGCTACAAGAGGTTGTCAATCTCTTGGAAACAACAAACAAATTTCATCTAGCTCAAGCTACACTCAAATGACTGAAATCACCAAAAGCTAATCGCTCATCGGCAAACAAATCACATCCGTTACAGCATCAAACGACATCCAAACATCACGAAACTTCTAGGACATATTTATAAGACCTAAGCACACATGCTTATGGTCACTTTTGGTCAAGTGAAAAAATTGCGATTAGACCTAGTCGTTTTTTATCCATAATGCATCTAAATGTTTAGCAATGATGCCCCAATATCCTGCGTATACTTAGTTTTTGATTTTAAAGTGTAAATCCTACTTATGATAAAATTAGGCCGCGGGTCAGTAACGTCAAAAGCTACGAAATACCGTGAAATGCCTACATCAGTGCGTAGAGCTCTTACCTGCGGTTGCAACGCAATAGACGCAACTGCAATGTGACAACCGAGGAGGGAGTAGGAAGCACGAGAAGGAGAGAAGTGAGCGCCGTTAGCTCACGTTGTGTTTCTATTATCCAAAACTTGATAAAATCTTTACAAAACTGGTTTTTATACCTTAGCTAAGGTTTAAAATGTGTAATGCCTAGTGCCCAAGACCTTTGAGGCTCCACACTTATTGTATATGCAACTTAGGTACACTAACTGACCTATGCTTTACATCTTGGAACTCTTATTGAGCTCATAACATGTTACAATTATCACAATGGCTGAATAAATCAAGAAATTACAATACATGGTCATTTTGGAAAAATGTGAAAAGTGTGTAACTCCAATCTTCACTGCTTCTTCATATTCATCTTTGATGTGCATTCATAAGGCTTCGATCTTTAGCAGCTCCTGTTAACTGATGTCAGCTCAATTAACACTTGGGTAATAGATTTCCCCTTGGGACAATCCTTTTTGTTGTGTCCACTCCTAAACATGTAAAACATAACTTTTCCTTCTTAGCCTTCTCAAACTCTTCACTAGAGACAAAGGGTCCCTAGACCCTTGGGATTCTTAGATGCCTTAGATGTAGCTACTATAAATTTTGTCTTATTATGCCATGTTGTGTGTGTGCATTTGCATGTGTAGTGTCAGATACGTGAATATTATGCAATGCTTTCTTATCAAGATCATCGTGTATATGCACTTGCACTATAGCCTCCTCAAGCATCTTGGGCTCTTGGGTTTTGACATGATTCTTAAGCTCTTATGTCAACCCACGGATAAACCCACGCACTTGATGAAAGGTACCTAAACACTCCAACTTGAGAATCCATCACAATAGTGCGAGATATGAAGGAGTACGAGCGGAAGTGCGACGCGAGAGAGAGTGCGAGAAGAAGAGCACGACGATATGGTGAACTCGCTCTACTGTAATGTGTAGAGCATAGTGAGTTCTTATTAGGTTTTTACAAAAGAATATGTGTACATACCTGGCGGCCCGCCCACTTACCTGGGCGACCACATTGGGCTTTATACCCCAATAACCTCCCACTTAAAGTCCAATGTGGTACTTTAAGTGTGAGAGAAGCTACTATACAAGCTAATATACAAGAGATGTAGAGAAGTGATGTACTACCCTACACCTAACTGCTTGCGAAAATGCGCAAAGCTCTCTAAGGGAAGTCCTTTTGTAAGTAGATCAGCAGGATTTTCTGTGGTGTGAACTTTGACAAGTTGAAGTTGCTTATCCTCGAGCATTTCCCTGATGAAATGATACCTAACATCCACATTGCTTTGAGTGATAAACTGGATTGCGAGCCAATTGTATAGCACTTTGACTATCACAATATAACACAGGCATCTCTTCTTTGATTCCCAAATCTGTTACTAGTCGATTAAGCCAAATTGATTCTTTGCATGCCTCTGATGCTGCAACATATTCAGCCTCTGTAGTAGACTGAGTAACACAATCTTGTAATCTAGAACGCCATGATACTGCTCCACCAGCCAATGTAAAGACATACCCTGACGTAGACCTTCGGTTGTCTAAGTCACCTGCATAATCTGAGTCTGTAAAACCCTTTACACTTAGCTCCTGACTCCCATAGCATATACGCATACTCTTTGTAGCTTTCAGGTATCTCAATATTCCTTTCACTGCCTCCCAATGTTTCTTGCCTGGGTTTGACATGTATCGACTTACTACTCCCACTGCAAATGCAATGTCTGGGCGAGTAGCAATCATTGCATACATCAAACTACCCACTGCAGACGCATATGGAATCTTATCCATTTCAGCCTGTTCTTCCTCAGACACAGGACAATCTTGTTTGCTAAGTTTCACATATGGTGGCAATGGAACACTCAGTGCCTTTCCCTTCTCCATATTGAAACGTTGCAAAACCTTGTCAATATACTCTGTTTGAGATAACCAAATCAACTTCTTTGATCTGTCTCTCTCAATGCGCATACCAAGTATATGACTTGCCTCACCCATGTCTTTCATGTCAAACGATTTTGCCATCTTTGACTTCAAAGCTGAAATTTCTTCCAAGTGCTTGCCAGCAATCAACATGTCATCCACATACAAAATAAGGATCAGCCAACTGCCATCCTTAGCCTTCTTTGTATATAGACAGTGATCGAACTCACTACGTTTGTAGCCTTGAGAAAGCATAAACTTGTGGAATTTATGGTACCATGCCCTCGGTGATTGTTTTAAGCCACTTTAAAGCCCTTGGCAACAAGCCTTGCTTTGTACTTTGGCTGACTATCATGAGTGGTGATCTTATACCTGTAAACCATTTACAGGTAGAGCCTTTTTGCCCCGTGGTAATTTAACTAGCTTCCATGTCTGGTTTTTATGCAGAGTTGTCATCTCTGACTGCATGGCCAATTGCCAATTCCTGGAGTCCTTCATTTGCACTGCTTTCTTGTAACATGAAGGCTCATTGCAATCAGTCAACATGACATAGTTCATAGATGGAACAAACCTATCAGGAGGTCGCGTGATACGTCCAGATCTATGCACAATAGGTGGCTCAGGCTCAGCCACAACCTGTGGTTCAACTCTTCCTGTCCTTGCTCCCTCTTGAGCCCTGACATTTTGTCTTGCTCGTGCAGGTCCATCTTCTTGGAAGACAACTCTTCTAATCTCCTCAACCCTCTCTGGTTTAGAATGATATTTGGATTCATTCAAGTGAACATCATTGTTGCGGACAACCTTTCTGGATTCGGGATCCCAAAGTCTGTACCCCATCTCACCAGAATTACCATAGCCTAGAAAGATGCACTTTCTACTCTTTGGCTCAAGTTTTGTTCCTAATTCCTTTGGAACGTGAGTATATGCCTCACAGCCAAAGACTCTGAGATGCTTGTATGAGGGCATTTTTGCCTGACCATACCATCTCTGGCACTGAATCCTTCTGCAAAACCTTGCTAGGAGATCTATTTACAAGATGAACAGCTGTTGATACAGCTTCAGCCCAAAACCCATTTGGTAGCTGTGGCATTAGACAACATACTTCTGACCTTCTCTTGTATGGTCCTATTCATCCTCTCAGCAACACCATTTTGAGGAGGATTGTAAGGAGCAGTAAGTTCACGTTTTTTACCTTTTGACTCACAAAAGTCCTGAAAGGCCTTTGAAACATACTCTCCCACCATTGTCAGTGCATAAGCATTTAAGCTTCTTGCCACTGATTCTCCACAAGTGTCACAAACGGTTTTGAAAACACTAAACGCTTCATCCTTGTGCTTGAGAAAGTAAACCCATACTTTCCTCGAGTAATCATCTATAAATGTCATAAAGTAAGAAGCTCCCCCTAGAGATAGGTTAGGCATAGGTCCACACAAATCACTATGAACAAGTGCCAAGTGCCAACTGTGTATCTCTTCTACTGCTTCTATGCTTATGTGGTGTTTGTTGTGTTTGCTTACCATACAGACAATGTTCACAGAATTAACAATCATTAAATTAAAAGCCAGGAAAATAACCAGAACAAGACAAGATTTCCATTCCCTTCTTGGACATATGTCCTAACCGGCTATGCCACAAAGAAACGTTTCGGCTGCTCGGTTACATTGATTACATTTTTAGAGAGACATTTGATACATAAATCATGTAAAGTCCTCCAGACTTTACTCCATGTGCTTACTGTCATAGAACCCTTGGATATCTTCCACATGTTCTGTCCAAAAGTGGTGACGTAGCCAGCATCATCAAGTAAACCTGTGTTGATCAAGCTCTTTGTAATTGCGGGAACATGTCTCACATTCTTCAGCGTGAAAGAAGAGCCATTCTGAAACTTCAATTGAACATCTCCAACACCTAAGATCTCACATGTTGCCCCATTGCCTAGCCGAACATGATCTTTAGTGGTCACATAAGAGGTAAACCACTCCTTGTTTGGAGACACATGAAGTGATGCCCTGAGTCTATAATCCAGTCGCTCAGTGCATTTCCATCAAATGTTGTAAGAAGAGCTGAGTCCATTGCATTTTCTCAAGAAGTAGATGTCTCCTGACACTAGACTATCATCCTAGCAACAATGTTTGTCACATTTATTTCTTGAATCTTCACTGAGGACTTGTTCTTCTCACCATGGTCTTCAGCTTTCTCTTTGCCTTTTTCTGCTTTCCATTCTCTGTAGTCTCTTTTCATGTGACCCTTCTTGCCACAATGGTAGCATTCTATGTCACTCTTGCCTTTAGCACTGCGGGACTTGCTACGAGACTGATTCCTCTTTCCACCTTTGTACTTTTCTTTGGTCCTTCCCCTGACAACTAAGGCTGTTCCTTTGCCTTTGTCCATTGTCTTTCTATTGGTTTCTTCAGTAAGCAGTTCTTCTTCTCACCTGCTATGTTCAAAACCATCTGGAGGTGCAGAATTACTCAAAGTTGTGCGAAAAGTGTCCCAACTTTCCGGCAATGTGTCAACAGGAACATAGCTCTAACAGGTTCATCAAACTTGACACCTTGAGCTGACAACTGACTATAGATTGTGTTGAATTCATTCAGATGATTGGACATAGGTGTCCCTTCTTTCATCTTCAAGTCAACAAGCTTCTTAAGCCAGTATACCTATGAAGCTGCACTCTTCTTCTCATAAAGATCACTCAGCTTTAACCATGCTTGATAAGCCGACATCTCGTCTGCTACATTGAAGTAAACGCTTTCTGCCAAAGTCAGCATAATGGTAGAAAGTGCCAATTCATCCATTTCGCTCCATTCATCTTCGTCCATATCTTCTGGTTTTATCCCCTTGAGCTTTATAGGTTTTATCTGCTTCTTTTGTACCAACACGTGCCAAATCTGCTACTTCCACAATGGGAAATTGGTTCCATCCAGCTTCTTGATATTGTAAAGAGAAGTGTCCTGTGATCCACCAGCCATAGCTACGCTTCATAGTGGTTTACTTTCCTGGGAAAAGTTCGACAGAGTTTCCCCTGTAAACTGACCTCTGAACCAATATCAACCTATCAAATGAACCAAGAAAGCTTCAGATTCTGCATAAATTTCGGCAGAGTCTCCTTTGTAAAATGGCTTTGGTGTACTCAAAAACAGACCAAAAAACAGCTCAAAAACACTGTCTCTCTGACACTGTAAGCTGTGGGTAAACCTATCCTACACCTCTACTGTCTCTGACTGTTCTGTCACTGTCCTGTAAGCATAGACTGCGACAATGCCTCAACGGCAGTAAAGCAAAGATGCAATCCCAACTGTCTAACTCATAGTCAATACATCCTAGCTGCCTATCTAAGGGTGCTCGAGGGATCGCTCCAAGACCTGTATCACCGAAAGGATCTCAACATTCGAGAATCCCCTAGCTCAATAAAACCTCACTCGACCCTCAACAAAGGCTGCAGTAAATCTGACAGTACATAGACTTCCCACAAAGTCAGACATCCACAAATTTCCCACTGTATGTTGTAACCGTTGTGGCGGTTGTTTGCTGCGTGACTCACAGCCAGCAAACCCTCAACAGACATACATCATCTCTGATAATACATCCCATGTGGAAGTACCTGCAATGTCAGGATGAAATCTGGAATATCAAGCAGCAAACACAAGCTACCTGGTGAACTAGTGGATGTCGCCAACAGTCTGTGTGTAGATGCGCCCGTGTCGTATGTGACACGCCTCCAAGAACTGTGAGCCGTCCTTCGATGTGTAGACATCCACAAATCAACACTCTCGGAGTGTCGATATCCTCAACACCTGCAGTCGTAGGCCAAAAACCCCAAATTTGCAGAGTCGGATCTGCACCCCACCCGCCGAGACCAAAATGGCCTGCGCAGACCTTTGTCGAAGCTGAACGGTGGCCGAGATGACCTTAGAATGAAATTCTGAGAACACCAAGCCCTTCCGCCTTTCCCACAAGATTTGGGGCCGTGTCTTCGCCTGTCGAATTTCACTCCAATCTGAGCTGGTGACTCTAGCCTTCTGCAGTGCTGCCCCGAGCCTCGATCTAAGCTCTGATACCAGTTGAAGGAGTACGAGCGGAAGTGCGACGCGAGAGAGAGAGTGCGAGAAGAAGAGCACGACGATATGGTGAACTCGCTCTACTGTAATGTGTAGAGCATAGTGAGTTCTTATTAGGTTTTTACAAAAGAATATGTGTACATACCTGGCGGCCCGCCCACTTACCTGGGCGACCACATTGGGCTTTATACCCCAACAAGATATACTCCAATAGTTTCTTATATTGATGCATAGAGCGCTTGCCGCATGCATACCAATTTATATCCACTTCATTAGTGGGTAGAAATTCTTTTCTGAATACGGTCTCAAAAGTTGTCCAAGTCTGTGGTATGATGCCCTTATCCTTAAGAGACATCCACCATTTTTAGGCCTTGCCTTCTAGTGTAAGACTCGTTTGTAGTGCCTTGAGTGCATCTGGAGTGCACATAAGATCATGAATCCCATCCCATTTTCTCAAGAATATATTCATAGTATCTTTGTTACGTTCCCTTTCCTCTCCCCTAAAAATGCATGGCTTGGTATTCTTTAACAAGATTTCAGCTTATAGAAAGGTCCCTTGGGCTTACCCTGCTTCTTATCTTTTGATGCCTCTTCCATTACCACTTATGGAGAAGGTTTGGAAACGTGCCCCTCATCTTGCTTACTGCTAGATCTGGTTGCTCTTTTTGATGTTCCTACAACATATTCATCTCTTTTGTGCTTCTCTTTTACTATGGCTTCATTAGCTTGAGACCTGGCAATAAATGCATATATTGAAAGTGAATCTACTGGATCTGCCCATCCTGTAGTTTCCCTAATGCAATTCCCAACCTGACATAACTTTCCATGAGTCACCTTGCCTGCTTCTGGAGTCTTCAAAGCATAAGGCCACAAATCACCTTTAGTTCTTACACCTTCATCATCTACATTATTGTATACCTACAAACCATATGTAGCTGCTTCTACCATAGCAACATTATGTTGTGTTTCCTCCGCTAACTTCTTCATACCACCCCTCCCAAAATTCAAGCGGAGCGGCTCACCTGTTGCTTTGAGATGAATCTTCTTGTCTTTCCAAACGACCACATTTTTCTTGTATGCTTCATCAAAATCTTCACAGTCTTTGCGTTCATGATCTTTACTATCACACCCCCCGGGGGATTCACTCTATATACAAATGAGACGCCACCTGCAAGCGGACAACTTTGATAAAACCCCTATATATGACTCATATTAGGGAATATGACCCCCCTTTCTACGCTTATACGAAAACCAATGCAAAAAACTATCATACCCCTATCTTACATATAAAATTTAGGTCTCACATGGTCTAAATGAGTAAAACTAGTCAAAGAGTGTGTAGCATAGTGATTGACAGCGTACTAAGTAACCACTTTTGTTGATAACTAGATGTACCCTCAATGTGTCTTAGTTTGACTTTCAAACTATGTGCACGTTCAGCTTACACTCTAGCTACTCGTCCAATTATGACCCATCTAAATTACTCAAAGAACATGGTTATAAAGTTGTGTTAGGTTCTCCATGTAAATTTTCATCTATACAAACTCTTTATAGCTTCCATCCCTGAACAAATGAACTATAATCACAAAACAAGCATTTGATACAAAGAAGTGTTAGTTCTTGCATGTATCTTTGTAGTTACTATTGACTCTAATTTTGAAACACCCCATCTAAATTACTCAAAGTACATGGTTATAAAGTTGTGTTAGGTTCTCCCATTGTAAAATTTTCATTATACAAACTCTTTATAGCTTCCATCCCTGAACAAATGAACTATAATCACAAAACAAGCATTTGATACAAAGAAAGTGTTAGTTCTTGCATGTATCTTTGTAGTTACTATTGACTCTAATTTTGAAACACAAAAAACTTCCTCTCATTTTTCCCTTTTTCACTTCCCCCCTCCCCCTCCCCCTGCCCCCTAAATATGATACCCTCCCTTATTTTTCATCTTGGGAGATAAATTATTGGGGGCCTACCCCTAACTTATACGCTTATGTAGCTTGTAAAAAAATCCCCCTCCCCTGCACTTACGTGGTGCAGTAAGTTTTCCATGGTGAATCCCCCGAGATCACACCACATGCAGTGGTCATCCCAGTCCTTACGTGGAGGTCATTGCCTGGGCTCCAAAGTGGAACCCTTGGTGCCTACCCCTTCAAGCTTAATTGCTTTTAGATTTAGATTTAATTCTTGTATACCTTTGATCAGCTCGTAAAGAACACGCTCCTCTAATTTTTGTTTTCCTGAGGCTAACTTTTCCTTAATTTCTTCATTCGTTGTCTCCATGGGATAAACCACAATCAGCTTATCCACCCTCGTCTCCCGCTTTACAATCATGTTGACTGCTTCAGAAACCAGCTTCCAATCAGATGTTAAGTCCAATTCACTTGTTGAATCCTCAAGTAGCTACACCAAGCTCTTTTGAAGTTGTGGGTCAGCAGCTTGGACAAATAACTCTACCCAATCTGGTTTCAATGACCACTGCTCTCCTATAGATAGCTGCTCAAATTTCTTTTCAAATTCTTGTAGCAGCTCTCATGCAGAAGAATCCTTGTTTTTCTGTTGGATCCACTTCATAAAACTTTGCTTAGTTACCCTTTGAGAATCTTCAAGGAAATACTCCTCCTATAATGCCTTTTTAAAATTCTGCCAGTTTGGTCTTTGTGCAGTCTGTATCTCCCTAATTCGAGCCCTAAGCTCTGGTACGACAATCAAATGAGAACCCTCAACTGCTTCATGATCATCAATCCCATTATCCTCCATGGATCGCTCATAAACTTGGCAAAATTTTGAAACATCTCGACCTTCAACTGCTGTAATTCTTATGTTACTGCTTGTCGAGCTTTTTGTATCCGCTCATGCAAATTAAATTGTTGTTGTGCAATCTGTTGCTGTTGCATGTAAGCAGCAAATTGCTACATCTTCTGCTACATCGCCCCCTCTTGCAGTGTAGTCATCTTTCATGCAAAATTTTCCCACCCAGGCTCAGTTTCATGTCGTGTTCACCAAAGATGTCGGGATAATGGGTTCGTGAGGTGAGTAGGCTCAGCACCAGGCTGCTCGTTGTGGGAAATAAGAGAGACAAGATGCACGACATAAAGTAAAAGACTTTGACGACACCTTAAATGCTTAAAATTGACAACTTGAATGCTTTGAGTTGCTAATGATTAGCCGAGGTGGAATTCGATTAGAAATGTTTATCGTTAACGACACTGATAGAGTTAAGAGAGTTTAATGCTCCCAAATTCAACCAAGACTACAAATTTCCACTTATGCCCGCCATTAAAGCTTTTTGAAGCTAATTAGGAAAGAAGTAAATGGAAAATATTCCTTACCTGATGCCTTTGTATCTCCCAAGTAAGGTAGAGAGAGGTTATCCTCTCTCCTTCTTGCCTTACTGCTCCTCATGCCATAAAACACCACTTTCCTTCGCTATTTAGCCTCATGCTGACATGCCCTTATTAATTCCTTATCCATCAAAGTCAAGAGGGATCATGCTTGTTTGAAACCCTCAAGGTAGAGAGAGATTCTTCCATGCCATGGAAGAACCTTTGCTTTCTTCACTACGTTGACAAAGAGAGAGATGGATTGCAAGAGAGCTTAGTTGAGAGAGACAGAGAGAGAGAGAGATAATCGACCAATCCCTTTTTCCTCTTCTTGTTCTTTACCTGCTCTTGCTCCCTACAAGCCTTGAGAGAACTTTGCTTTGCTAAGCTGAGAGGGAGGGAAAGAGCTTCCTTCCTCTCCTTCTTCGAAGCCGAGTGAGAGAGATTATCGAGTTGGGAGAGAGATTGAGAGAGAGAGAGAGAGAGAGAGAGAGAGAGAGAGAGATTTCCCCTCTCCTTCACTCGAGCTTGCCTTGCCCTTCTTTCTCCCGTTCATCTGATTCCTTATGTTTTTCACACACCTTATCTCTCTCCACTTATTCCCTTTTTTTTAAAACATAAGCAACGACGGCGTCATCATTGCTAGGGGTGCATGAATCGAGGTGATGACATGGCAGTTGACGGATGAGAGCTGCATGAAAACCCACGACAATGGTACCAAGTGTGGGCCCCCAGGCCTGCTGATGATTCCTCGCTTCTACGTGACGCTCATCCGAGCTCCATAGCGTGCGCTACAAGCTCCTCATCATGTTTGATTTCCCTGCTTGTTGCCACCACGCCCTGCTCTCCTTCTTCCTCCCCCCCCCCCCCCCCCCCCCCCCCCCCCCCCCCCCCCCCCCCCCTTCACACACATTGTAAGCCTTATTGGCTCAATGGGCAGACATACCATGGGTGGCCGATCTCATTGGCTTTAGTTTGGGTGACCTTTTGGCCCTTCATTTCATAGAGGAACCACATTTGGCATGCAAATTAACCAAGGCATTGCTTCACATGGAATTCATTTGCAGCAGATCATCGTGAATTTTTTTGCCCATTTCATTTCCTTGGATAGTGCCACTTGCCTTCAAGATGCAAGTATAGGTGATTGCATTTAGCAAAAGGCCTTCCCTTCACATTCAGTTAAATGCATCAGAGCTTTTGTGCCGTAGCTAGGTCGGACATACTCCGCAATCAATGCTCACATATCAACCAAATTAATGTTGAAGCACCGTATTAAGCCCGGACCTAGTAGCAGATCATCCAAAATTCTCCTACCATTGTCCTATGTGGCATTTGTGTCGACTAATCCAGTGCCGCGCTCAATTTTTGCCTTCCGAGCATACCCAGCTACCAATGCACTGCAAGTGATGATGTTCTAGACAAGATTCTCCTTGAGCACTTATTCTACTGCATTCCAAAATCTAACTAAAGCTCAAAACTCCCAGATGGAACAATGACCAAGGCGACCAAAGTGGTACAGAACTGGCCCCCGATGGAACCTAAACCAACAATATCCTGACAACCAGAACTCAGATTGTCGATCTAAAAAGACAGGCACTCTCCACAACATGAGCACTTCAAGTCCATGCACTTACTTCACCCTTGACCCTTCATCTGTAGCTGCCCAATCCGGTACATATCTGCAATCAACTAAAAGTTCAAATTGACATAACTTCCTCAGCATATCTCCAATTGATGACTTGTAAAGACAGTCTCGTAGAGCACTTTGAGCACTACAGTTCTAATACATAAACTTCCATTGCTTAACTTCAGATATACCCACTTTTAGCATTAAAAACATAAGTTATGGCCCCTTAAAGCTTCATCTGGCATACATTTAGCATTAAACTTGGCCTGTTAACAAGCCCTGATCGCTGCTCAATAAATGTGTAGGCTTCGAAGAAGATTCGCTTGCATTTCTTTGCTCTTTTTCCCATCATGGAAGCGGAGCAGTACAACAACGTGCTTTGCAACCATGGCAACAATTGCCTACAAAAAAAGTGGCAAAAACCTAATGATAATGACCAGATAACTCTATGTTGGATGAGACGCTGTGTAGCAATTTTGAAAAGACTAGAAGGACCTATGCCTTGATTTTTCTTCAACCAATTGACATTGTCAAGCTAAATTTACCTGATTACTACCAAATCTTCACAAACCCATGGATTTGTGTACTGTAAAGCAAAAACTTGAGAGAAAAGAGTACACATCCCCGCAACAATTTGCTAAAGATGCACGACTGACTTTTCAAATGCCAAGAAGTATAATAAGGATCAGGATCCTCATTTGATGGTACACATAATGTCCAGCATGTTTGAGACACATTGGAAGACTTTCAATTCTGAGCTTAAGCAGCTTTAGCGTCCGAGTGAATGGGACAATCATGACAAGGAGGACCACATTACCAAGAGGGACATATTCTCACCGACCACATCTTTAACCACGATGAGAGGCATTTCCAAGCTTAAGAGGCTCAAGCATCCCAGTGAAAGGGACAATTGCGAGGAGGACCACACTACCCAGAAGGATGTGCTCTCTCTAACCACATCTTTGGTTGTAATGAGAGGCAAAAACCAATCTTAAACCCCCGCCATCAGAAGGGCTACTAATTTGGGCTTTAAAAAATACCCTTGCATACCAAGAAAAAAATTGAACCCAATGAGCAAAGCACCAGATATTCGACCGATGAACCTTGCGGCGGAAAAAGCTTCAATCATCTCAGGTTCAATAGGTCCAACAAATGCAAGCAGGCAACGACACCCGGACAGAATACAAAACAAAAGACCTACAAACAACAAAGACAGTGATTCAAATGAATCATCTTCAACATGTCCAATTATCGGTGCCTACCAATAAAAGATGCCAACCCAGGGAGCACAGCACCAGATATTCTACCAATAAACCTTGCGACGGACATATATTCAATTATTTCAGCTTCAACAGGTCAACAGAGCGCAAAAAGGCAACACCTAGACAGAATACCAAACAGAAGGCCTAAAAACAATGAAGATAGTGATTCAAATGAATCATCTTCAAGCAATTCAATTGAATCATATTCAACAGGTCCGAGTATCACAAAAGAGTAGGCAATACATAGTTCCACAGACCTACAAGAACTAGACAAAATCACCTTGAAAATGCCCTATGATCTACTGCATGCAACACATTTTGGCGCTAACACTGATCTTGATTTTAAAACTCTCGATGGTTATGCTTACTGACTAAGATATCAAAGCAGATAAGGATCAACAAGCAGCTCATCAAATTCTGGTCTAAGCAGCAGCTCGAGGAGTTCAAGTGGTCTATATTCAACACTATAATATTTCCATTTCGAATGTAACATTTCAGATGACGAGGTTTACCCGTTTGCAAGCTTTGACAAAGACAGTGAGTCACATGTAGACAACTCTAAACCTACTAGTCCAACTAAAGCATCACCAAACAGACACCTCAACATGCACGATGTATATCAAAGGCAAGAAGCTTTCAAGCTCACTGTAGATGTTGTTCTTGCCAGGAGAACAACGGACAAAGAGACGGCTTGAAACAATGCCCTCATAGAACCACAGAGTATCATACACATTCCGCCTCATAGAAAAACAATAATCACACTCTGCTTAGAGTGTCAAGAAGAAATTTTCACATTGGACCCAAAGTTGTTGTCACCTTTTGGCAGCACTCTCTTCGACATGAAAGCAATAACTCTAGAAACATGACGCTACTCACACTCAACAACAAAACAAAATAAGAGAGAGAGAGAGAGAGAGAGAGAGAGAGAGAGAGAGAGAGACTCTCACACACACACAATTGTAGACCAAGTAATCAAAGCTCTAAATAACCTAGATGATAAAAGAGAGAGAGAGAGAGCTCTTCAAAATTGCACGATCACTTCCTCCCTCTCGCAGCCTCGCTATCATCACCTACAACACAAAAAAAGTACAAACACACACAACCAAATTTCCATGCCCAAAATGCACCCAATCCACCGAACAAAAATAGAAATCCCATGCATGCCCTCCACCCAAAAAACACACCCTTACTTGGCCACTAACCATTGGTCTAAGCGCTTATGGCCATGCTAGCAAATTTCCTTCCTATAGACTGTGCCTTACGGCAGTGCCAACAAAGCTGCACCGGTCCCACAAACCAACAACTACGCAAAAGGTTCTATCCAACAACTACAAGCCAGATTGCATGCCATAGATAAGCAACCCTTGTAGCCCATATGTCTTGCATCCTCTGTGATACACACCATCTTCGCGGCCCCTCTTGGCCTTATGCAAGCTACTATAGTGCAAACTTCATGCTCAAATCTCTCTACATGGTTGCGACGTCATCGCGAGTGATTAGCAAAGCATGGCTACCGTTTGGCTTGATCTACGCATCACACACTTGTGTACACGAGCAATTTGGAAAGCCTTGTGTGTTGGACAAACCAACCATCCGAATATTGTTGCTATGAGGACAAGGGAAGTACAGCATGCTCGTCTCCACCCAAACTTGCCCTAAATAGACCCCCTGGTCCCTTTTTTAGGAGCCCCCTAAACTATGCATGCGTAGAGCGGGCCATGCCCACCCCAATCCTACCTTAGGCCTGACATTATTCCCTTCTTGGAGATGCGTTTTTGTCCTCAAAGACAAAAGTGATAATTTCTTCGTAAAGAACATAGTGGCATCCTTTATGGGTCCAGCTGTTTCTTTGATCAAAACACGGTTCAATAGGAGAATCAATGAAATCAAGAAGAACATCTTGATTTTTCACATTGTTGTCCCTTTGCAACCGTGTTGTGTAACCGGCCAATAAAGTCCATTTTTAACTCGCTAGATCATGCTAAACGAGTTATCATAACTAATTAGAGGTGTATTAAAGTAAATCTCTTCTCACTTTCCATGAAAGTCATATGTTGTCATAACTCATCAGCAAAGATTAAGTCCTTGACTTGTTATCATTCTTCATTAGTAAACAACCCCACTGAGAACTTAATTTAAATATGAAGGGACTAAACTTAGTGGTAACATGCTTTGCCTCATGGTAAGCAAACTCCAACTAGAGAGAGAACCTTCCCAATTGGTTTACTTGGTGTGCTGACGTATGCACTTAGCATATCCTTTAGAACAAGATTAACACTTGTAATCTGGCTATCCTCTCTGGATAATTGGCAGTACTGATATGTGTATCCTCACCGTTTATAGACAATCCTCCAAAATAACTGGGAAATAGGGATCACAATTCCTTGCAATATTGTTGATTATCAACAATGTAGGAACAACCATCTTGTTTAACTTTAGTGAGCTGATCTACAAGCACGCAAATTGAGCAATGACCTCTATTGGTGATTGGTAGATCTATAATTAATCTCACATAGATAGCACATATAGTGTCAAACTGTTTAGAAGCTGCTAATGTCATCAATGTGCATGCCGCTCCAAATCAGCCCTTGTTGCTAAACACTAGGACCCATAACACCTAGTGTGCATGTATTTAGCAAAAACAGATCTAAACCTGCATATTCATAACCGTACTTGCCAATGCTCATGGCTAATGTTATGCTCACAACTCACCGGGAAATAACTAAATACTTTCCACATGAAAACCATGCTAACATATTTGGACCATAATAGACTATGAAAATCCATCACATCTAGGTAACAAATGAGCTTGTTCATTAAAACAACACATAATTTTTCTACGTTTATAAACAATAATCCATTAAAGTTGTTTAATTGTACTTGTAACCTTAACAAGTTTTACTAGGTATCCAATAATTTTCTACCACTGAAATGTTCCTCATACGATGTGCTTAAAATGGTCTAACAAACGGATGCGACCAACATCTAGGGACTCTATCGTAACACATAATTGATATAACGGGTGCCAGTGTCCCAGAGACTCATATTCTCCACATGTGGAATATGTCTCATAGGAGGATGTCCAAAAGAATGACAACCATCACGTATGAGTTGTACTTGTGTGTGGAGATAAATGTAAACACTCAACGACATGAGTGAGAGGACCCTCATAAACCTTGCTCCACACTTGGATAAACCAAATTCCATGAGTTCCTAGACCATGTTGCTCCTCTTGTGACAACATGTGCCAAACAAAACCCAACTTTAGGGTACAAAAATGTATCTGATACACGTGTCCAAAATTCTTGGCTCCTACATGACCTTGTGATGTGTTTGAAGAGCGAAATGGATGTAAGCGTTCTAGCATATACATCCTACTTTGGAAAAGTCAAGCAAAACATATGTAGGAATGAAATGAAACCAAACCATAGGCATACGTGGAGGTTGAACATAGCGTTCACTTACCCGTAGTCAAGTGCACTTTGCAAACTGGAAGAGACAACCTAAAAGGTGGCTTACCAAAAGTTAGCCTCAACGAGCTAGTATGTCATTGCCATGTTAAACACTAGATGAAAAATTAGTTAAAATCACGTACTATTGAACTAGTAACCCTGAGTGTGACCTTGGCAATCCAAACCTTTTGGTTAAAATCATATAATGTAAAAACTCTTAGTTAGACTCTGCACGAAAACTGCTCAAACTAGTAGCCAACAATGACCAACACAATCTACCATGTCTAATAGTGATTGGAATCAACTTGGGAGGTTAAACTTGTCCACTACCCCATAGCAGATTGCGAACTTCTTTCCTTGAAATTTCACCTGTGATGAGATCGAAGTGCGATCATCAACATCTATGGAGTGATTGTATATTAGATGGGTCATACCCTTGAAAATACCACTCCTAGAGACATAATCATTGTTGCAACTAAGAAACATATCGTCTCAAGTTGGAATCTTATTCACAGATAGACCGTGAAAGAATCTTATCTCTCCATTAACAAAAGGGAAAGATGTCTAACACACCAAAAAAAGGTAGTAATACAAAAATTTCTTGGGTGTTCAAACAAGAGATCATGTGGTTTGAGGCTCACTTAGTGTATTCATGTTGTTCCATGAATTACTTGCTTAATAGAGAGGCCATGCCTACTTGCTATCCACCTTAAAGCATCATCTATATTGGATGCACCTTGTGCATAGAGACAATGATGTAAAATGCCCGCCATTGTATGTATATACAACAATCACAAGCAAACTTACCACCTCAACTCATTTTAAATAGAGTAGTTGATGGTAAAGCAGAAGAGTAAACAATGATTCGATAGAAATAATCCCACCGTACTAGCATGCCATCCGTGCATGTCAAAAAATTAGAGTGACAAGCCCTTGGCGTTAATGACGGTCTCAATGATTTGAGCCGTGCCATCCGATTTTAAATAGCATGGATACATCACAATTGATCGTTGCCAACAGTAAACTATGAGTGTATATTTTCTGATTGCCAAACCTTTGTGCCATTATCCATTATCCCAAGTCAATGAACATTACTTTGGCATGGAATATAAGCCTTTCTTTGCATTAAGTCTTTCAAAGCACTTTGCTTTGCACAGTAGAGAAATGTTTCAAATGTTAAAGACAAAAAAACAAGTAGAACTTAAAATGGACTAACCTTATCACCCCTCTGATATCCAATGCCTTCGCTTGAATCTGGTGCATATCCATGTATGCTGATGAATGTGGCTCATAGCCATGTATACTGAGAAATTTAGAGCTATCAGTTGTACCCTGTATGCCCTCATGGCTTGGTTCATATCGACCTTCAAGAAAAGATAAGGTAGACATGTTACCAAGTTTTTCCAAGTTTGTATGCTAATAGCATATTCCAAACTTTGGAAACTTCTAGGCAAGATGCCTTAAAACAAAGCCTTGCTTCGCAAAAGTCCATCAAAAAGGTGAGATAGAACGCAGCCTGAGTGCTCATAGCTAACAGGTGCTCATGTCAAAGCAAAAGAGAATTGACCTTGTCGAGCTTTCATAGAGAATTGGTCTTGCCAAAGCAGACATCTTATTGAAAATCCTTAGATTGCCAGATCTTGAAATAGATAGCTCAAGAATCTTAGCTCTATCAAATTTCATGTAACTCTGCCAAACTATGCTACACCGAAGCATTTCAAGTTGGCATTGTAAAAAATTATGCAAGAATAAATAAGTTCAAATTTTGAAACTTAAATTTAACCTACTAACTGATTTGTTGGAATCACCGCCCTTGGTATCCGAAGTAGTAGCACCCTGTGGTAGGATTGTCGACGTTGGATTAACCTCATAGTTGTGAAGGTAAATGTATTGTCAATGTGCTTTGTATATTTAATTTGCATGTACTACGCGGCAAGATGTACATGCTTTGGAATGACCATGCACCCACTGCATGTGTATAGATATGGAGTCGTGCTCCTAAAATTCTTCTTTTCCTCTCCGCTTGTGATCATAAAGAGGACATAGGAAAGAGACAATGGCCAATGAAATCCATGGAGCCTTGCCTGCTGAGCTACGCTGACTGCATCTATGGGACGCAATATGGAATGAGAAGAAGATGAAGAGCAAGTGCATCAAGGCATTGGATGCAGAGTCGCTTCCAAAAAGAGTGCGCATCGCCCAAGACACGATTGTTGCATCGTCTGGGTAACGAGATGTTGTAGGGAAGGAGCAATTATGCACATTGTTCACAACTCCGTGTGCATACATCTCATCCGCATCCCACATGAATTTTTGTAATGCCCAATACTGCTTGCATTTAGTCGTTGCCAGATACCTAGGAGCCATGCCCTAGCAAATCCAAAACTTTGAACTACAACAATAACTAGTTGGCCCTACCGAATACCATTGTCGCCTTCGACGAGCAAAGATATCCTAAAAAGAGCAAGCCACAAACCTTGCCTTAAGTGGCCTTACTGCAGTGGAATGACTTACCAATGGAAGCTTAGGGTGGCCTTAGGGCACCCTTAGGGTTCCCAATATGAGCTCATGAGGAAAAAAAGAAAAAGAAAATATTGCTAGGGCCGCTTGCTGCTGTAGACGACATCGGAGGGGGGAAACACTCATAGGCGGCCCACCTGCTACTCAAAACGATGCACTGCAGAAGCATCTTTCTCTCCAGAGGGATGACGACCCCATTTGGAAGCAGCCCCATGGCTTTCTGTAGAGAACGATTGACCCGCTTCTTCAAGTAAGAGTGATTTCCCATGGCCCACTTCTCGTTGACTCTACAGGGAAGTTGCACACAGCCATGCCTCGACTCCCTATAACCCTTGCCTTGCCTACTCCCTTTCCTGCAGGCATGAGAGAGAGAGAGAGAGAGAGAGAGAGAGAGAGAGAGAGAGAGAGAGAGAGAGAGAGAGAGAGAGAGAGAGAGCATGCAAGGCCACGACCTCCATGTCTCCCCTTCCTGTAACCCCTCTCCTCCAAGCTCTGATACCAGTATGAGGACAGAGGAACTACATCATGATCGTCTCGACCCAACCTTTCCCTAAATTGACCCCTTGGTCCCCTTTTTAGGAGCCCTTTGAACTATGCATGCGTAGATTGGGCCATGCCCACCCCAATCTTACCTTAGGCCTGACAGTTTGAAGGAAGAAATATAGAGTGCACTAGATCTTTAATGCAAGCATAAATGGTTATGTTCTTGCGGAGTTAAAATGTCTCTTCTCTTCGTCTTGGGGGGTTCGACATAAACACGACAATCAAGATGATGGCAAAATTGTAGAAGAGTTGATTCTTGAGATAACGGTAGGCATGATGTCTACCAGCAGAGTACATAGGAAGCTGGCTATTGAAGGCTTTGTGATGAAAGAAAAGGTTGCATTTCATCCCCAGCCTGCCATTTTTACAAGTGTCACCATTTGCACTAGTGGCCCAGCTCTCTCTCTCTCTCTCTCTCTCTCTCTCTCTCTCACACACACACACACACACACACACACTACTCTTTACATTCATTAACTTTTGTCAAAAGAATGATGTTCCAATTTCCTACCAATGGTTCCATGTATATTACCAAAGTGTCAAGGTGTAGGAGGCCCTCTACTATTGCACACAAATTACATGAATGTGAAAATCTTTATCTGCTCGTGACACTCTAAATATCCCTAGTCCCCAAGGTCTTCATGGAGCTATTTATTCTTATATATCTTGAGGATTGACCTCAACCAAATGCCAAGGTGCAAAAAAAATTCACGCTTAAGAGAAATTTTTTTTTGTTTCAAACGCAGGATCCAATCATCCAAATAATATTACCCATTAACATTCCCATCTAAAAGATCAAGTTTACATTCGGCTACCTAGTGGCAGCTTTTCCCTTTGAAATTGTGAAATGCTCGTTCACTTTTTCAGGTGAAAAGCATGGTCTTTTAGGATTTTGGACACATCCCACACCCCCATGTTATCAACGAACATAATTCTTGAACCATTGCATTTCATTGTAATTGGCCTTAAAATTATTGTTCTAGAAGTGTTTATATTTTATTTCAATGATCGTGTTGATTATTGTTATAGAGCCAAGCCATCATTTTTAATGTTTTGTTTATTCATGATAGTGCATGAATTCTTCATCATACTGCTCTCTCTCGCTTTTTTTAAGGGTTTTCCAACAGATTGTCTAACAATTGTAGGTCGGAGTAGTTCATAGAACTGTCTTATTGTTTAAACCCTAGATTCTACTTCAATATTAGCAATCAATCCAAAGCATAAAAACCTTGACCGAGGCTTCAAAATTAAGCAGTTTTAAGATGTGAAAAAAAGTAGCAAGTAATTCAATTGCCTCGTTTAGCGTATGTAGCAACTTTTACTGAATTTTGTAGATTTGTTTACATTCTCATTTTAATCATAATTTTTTATTCCATTATGGCATGTATTTTATGAACTTTTTTCTACAATCATTTGGTACATCCTTGAAGCATCTTTTGCTCATCCTAGCAATCTTATAAGAATTATATTTCAAGTTGGTTAATGCTTTAAATTAGGACAAGTCAATAATTTTATCTGCAAACCCTCCTATAAGCTTGTTTTTGAACCACTTTCGTAAACTGTTATGAATGCATCTATAGAGCTTACAGATTCTGGCACTTACAAATCTGTCGAGACTTTCTTAAATTTCTCCTATTCAAACATCTCATTCTTATATTTTTCTAGTTGTTCGTTACATGTGGTTTCCGTACTTTTGTCTAGTCTACAAAAATTTGAATAATCCAATTGTCTATCTTGAATGACATTAACCAAATGATGATTTTGCTAGTGACCTTTGTTTTTTTTGTATCTGCAAAGAGCTGTGTAGAACATAATGTGGTCTACCTACATTTTTGAGCTTAATGCATATAAGAACAAGCAGGTTATCCACATTCCAATACCTAGCTAACCTATACCTTATAATACTTAGTTGGTAGTCCATACTAGTTCTCTAGTACAAGGCTAGGCCAACATCTTAGAAGTGCCAACTGCTCCCACTCAAAGAGAATAACCGAGATACACAACCTCAAATTATAAGGCTTCGTTATCACTTTGACTACTAGCTATATCTTCAGATAACATCGAAATATGGGGACTATCTCATGCCATTTGTGACAAAGAGGAATTCAATCGGATACTTTTAAAGGGAAGAGCTCTTGTGCTATCGAGGATAAAATATCAATAAAATATACTTCAATTTGATGTCAAAGGAGGAGTAATATTTTGTCTTTTATGCCTTGCATAGTCCATTAGTCACGTGTACAACGATCCATTGATTTAGGTAGTGTGTAAATGCTCATCCTGATGTAGATTCGTTGATTTAGGCAACACCAATTGATTGTGCAGATTTGTCGATTTAGGTAGCGCAAGCGTAGATTTGCCGACTTAGGTAGCAAATCAACAAACAACAAATTCACTAGTTTAAACAATATTAAGCATAGATTCGTCAGTTTAGGCAGCACAAGTGCAGATTCATCGATTTTGGCGACACGTTCCATTGTTGGTGTCAATTCGGTGATTTAGACAACACCGACTACAAAATCATGCTGCAATGGCTATATATATATATATATATATATATATTTATTTATATTTATATAATGGAAATGATTTTGGTTTTGGAATTGGAGCTAGATTTGGATCAGATTTACGATGATTGGTTGTCAACATTGTGCATGGAATTGGACTTGAAATTCATGAGAATTGATTATTGAACGATGATTGTGGCCAATGATATCTTGATACATCAAGATATGGCATATAGTGCTTATTCTTGTGGTATGGAATACTAGAATATGTAGTATGTGGATGAAAATAGACATAAGAAAGTTTTGTTTGTTTAAATTTATGAGTTTTCATTTTTACACATAATATTTCTGACACATGATTTTAACCATTATTTTTTACAAGCATGATTTGTAGATTAATAACATAGCAACTTAGGAAAGTTGCTTTCCTAACGAAAAGGTATGTGATGGAATTTATTTATGATGAATTAACAATTAATTATTTGTAGATGACAGGTGGAAAATCATGACCACCTTATAGATGATGAGATATGATAGCATTTATGGGTATCTCATTATTAAAGTGATCTTAATGAGCAATGGTCAATTTATGTCTGGGCGGACAGCTTGTATACATTTTTCAGCATTGAAGAATCTATAAATAAATACGTGCAAGAGGAAAATGCTCAGTCTTGAATGGAGGGAGATTGCACCCAATGTTTGTGTCCTTCTCTCTCTCTTCTGACCCCTTCTCTCTCGTTGTGCCTGTGTAGCACTCCTCTTTAGGAGGTGCACTTGTGCGTGTTTTTGTGCGCTCTCTCTCGTTGTCTGTCTCTCTTAGATCGTGTATAGATTTGATTATGTGCTCGTGCAATTCTCTAGGTATGGAGATCGATTGATTTTATCGCATGTGCATGTTATTTTTTGTATTTTGCAGGCCCTGTGCACTCCACTGTTGCACGACCATCAATAAAGTTTAAAAAAAGTTTCACGAGCTTTGTGACTACCAACAAAGCACCCTTACAAGTAGTGTGCCTCTCCCCGTGGGCAACCCTCAACCTCTAGAGTCTAAGCAACCCCTGCTGCTCTTTCCCTTGCATCACGTGACACCTTAGGCTACCCTTACTCGTTTCATCTCACTTGATTCACATTTCTTTTTTCAATAAGATTCAGTCGGTACCCCACATCATCTCTACTGGCTCTATGGTTATTTTATTAGGTGGAATCTTTGTTGCTCCAGTTCCCATCTATAGCCCACCCCTTTGCATGTCTATCCAAAAAATTTAGGTAAGGCCTCTCGTTAACCCTGCCCTCATAGATATAACCAACTTGTCCACTCCGTTTAGCTGTTTCTTGTATATCAGAACTCTTTTAAACAAAAGCCAACTTCTGCACGTACTCTTTTTGACTTTTCTATTTTTCTCTACAATCTCAAGAGCTGTATCTTGCAATATTCTTCTTAATAACCCTTTTCCAAAATGTGTAAGACATACCCCTAACGGGTGGCACTTATCTATACTAAGAATAAAGGGTGGAGAATTTTCGGTCCTTCCCTTACCACATGTCGTGTCCTCAGCCATCCGACACGAGGAGGAGGCATAATTTGGCTATCCGACTGAGAGAGAGAGAGAGAGAGAGAGAGAGAGAGAGAGAGAGAGAGAGAGAGAGAGAAATGAGAGAATTTGCATGGGAGTGAGGGTGTCGTCTTGCAGGGGTGTGTATTTTAAAATTCGATACGCCGCAAATAATGAATGTGCAGGTGTGTGTGTTTGTGTGTAACGATCGATGCTAATGCTAGAGAGAGAGCCAAAGAGAATGGTTGGCAATCTCACACTGCACTACACTCACCCTACGGTGCCGCCACATGTGTGTGTATAGAGAGAGAGAGAGAGAGAGAGAGAGAGAGAGAGAGAGAGAGAGAGAGAGAGAACAACTTTACGAGTGAATGTCTTAGGCTATGAAGGCATCAAAGAATGGTGAATAATCTATTAAGGTAGCAAAGAACGCTTCAACATCAGCATCTAAGCATGCAGCAAGAGCAATAGTTGGACGGTGGGAGTAGTAGGTCAACGGTGGGAGAAGCTTGACGAGAGACACAACGAGAGCTGTAGTTGGTCGGAGGAGCTTGACCAGCAGCGACGTCGCGTTTGAGAGAGAGAGAGAGAGAGAGAGAGAGAGAGAGAGAGAGAGAGAGAGAGAGAGAGAGAAGTGAGTTGACCATGCAAGCTCTGACTCAGGCCATGCTGGAAAAAAACTTAGGTCTAGTGCTATCCCACCTACAAATTTTGATATTTACTTCTAAACCTTAAATTCGAACATGAGAAAACCTACAAAATTTACCTTTAATATTTTTCAGATGTAGGCTTTACAAGATTTTTGAGATAAACTAACCTGGACTTAGAATATTGTGTCATGGAGAGATGTATAAAGATAGACACATACATGCACACACATATATGTACCATTGGTAAGAGCGAGCGAGGCTTGGGGGTCGCACGAGCTAGTGACACATTACAGGGCTTTCACACGGTGGGTTTCAAAACCCACGCTCACCAAATAAAGGGAGCAAGAGCGAATAAAGGAAGGCTTTTTTGGCCTACCCCAAAGGGGGGAGGCCCTAGTGATGGTTTCCCTTTTTGCTAATGAAAAAGAGAATATTTTTTTTTAAATATAATATTTTATTATAATTTTTATTGTTGGTTAATAGAGGTAGCGGACATTTATTAAGCCATAGGATATTGGAATAATCATGAACTCTGATAACGAAGGTTGGATTTCATAGAATAATGATGATAGGATAGAGGGTATGAATGGGCTGCGCACACATTGTGGTTCTCATGACTCACTTCCAGTGAGGGCCATGTCAATGATGCATGTGGAAGATGCTGGCTGATAGGCTAGCTGCTCATCATGACGTTCGTCAAAACTAAGACCAACAACAAGCAAGTAATAGTGATAGAGAGGGCGACACTACAGCCAGATGATGTGAATGGGACTAGGCAGGTGCTGGAGCATTGCAATCAAATATGCTATGGGCCATGCCGGTTCCATTTGATGCCGTGCTGGCCCACTTGCAGCGGCGCCCACTTGCATAGCGACAGACATATGGCTCAAGATGGTCTTGCCCGCGACTAAAGCTAGGCATTCACTGGTAAACTGCCCTTCGTTCATGGGGATGGCAGGTGACCCAATATTGTGTAGAGGTTATATGATTCTTGAATAGGACACAGAAGCGGTCAGCAACCAATTTTGCCTCTTTCCTCGTGATCGCGACTGGAGTGTACAAGAGCTCTCTCTCTCTCTCTCTCTCTCTCTCTCTCTCTCTCTCTCTCTCTCTCTCTCTCTCTCTCTCTCTCTCTCTCTCTCTCTCTCTCTCCCCCCCCCCCCCCAATTCTCTAAAGCGGTCTTCATAATTAGATTCCTTTATCCTCGATGCCCCAACCTCTTCAAGGCCGACATGAGAAGCTTTGCTCACTACTACGACCAGTTGGACATCATGATCTTCTTCATCATCAGTAACGGTGAAGTTAGCAAGGCTAGCGTGGGCGGAGGAGTGTGCATCTTATCTTATGTTTGTAATATGCATGCAGATTTTATTCACTTGTGCATCTGGGTCTCTCTCTCTCTCTCTCTCTCTCTCTCTCTCTCTCTCTCTCTCTCTCTCTCTCTCTCTCTCTCTCTCTCTCTCTCTCTCTCTCTCTGGAGTAATGTTTGCGTAAGGTGTGTAAAATTACCATGGTTGGCCCCTTTGCCGCTGGTCCATGTCATTGTGGTTGTCTGCAAAGCATATTAATGTAGTGACTCAAGCCAACATTGATCGCCTCAATAATCATTGCCGTTGGCCGATAGCTACTACCCAGGCTACTCGCCTCAACTTGTGATTCTTGTGTTGCAGAGCTTGCAACAGCTTCGTGCTCTAGAAAGTTACCTATAAGGAAAAACCTTTGTTACTTGTGTGTCTTTGTTCGTTGGGCAATGCTTATAAAGAGCATGGGCTGGCTACTTGGAGGCTTGCTAGTTAGCTTTGCAATGGGATACTCATGCCGGGAGTAGTAATCTGGTTTCTGATGCAAACTTTTTGGTCTTACAATAGAACAAAAAAGGGAGCGATATGCAGCACATTAGTTGTGCTAGTGATTTGCGAAGACTTTATTATTTCTAATGATGTTTAGTGGTGGGTTATACATGTAACGTCATCTATGGATTTTTCTTCATAATCTGAAGATAGTAATTTCAAAGCCTTGAATGTTTCTGAGATTTAAATGATGCATTGCATAGGATGTTAATTGTCAAAAATTTTGCTTCGAGGAGTTTGGGTATGGTCTCTAAACATAATTTTAATGCCTATCTAATAGTTTCTATTACAATATACAAGTTGTGTTGTGTGTGATTCCTATGCTACTCACAAGTTAGCATTTTCTCGTGGCGCCACTCTAATATCCAAAGAGTAAGCCTAGTAATTAATCACCTCCTTTCGAAATTTGAAGTGATTAATTTAACGAAAGTATTATTAATGTTTTTGTTTTTGGACGTTTATGCCAATCATCATGGGCAGGCCTTGTGATTTTATCACTTGTTACTTCGTTAGCGTAGAGGCGATTTCGCAATCCTTGGCCCGTCAACAGCCCACGTGGCTCCAGTGCTCAATGGCCCAGCGCTAAAAAAAACAACGGGCAAAAGCTACGCCGACCAAAAGCAATTATATTACAGTTGAGAGGATACGGCGTCGACTACTTAGCAGAGGTGCAGGAGGATGCGATAATGCTCAATGTCACGATAATCACGAGGAGAGACCATAGTCTAGGGGAATCAGTGCTATTGTGGACTGAGACAGGGATAGTGCTGAGTATATTTGATTCATTAGCTGTTGTAAATGTACAAATTGCAGAGCGATTTGGAAACCCATGTGACAATCATCAAAGTGAGCTCGGATGTCTCGGATTCAAACATCGAGGGAGCTATGGATGCCTTTCTTGCATTGGCTGACCAGGCAGACTATGCATTACAGCTCACTTGTGGTAAATCAGGAGATCTGGATGTAGGCTATTTTGGAGTGGAGTTTGGCTTTCATACACATTATAGATTGATGACCAGAGCTTGTATTTGTAGGGGAAAATTTGTACTTGAAGGAGAGCTACACAAAGATGTCGCATGCATTCTCGGCATACTTTCCATCAGGCAAGCTATATGCATCTAGTTGTGTGAATGATACATGAGAACCGCGATGCAGAAAGGAGGTCTTCTCCATTGTTTCCCGAGGGCCAGTAGTGTCCAACACCATGACCTATTCTTTGGGTGAGACCACATACTAATTAGCTAGGTATAGTCCAAGATGTCGTCGATTGGACTGCATTTATTGCAGGATATGCCCGACATGGGCAGGGTCACGAAGCTATGGGCTGTTTTCATCGCTTGCGAAGCAAGGGCCTCTCTCCGGATGCAGTCAAAGGTTGTTTGAGAAGAATGTCGTGCTTGGCAATGCGTTGGTATACATGTATGCTAATTGTGGTGTACTTTGGAAAGCACAACAAGTTCTGGACGAGCTTCCCACCCGAGATGTCATCTCTTGGACTGCATTAATTGCAAGATATGCCCAACAAGGCCAGGGCCAGGAAGCTTTGAATTGTTTCCATTGTATGCGAAGTGAGAGTTTCTCTCCAGATGCAGTCACCTATGCTTGCATTTTGAAGGCATGTGGCATTCTGCGAGACATTGATATGGGCAAACAAATTCACGGTGAGATTGTGAATCAGGGGCTGTTGAAAACAACTGTCATGCTTGGCAATGCTTTGGTTGACATGTATGCCAAGTGTGGTGTACTTTTGAAAGCTAAACAAGTTCTTGACGAGCTTTCTGATCGAGATGCGGTCTCTTGGAATGCATTGATTGCAAGTTATGCCCAACAGGGACATGGCCAAGAAGCATTTGGATGTTTCTAGCGGATGTAAAGCGAGGGCTTCTCTCCAGATGCGGTCACCTACGCTTGCATTTTGAAGGCATATGGCATTTTGAAAGACTTCGACGCAGAAAAACAAATTCATGATGATCTTGTTAGTCGGGGGCTGTTGCAAAAAACTGTCGTGCTTGGTAATGATTTGGTTGACATGTATGCCAAGTGTAGTGTACTTTCCAAAGCACAACAAGTTCTTGACGAGCTTTATGTCCGGGATGCAGTCTCTTGGAATGCATTGATTGTAGGATATGCCCAACAAGATCAGGGCCAGGAAGTGCTTCGCTGTTTTTATCGGATGCAAAGTGAGGGCTTCTCTCCGGATGCGGTCACCTATGCTTGTGTTTTGAAGGCATGTGGCATTATGCAAAACGCTATCATGGGCAAGCAGAGTCATGATGAGATTGTTAGGCAGGGGCTGTTACTAAGAGATGTCGTGATTGGCAAGGCTTTGCTTGACATGTATGCCAAGTTTGGTGTACTTTTGAAAGCACAACAAGTTCTTGACTAGCTTTCTGTCCGGAATGAAGTCTCTTAATTGCACTGATTATAGTATATGCCCGACAGGGGCAGGGCTAGGAAGCTAAGGGGTGTTTTCAACGAATGTGGAGGGAGGGTTTCTCCCCAAATGTAGTTTCTTAGGTTTCACTTATAGGAGGATATGTCTAGCAAGGGAGGGCCAACGTGGCAGACTTTCACACGGGCTCCATCGTTTTATCGATGTACCTAGGACAGCGATACGCACAGGGAGAAGGGCCGAAGCATGGACTCTTGGCTATTTTTACAAGCTTGCAGGGAGATGCAGGGCTCTCTATAGCTTTCTAAAGCCAAGGCAGGAATGCAGCCCAACCCGCGTTAGAGGCTATTGAAAAAAGTTGTCTTGCTTCGCACTGTCTTGAAGGGCCAAGTTTTGAAAACAACGAGTGAAGCGAGGGCTCAGTGAGGGCAGCCTCTCTTTAGTTGGAATCACTTATGCATGCATCTTGAAGATTGTGGCTCTATGCAAGATGCTGATATGGGCACAAAAAATTAACAACTATGTTGTTACTCATAGGCTCTTGAAAAGAGGGCTCTCTATGCCCGGCATGGGCAGGGTCACAAAGCTATGGGCTGTTTTCATCGCTTGCGAAGCGAGGGCCTCTCTCCGGATGCAGTCAAAGGTTGTTCGAGAAGAATGTCGTGCTTGGCAATGTGCTGGTATACATGTATGCTAATTGTGGTGTACTTTGGAAAGCACAACAAGTTATGGACGAGCTTCCCACCCGAGATGTCATCTCTTGGACTGCATTAATTGCAGATGGAATCACCTATGCATGCATCTTGAAGATTGTGGCTCTACGCAAGATGCTGATATGGGCACACGAATTCACAACTATGTTGTTAGTCAAAGGCTCTTGATAAGAGGTGTCGTGCTTGGCACTGTCTTGGTTGATATGTATGCGAAGAGAGGTCGCAGCCCGGCCACTAGAGGCTGTTGAAAAAAGTTGTTGTGCTTGGCACTGTCTTGGAGGCTTGAGTGCCAAGTGAAGCCTCTTTAGATGGAATCACCTATGCATGCATCTTGAAGATTGTGGCTCTACACAAGATGCTGATATGGGCACACAAATTTACAACTATGTTGTTAGTCAGAGGCTCTTGATAAGAGGTGTCGTGCTTGGCATTGTCTTGGTTGATATATATGCGAAGAGAGGTCTTCTCTCCAGATGCAATCACCTACGCATGCATCTTGAAGGCATGCGGCACAACAATTGAGACTGATATTGTTAGTCATGTGGTGCTTGGCAATGCCTTGGGCGATATGTATGCCAGATGTGGTGCGCTTGACAAAGCACAAAAAGTCCTCGAGGAGCTTCTTGCTAGGAATGTCGCCTCTTTGAATGCACTGATTGTGGGATGTGTGCAACAAGAGCTGGGCTAGAAAGCTCTAGGATATTTTCAGTGGATGCAAAGCATTGCAATGCACTTTCCCCATAATACACACAACATGAAGCAGATGCAAATGGAAGGCGTTTCTACAAATGCATTCACCTATGCTTGCACCTTGAAGGCTATTGACCTTATGCAAGCTTCTTGTGCTGAACCCGCCACAAGATCGCAGGAGGGTCTCTATCCAGACGCAATCAACTACGCCTACACAGGAATCTAGAAGGCATGCGGGTCAGCAGACGCAATCACGTACACAACCATAGATATTAGAATTCACGATATGATCGCTAGTCAACGTTTGTTGGGAGTACGATTTTATGCTTGGTGGTGGTTTGATCGATATGGATACAAAATGTGGCATTCTCACAATATAACAAAATCTTCTGGAAGGGTATCCTCCCTGGGATGTCGTCTCTTGCAGCGGGTTAAGTGCAGGAGATGTCCAACATCGTTGACGCAAGGAAGTCCATTGGCGATAGACATTCAATCGCGCGGTGAGTAAGCATTATCATTTTATGATTTGACACTGAGAATGCAGTTAATGAACACACTAAAAATTGCACGCTGCCGTGGGAATGGCACGTTCTCTCGTATTATAAAAATTGGGGAGGACTGTGCAAACTCTCCCATGCAAGAAAACTTGCATGTTTTCTTTTTTTTAAAAACATAAAAATGGAACAACAAACAATTAATAACATTGACATCTTGTATGATCATGAACATTGAGCTTGACAAAACTCCTTGTGGTTTTTGGCGAGGTACCCCTCTGAAGCACTACAATCGGTAACCAATTTATGTGGAAGTACACCACTAAACCACGACGATCGGTATCCCAAACACTCTCATGTAAAAAAATCTAACTATCTTTCATGAAATCTCTCTCTCTCTCTCACTCTCTCAGTTTCCAATATTTTATTCAATCTCAATTCGATGGAACATAGCTAACGAAGCACTCTAGTTATAGAAGAGAAAGTGAACTTTATTTTACTTTTTATAGGCCACGTGAGTTTGCAAACTCACCGCGTGGAAGCTCTCTTAGTTTTCGATCATAACTTTGCTCAGGCAACCGTCCACAAATCTAACGTGTATGAAAGAGATGTTTGTGACGCCACTCGAAGCCCCTAGAGTGGAAGCTGCGCTTGGGCGCACCGCGACACACACACACACACACACACACACACAGAGAGAGAGAGAGAGAGAGAGAGAGAGAGAGAGAGAGAGAGAGAGAGAGAGAGAGAACAAGCTGAGCATTCGTGATCTGAGAGACTGGGTGCGATCCATGGCTCAGCTTGTGGAAGATTGGTACAAGCAAATGCCTCTCATCACTCGCTCCTACCTTACCCTTTCTGTTCTTACCACTGTTGGCTGCGCCCTGGATGTAGGCCCTTCTTTTTCCCTGCTTTGTTTTGGTGTAGAAGCAATTGCGGTATTAACACGTTGTAATTTTCTGCAGGTGATATCTCCTTATCACATATATCTCAACTCTGAGAAGGTCATTCGGCATTTTCAGTACTGGAGACTGTTTACAAATTTTTTCTATTTTGGCAAGCTTGGTAAGGTGTACAAAGTTTAATTGTTAACCTTTGCAGAAAAAGTGCTGGAATAGTTGAGGAAGGAATCACTATTGTGCTCGAGTGCTTGAGAGGGGGAGGTCAATGTAAACTAGCTGTTTGGAAGGGATATTGCATATGATGACAATGATGATTTTGGAGCGTAGATTCCATTTCATGTGGACAATAAATTCCGCAAAAGCATGCTAAACTGTTTGGTGTTTGTATGAAATGTGCTTTTTGCTGGATGCTGTAAAGTTGGCATTTTTCTACCAATGATGGCAATGTAAGAAAGACGGTCTGTTTAACACACAGGAAAATATAAGTCTGCTAGTTTTTGTACGTGCTTATGCCAAAGTCAGTGCTGATGTCACCATTGTAGGTATTGTTTCATGCATGCACTAGGCTGGTACCCTCGACGTTGAAATTAGATTGTGGTTGGATATTTAGCCCCTTTTCAAGAGGACTTTGCTTGTAAGACTCTTCAAAGGCACTTGTTTGACCTTCGTATTGTTTGACCTTTGTATCATGCTCTACCTTGTTGTTGAATGTCGCAACTGCCTCTACACTCCTTCCGCCACGATGCCCCTTGTGGTTGATCGGTCGAAATTGCTTTTGTCCTGCTTATAGGCTTCTCATCTCATGTGCATTGGCTCTTGGTTGTGGTTTGTCCGCCCGTTGTTAGATGGAGTGGCATTGCGAGCATAGGTAGAATCGAGAACTTTCACAATCCTTTGTTCTTTCTTTGTGCTAATGAATGCAACTTTGTGTTATTGTTTTTTTCCCGAGAAAAAGATCCTTCCATTAGTTAATAAAACTGCCCATAGGGCTACAAACTACCTCTACTAGAGAGGGCTACATCAAAAGCATGGGGAGACTCTCCCAGTGAGTAAACGAAATATGTACAATGAGGCTGGCCGGTAGTGCCATTTGGGCGCACCCTGGACCAACCAGCCCCCCATTGCTGTGAGCTTTGTGTGCAACGCCACTGGAACAAAGTGACTCATCTTGGCTGTCTAGAGTCCCACAACCACTCCCAAAAGCCTGACAAGAACTCAGCTGTGAGACCCTTCTCTTGCCGATGAAGTGTTGCAGCAAGACGAGCCTCTCTCTGTGCTGCCGGTACTGAAAGAAAGGGATCCCAGGGTGGTCGGCTGAAAAGAAGGGGTCTCTCCAAAACCACTCTCCAGGGTCCCACTACACTTGTGCCAGAGGGCAGCTCTCCCAAGCCCAAAGCCTCCAGTGACACAGGTCCTCCCACAAATGCCACTACTCGTATCCTCTGAAAACAGCACTCTGCAACCTGTCAATTTTGTGTTATTCATGATACTTGAGAGAGAGTCAGAGAGATGTAAGAGATAATACTTTGTGTTATTCATGATACTTGAGGCGATAGAGGGGGGAGAAAAGACACACCAATGGGGCCTCAACCAACCCTCTTATGTACACCATTGCCATGCATTATACCTCAATGTAAGACTCAACTCGACTTGATGGATGATGTTCCACCGATAACTCTTCAAGATGAAGCGTCTCTATTGAATGCATCAACGAGGTCTGGCTTGATGTGGCTTGCAGATGGTCGCGAGAGGGCACACTCGATGTGAGATGAATCAAGACTCCAAAAGTTCACTCTCTTCCATCCACTTTGCATCCATAGGTGGATAGTTCTTGAACTTCACCAAATAGCGTCTTGTAACCTATCCCTTAACTTTTCTTCCTTATGTGCCAAAATCTGCTCAGGTACCCAGATCTCATCAAGTTCCTCAACTTTTGGCTGATCTTCATTTGACATATCTTCTGGCACATTACCCAAAAAGGGTCTTAGAAGACTCACGTGAAACACAATCTTCCAAGTATCAGGCAATTTCAGCCTATAAGCAACATCGTTGATCTTCTGAAAAGGTCCATAGTAACGCATGCTGAGCTTTGGAAACAACCTTTCCTTGCCCTTCATCTTCTTTAACCTTGCCCTTTCAAACCGTAAAAGTACCCAATCACCCGATGAAAACAACAATTCACGTCCGTGACGATCAAAAACTCTTTGCCTTAGTCTTCTCCAAGGCAAGCTTGATCTTCTTATACATTTCATCCATATTCTCAACATATTGATCTACTTCGTAAATTGTCCTCTGTGTGCAAAATGGAAGGAACCTTTTTGCCACCCTCAACAATCTCAAAAAGCGCCTTGCCTATTGACGAATGCACTGTATTGTTGTATGCATACTAAAGCATGGGTAGATACTGTTCCCACTTGCCCTTATTATCTAGCACACATTTCAGTAGATCTAAAACAAGAGAATTAGCCTCTTCTGACTGCCCATTAGTTTGTGGATGAAACTTGAGCGTGGTGCCCATGTTTTCAAATAAGCCTCTCCAAAACAGGCTTGTCATATGAGGATCACTATCACTGACAATAAACTGTGGCATACCATGGTACTTGAACACATTGTACATACACAACCGTGCCATCTAGTCAGCTTTTATCTTCTTCCTGACAGGAATAAAATGGGCCTGCTTGTTGAACCTGCAAATAATGGTCCATATACCATCATTCCCTGTCGGCGTTCTTGGGAGATCAAAGATAAAATCCATAGCAATGCTTTCCCATGGCTTATCTGGAATAGGCAGTGGCTGTAATAACCTTGTTGCCTTTTGCCTGTCAAACTTCACCTTTTGGCAAATCACTCATGCTCGCACCAAGGCATCCACATCTCTCCTCAAAGTAGGCCAATAAAAGAATGTCAAGATCGCTTTTATTGTCGCATCTATACCACGATGCCCTGCATATGGTGGGACATGGCTTTCTACCATAGCCTTATGTCGTAATGGCCTAGTGACACATAGTTTGCCATGCATCATCATAAAACCTTCCTTGAGGAGGTAGTGCTCATTGCGTTATCCATCTTGCAACTGTTCAAAGATCCTTGCAAAATCTTCATCAGTAGCATGTTGTTCCTTCATGTCATCAAGCTCATGATGATGAGGAATTGACACAGCTGAAATTTGTGGCTTTGTTGACAACGCATCAGCCACAACATTTTTCTTGCCTTTTACATGCAAAATCCGACTTGAAACATAGAAAAAATGTTTGCCCATCGCATATGCTTTTCGGATAACTTGACTGTGTCAAGAAGTATAGCAAGGTCTGATGATCTGTTTGAAGAACAAAATCAGCACCTAACGGGTAGTGCTTCCAACGTTCTTGATGGTATTTTTATTCAACGCACGGTAATCAATACACATGCGCCAAGAGCCATCATTCTTTTGCACTAGAAGCACTGGGGAGCAAAAGGGTAAAGAACTAGGTTGAATCAGCCCTTTCTCTAACAGCTCCTCTACTTGGTCGATAATCTCTTTATGCTAAGTGGCGTTAACCCTGTAGGGAGGCCTATTTGGTGGGCTACAACCTGGCACCAAATCTATCGCATGATCCTCGGGCTTCTCCGGCAGCAACCGAGACGGTAATGAATCAGAAAAACAGTCACTACTAACTCTTGCATCTAACACATATAAATTTGACTGACCATTATCTGAAACATCACGTGCAAAAATCAAGTACGCAGATGTCAGGTGCAACTTTATTTAGCTCGGATCTAGTACTGATCTAGTACTCCGCACAAACATAAGAGACACGTTACTTTACTTGAAAGACTGAACTAAATTGAAAGAAAGAAAGAGACAAGAGAGAGAAAAGAGACGACACAGGGATGTCGGCTCCCAAACCCTCAAGGGTCCCCTTGCTCTGTTGCTAGAGCAAGTACTTTCTTTATTTTTGCACAATGCTGGTACAATGATGCTAAATGCTGAGGTACTGATGCTATGATGATGACGATGTCGACGACGACGATGGTGTTGACAACGACGACGATGTCAAGGCTGAAATCTGAAAATGTTGATCTGATCTGAAATCTGAAAACACTGAATCTGATCTGAGGCTGAACCAGAAAACGATGGTTTGATCTGAAATGCTGGTGATGTTGGCTGAAAACGCTAATCTTGTCCTGAGGAAACCTTGGGTCCCTGAGGTGCTGCATGATTGCTGGGTGCCTGTCTCCTTGTGTCCCTGCTTCTTCTGCTTCTGTTGAGTGCCCAATGGGTTTCTTTTATAGTTCCTTTAGCCATTTGCCCTACCTACATTCGAACAAGGATAAATGAAAAGTCACTTATTAATAAATGGCCTATAAGAGGTGGTTCACGCCTGCATGATGAAATGCTGTCCTGCGTAAGAGAGGGTGGACATGCATGTCCTGCTAGAGGCTCACAAAGGTGTCAGACTCAGTCCTCAGCTAATGACTCATGCTAGACTGTAGCAGAACATGTCCACGTAGCGCAAGTGAAGTGCGTACGTGACATCCCCCTGTTAAAGGTGAGACACAACTGCTAAACTTCAACTGTACTTTTGGTGCTGACTGCTTTTGATGCATGTGGATGAGGTAGCCTTACTACTGTCGCAGAATACCAGCCTTCTTGCTGACTCTACCTTGCGAGCAAGTACGACCACTCGAATAGTCTTGTCATGAAAACATTACGGGTGAAGCTGAAAGGTAAGGGTGCTCGGAGGTATTTCCAAGGGTTTCTTGTCCATGGAAGTGGATGCACGCTACATGCAAATGCGAATGCGAATGCAAAAGAGGGTTAGGGATCCTGTCTCCAAGTCCTTCCATATCCACATACAAGGCTAGTAGATCTTGGTAGTCAAGATTTGGGTTGTCGTGTGTCCGATGTCGATCTTCCTTCAAAGACATGGCAATGAAGATGGGAGCTAATAAGTCCATGATCGGGACTCAAAGATTCTGTCAGGAAAATAAATCGGGAGAGGTTCCTTGGGTTCTTAATGGTGCTTTGGTTCTTGGGTTCTTGACTTGCAATTTGTGTGTAAGAAGGCTTTTCTCTTATCCAAGCTCAACTCCTTCCTGTAGGTGCACCCCTTGACGGCCTTGCGCTCACACCAAGGTTGCTTTTTCCCACCTCACGTTGATTGGCTTGCCCCTAAGTGCAAGGTCCGCTCTCAATGAGTGGAAAAGAGGAACGAGGGAATGCTGGACAAGCCCTTCTTTCTTGGGTTACCTGCCACTCTTCAAAAACACAGATTAGGGATCGACACGCCCAAGTGATCTTGGGTTACGTGCAACCACAAGAAGCAATTTTTTTTTTCTTGTGGTTCTTTCCTTGAGTGATGATTCCGAACACTTCCAAAGAGTTGAGGTGTGATACCAATGTCAGGTGCAACGGAGAATGTTTATGGATTTAGCTCGGATCTAGTACCCCGCACAAACACAAGGGACACTTTACTTCACTTGAAAGACTGAACTGAATTGAAAGAAAGAAAGAGACAAGAGAGAGAAAAGAGGGATGTTGGGTCCCAAACCCTCAAGGGCCCCCTTGCTCTGTTGCCAGAGCAAGTACTTCCTATATTCTTGCACAATGTTGGTACAATGATGCTAAATGCTGAGGTACTGATGGTAATGGGTACTGATGTTGTGGTACTTGACAACGACGACAAGGCTGAAATCTGAAAACGCTGATCTGATCTGAAATCTGAAAACGCAGAATCTGATCTGAGGGTGAATCAAAACATGTTGGTGTGATATGAAATGCTGGTTGAAAACGCTCATCTTGTCTTGAGAAAACGTTGGGCCCCTGAGGTGCTGCATGATGCTAGGTGCTTGCCTCCTTGTGTCCCTTGTTCTTCTGCTTCTATTGAGTGCCCAATGGGTTTCTTTTATAGTTCCTTTAGCCATTTGCCCTACCTGTAAATGAAAAGTCACTTATTAATAAATGACCTATAAGAGGTGGTTCACGCGGTAAAATGCTTGCATGATGAAATGTTGTCTTACACAAGAGAGGGTAATGCAACTATGACTGGCCTTGCATTATGACTGGCATGGACATGCATGTCCTGCTAGAGGCTCATAAAGGTGCCAGGCTCAGCCCTAAGCTAATGACTCATGCTAGACTGTAGCAGAACATGTCCACGTAGCGCAAGTGAAGTGCGCACGTGACAACACAAAGATGATTCTTAATTACAGAAGTGATAGCCAAAGCATATATAGTAGGGTCAGACTCTCCTTTGAACGTTACATCTAGGATGTGAGTTTTGCCCCTATGCGGAAGGGTGATCTTCTTGTTGAAGACATCAAGCACTCCATGTATACGGAACATCCACGGGATTCCCAACAGCGCATCGCACCATTCCAGTGGCATGATATAAAATTCCTCCGTGTCCACATATGACTGAATATGGAGACACAACTTTCTAATGATAGGCGTAACACACTCTGAGTGGCCACGACATGTACCAAATCTCTTCAGCTTTGATGTCCGCTTGATGGCCAACTCTGGTGAGATAAAGTTTGCTTTAGCACCTGGATCAAAGAAGATAAGTGTTGTCCGGTGATTGACTTTACCCCACGCTTTGCATAGTTCACTGTCATTTGAACTTGGCCTACCACCCACCATATCTGGCATTAGACCTACCGTGGGTTTAGGCTTCCTGCCTTTATATTACCTCTGGAACAACAAGGGGAACATTTTAGAACTGTGCCACAAAGTCAACTGGGCAACCAGTTGGGATATTTTTAAGCGGCAACCTTGAAACGGGAAATTACTTATAAACGCGCCGGCACAATTTGCACTTTCCTCTTGCAGAAAAATGGGCGCTGATTTTTAAGCTTGGAGAGGACTCATTTGTTGTCTGTCACAGGTCAAGAGCTATTGACTGCAAGCTTTCCCTCTCATGTACAGTGTGGTGCAAGAAGTCATGTCCTGCACACCTCACACTGCTCTCTTCTTCACTACGTGCAGTAATGTGATGCCCCACAAGAGCGCTCTTCATTTGACTCATGTATAGCTGTGTGGTTACGCAAGAGCCTCCCTGAGCAGGAACAGGAGTAGCTGATTGCTGCACCGGTGAGGGTGATAACCTCACCGTATAGGTGCGATTTCAGCGCTGTATTTTTATTGTTTTGCAGCCATACGGCCTTGGGAATAGTGCCCCACGGCTAGAGGGCAGTTTAGGGCTGAAAACAGGGCAAAAACCAGTAAATACAGCAACCTGAATTTACTGTTTTTGGGCAGAAATCGGGGGTTTATGCCAGTGGACGTGAGTTCCAGCAAGGGAATTGGTTTTGGGCAAGTTTTGGGGCTGTTATGTTGCGGAAATTTTGTCAAAACAGGTGGTATCTAGCTGGATACAGGTAAAGAATTTCCAGGACTCTACTTTGTTGTTTACTCTCTTAAAGTATAAAGAAATACCGAAAGGGGGGCCAATTTTCGGGCCTACAAGTTGTCGGCATCTGCTCGGGGCATTCTAGCTTCCAAGCCGTGTGTGTGCTCAAGTGCTAATTCTTGTCGTAGGTTACCTTTGTAAAGTGCTCTGTGTGTGTGTCTAAAGTAAAGAATTTCGGGTGAAAGCCAAAGCCCACCGCCCCACAGGCCGGTTTCAACCGAGCACGTCGAAAGCGCTATCGAGACTAGTCAAGTGAAGGTGCCGCAGGAAGCGTGTGCGAGTGCAAGTGTGAGAGTTGAGAGAGAGAGAGACCTACTGTTGGGTGGAGCGCACAACAACGTTATCCTGTCGCAGCTCCTTATTCACTTTTTATTAAAGAATAAGTGTATATGTGGTTAAGTTAGTAGATGGGTTAGTAGTAAGTGGGATGTCCGGCCAGTTGGCCTGAATCCCAACAAACTCTCACTTGAAGGCCAACGCAACCAAATGACCTGGTATGTACAACCGTGAAGCAATCTAGTGGCTTCAACCTATACCCATCAACTCACTGCAATGTGTAAACCGCTCCAAAGCTAAGCCTTTCAAGTTTCGTCAAAGCATTTGCTGGGGTGTCGTCAATGTGTACCTTGACCAAATCAATGAGCTTTTTGGCCAAGAAATCTCTCACGAGATAATACCTAACTTCAATGTGTTTCCATTTGGAGTGAAACACGGGATTCCTTGCCAATGTAAGAGCACTCTGACTATCACAATATATCGCTGGAGTCTCATCAATGCCAAGATTTCTGACCAAGCGAGATAACCATACAGCCTCTTTACTTGCATCGACAACGCAACGCTCTGTGTCACGTGACACATCCAACCCTATGTGTCCGTGGACAAGCTACAGCATGATCAGGGTGCAGTTCAGTCAAGTCAGTCTAGAATAGGAAGTGATCTGGCACTTCTTTGAGTCTGTTCACAAACCGTGCATGTCAAGACACTTAGATTAGATGGATATCCTCTGGTTGCACACAACATGACCATCAGATTCCAGTCAGATCCCATCAGTAGCATTTTTACAGTGAATAGGCCTATTTTCCCTATTTTTGACATTTTTCACTTATTATTTTTAAGTGACTTTTGTTGGAAAGCAGGTAGGGCAATTTTGCTAAGTTTGTATATAAGCAAACCTAGCGCTAGCACTTTCTGGCAGAAGAGGCAGCAGGAGCACTCGCTCAATAGGCAACTTCTCAGCAGAATCCAAGAGGCGTAGCATTTTCTGCATCAGCAGGACAGCCCTAGCGTTTTTCATCTACAGACCAGCCACGACGATTTTTGCACAGCAGATCAGCCCGGTGGAACATCCGGCGACAGCAGAACCATTTTTAGCCCTAGCGTTTTTGATTTGCAGATCAGGCCCAGCGTTTTGCAGATTCACCGCGATGGAACACCAAGAAGTATCAGCGTTTTCAGTTTTCAGCCTTTAGACATCGCAGAAGAAAGTCCCGAACCTCGCAGATCTCACCTTCTCGCAGCAGTTTCTCGCCACACGGTCAGTTTCCGCAAGGTTTACAGTTTCAGCCCGGAAAACGCAGATTTCAGCATCTGCGTTTTCAGCGCGTCGGCGTTGCATCGTCGTCATCGCCGTCGTCATTGACATAGAGTCAGAAGCAGCAGATAAAGATTTGCAGATTTCAACCCTTAGCATTTCCAGATTTCAGCCCGTCTCGTCGTCGTCTTCATCGTCAGCGACATCATCGGCAAGTCCAAGCATTGTAGAGATTTGTGCAATCATAAGTAGACCACTCTCGCCATAGAGTGGGGCCTTCGGAGTAGGGTTTTACAACATCTCTGGTGTTGTATTCTCTTCTCTATCTCTCAGTCTCATGCACGTTCATTCACAGTGTCATTCACTTTGTTTGTGTCCATTGCACTCTCTCACTAAGGGAACGGAACGCTCTCCCTTCCATAAGTAAAAGGATCCTAGAGCACAGTTCGGAGCACTCATCTTGACAAAGTTCAAACATTCATTCCGCTGCACCTTACATTGGTATCAGAGCTTTGGCAGTGTTCTGTATCACTCAAGGAAAGAACCACAAGAATCACAAGAATTTTTTTTGCTTGTTGAGGTCGCACGAACCCAAGTTCGCTTGGGCGTGTCGATTCCTAATCTTTTTTTTGAAGAGTGACAAGAATCCCAAGAAAGAAGGGCTTGTCTAGCCTCCCCTTGTGCCTCTTTTTACTCATTGAGAGCGGACCGTGCACTTAGCGGCCGGCCAATCGACGTGAGGTGGGAAAAAGCAACCTTGGTGTGAGCGCAAGGCCGTCAAGGGGTGTGCCCGCGGAAAAAAAGGGGAACACGGGTGAAGAGAAGATCCTTCTCTAACACAGATTGCAAGCGAAAGAAGAACCGCAAGAACCCCAAGAACCAAGACCCCCAAGAACCCAAGTTCCTCGTGAACTTAAGAACCCAAGACCACAAGAACCCACAAGAACCCACGACTTCAGTGTATAGCGGAATGGCTACTTCGCTTGGAGGTGATGAGCATGAGAGAGGCGAAGAAGAATTTTCCCCACCAGGAGGTTTTTCCGACTCTCCCCCTTCCGCATCTACGTCAAGGATTGTACTAACTCCTATGGAGGCTTTGGACCAGATGTTTATGGAAAGGAAGTTAGAACGCGAAGCAAGAAGAGCAGAAAGAAAAGCAGAAATAGAGCGCGAACACCAAGAAAGAATGGCAGTCATAGCGCGTGAGCGAGCAAGCACGCTTGGAAGCCAAAGAACGATAAGCCAATTTGGATCGTGAAAACAAAGCAAGACAAGTAGAAAACAAAGCAAGATAAGCAAAATTTGATCGCGAGAACAAAGCCATCAAAGAAAAGAGCGACCAACACATGAAAGAATTCTTGCGACTCTTTTCTCAAGTTCAGGCACAGATGCAAGAGATTCGGGAAAAGGAGGCTCTCTCAGTCTCTTCTTCCCCAAAGCATGACACACATGATGTGCATGATGATGATTTGAATGACAATGATAAGCATGATGATTTGCACGATCAAGATGTGATATCTCACGAGCATGATGCTTTGCATGATGATCAAGATGTGATTTCTCACAAGCATGATGATTTGCGTGAAGATGATGTGATTGTTCACAAGGATGATGTGTTAGTTGATACTTTCTCTAGTGAAGCTAACCTCATTGCAGATTCGATCAATCACGAAGAACCGATCTTGGCTCTTGAGTCGAGGTCCACAGAACCCTTACAGGAAGACTCGATCCAACACGAAGAACCGATCTTGTCTCTCGAGTCTAGGTCCAAAGAATCCTCACAGGAAGTATTATGTGTTTGCATGATTAGTACGCACGCATTGTTCGAGTGTTTCATTCGTGATCGTTTCCTGTATTTTCGTCAGCGTCTTTATGTGATCCCTTTTCCTAGGCATGACATATTGTACGTTGAGCACGTTTCACTCCTCAATGAGCACGGATGTATGCGGATTGTTCATGAAAAGCTAAAAAGTATGCATTCAAGGAAGTCACATTCCATGTCTCTTCCTTGGCACGACACAATTGTAGAACGAGCACAAGAAAGTATGAGCACCAAGCATGGGCATTTCCGTTGTGAATTGCCACAGTTGATTGCTTTAGATGAGAAGAGAAAGATTCGATCTCATTGTTTGCGTGTGTGTGGTGAACGGTTTGGCACTCCGTCTATTTATTCATCTAAGTTGCATGCACAGTGTTTTAGGAAGACAAGGTTTTTTCCAGTCACTTTACATGGAATAGGTATGTTTATGGTTTTTTGTTGGAAATGGTTTCAGGAATTTTCAGCCATGGAGATTCTTGAAGAAGAAAGAAGCAGGACTTTAGACGAAGTTGAAGTCGAAGGAGCCACAAAAGACTTCCCTCTCGGCGTGGCCCAAAGAAGCAAGCGTTGCAGACCTTTATGAAGTTCAAGTACCGCACGACCCACACATCACAGTGGGCCGGCGAAGAGTCCCTTGCAGGATTCCTTTTGCTGTTGGCGATCTCCCTCGACGCCGTACAGTTTGGTACCAGTACCTCACTTTGAAAAGGAGGGGATGTCACGTGACACATCCAACCCTATGTGTCCGTGGACAAGCTACAACATGATCAGGGTTCAGTTCAGTCAAGTCAGTCTAGAATAGGAATTGATCTGGCACTTTTATGAGTCTGTTCGCAGACCGTGCATGTCCAGACGCTTAGATTAGATGGATATCCTCTGGTTGCACACAGCATGACCATTAGATTCCAATCAGATCCCATCAGTAGCATTTTTACAGTGCATAGGCCTATTTTCCTGTTTTTGACATTTTTCACTTATTATTTTTAAGTGACCTTTGTTGGAAAGTAGGTAGGGCAATTTTGCTAAGTTTGTATATAAGCAAACCTAGCGCTAGCACTTTCTGGCAGAAGAGGGAGCAGGAGTACTCGCTCAACATGCAACTTCTCAACAGAATCCAAGAGACGTAGCGTTTTCTGCGTCAGCAGGACAACCCTAGCGTTTTTCATATACAGACCAACCACGGCGATTTGTGCACAGCAGATCAGCCCGGCGTCAACACGACACAATAGATCAGCCTAGCGTTTTGCATTAGCAGAACATCCGGCGACAGCAGAACCATTTTCAGCCCTAGCGTTTTTGATTTGCAGATCAGCCCCATTGTTTTGCAGATTCACCGCGACGGAACACCAAAAAGCATCAGCGTTTTCAGTTTTCAGCCTTTAGACATCGCAGAAGAAGTCCCGAACCTCGCAGATCTCACCTTCCCGCAACAGTTTCTCGCCGCATGGTCAGTTTCCGCAAGGTTTACAGTTTCAGCCCGGAAAACGCAGATTTCAGCATCTGCGTTTTCAGCGCATCGTCGTCGTATCGTTGTCATCGACATAGAGTCAGAAGTCAGCAAATAAAGATTTGCAGATTTCAGCCCTTAGCATTTCCAGATTTCAGCCTGTCTCGTCGTCGTCTTCATCGTCGTCGACATCATCGGCAAGTCCAAGCATTGTAGAGATTTGTGCAATCATAAGTAGACCGCTCTCGCCATAAAGAATGGGGTGTCATGGGGACGTGGCAACTGTTAACTATGTCACGAGGACGTGGCAACTGCTAACTTTAGTTGTTGGTTTCTTTCCAAGGGGTTTTGTTTTATTTTTGAGACCCTCTTCTTGAAGTAGCAAACGGTCGGACATTGCATGGCCAAGGTGAACGGTAGTTTCACCCGCAGATGGGTAGTGGTTGGCACTGGAATTCGTATGGTAAGAGGATGTCTAGGCTCAGAGCAAGATCATATAGGTTCCCCCGTCGCACTTAGCAAGTTGGTGGATACTAGGAAGTGAACTCAATTAAGGCGTAAAGTCAAGGTGGGACTACCAACAAAAAGTATCCGACAGTTGGGCCACATTGCACTTTTGGATGCGGTCCCAATGAGGATAGATGGTCAGAAGACTAGTGGGAGCCCAACGGAAGCATCTCCTAAAATTGAGGGAACTGCTATTTTGGGCCGTGAAATGTGCTCGTGTCATTACCTCCGGTGACTAGGGGAATATTTTACAACTGTGCCGCGAAGTCAACTGGGCAACCGGTCAGGAGATTTTTGAGTGGCGAACCCGAAACGGGCAAATGCTTGTAAATGCTCCAAGTGTCGATTTTTCATGAACTTTCCCCTTGCAGAAAAATGGGCGTTGTTTTTTAAGCTGGGAGAGGCCTCATTTCAGCTTTTGTCACAGGTTAAGAGCTATGGAGTGCTTCCTTTCCCTCTCATGTACAGTGTGGTGCTAGGAGTGATGCCCTGCACACTACACACTGCTCTCTCTCTCCCCTACGTGCAGTTATGTGATGCCCCACAAGAGGGCTCCTCATTTGACTGATGTACAGCTGTGTGGGTTCATGCTTTTGTGCTGATGCAAGAGCCTCCTTGAGGAGGAACAGGGGTAGCTAGCTGCTACTCCAAAGCAGGCACTGGTGAGGGTCATAACCTCACCATACAGGTGCAAAATCAGCGTTGTGTATGTGCTGTAATTTTACTGTTTTTTAGCCATACGGACGCCAGAACCTTTGGGAATCATGCCCCACTGGCAGAGGACAGTTAGGGGACTGTTTGGGGCTGAAAACAGGGCAAAAACCAGTAAATACAGCGTGCTGAATTTACTGTTTTTGAGCAGGAATCAGAGGGTATACGCCAGGAGAAGCAAGTTCCAGCAGGGGAATTGGTTTCGCACAAGTTTAGGGGCTGTTATGTTGCCGATATTTGGCCAAAACAGGCGGTATCTAGTGGGATACAGTCAAAGGATTCCGAGGACTCTTCTTTTTACTTTACCCCCTAAAGAATAAAGAAATACCGAAAGGGGCGCCAATTTTGGGGCCTACAGGTTGTTGGTGTCTGCTCGGAGCATTCTAGTTTCTGAGCCGTGTGAGTGATTAAGTGTTAATTCCCGTTACAGGTCTCCTTTGCAAAGTGCTCTGTGTGTGTGTCTAAAGTAAAGAATTTCGGGTGAAAGCCAACGCCTACCGCCCTACGGGCCGGTTTCATGCTTCCGTTGCCGGGACATCAATCACTTTTTCCTTAAAGAGTGAGCATGGATTGTTTTGGGTAAAGACACAGAGTGCAGGAACGCAGGGATTACACTATGGCCGACAAGGGGAAGGGAATTATGGAAGAGGGTTCCTCTTCAAAGGACAGGCAGGAGATTCCTATGGTTTTTGAAATTGGCGAGAGCTCACGGCCACGTCAGTCCGTACCTCCTGTCAACGTGAATTTCCCTCCAGTAGTACAGGGCTTTATGACTGGGCAACTTGAGGATGATGCGTTCAAGACTCAGTTAGTTGTCGCGGTGAATGTCTTTTCGCAGCTGGTGCAGAATCCGAGGTTTATGGAATTCTTGCAAGCGCCACCAGTGCAACAACAAAATATGCAACCTACGCTGCGTACGGAGCTTGTTGATGCTCAAGCCCAGGTACTTCATGTGGCGCTGGAGGATGCAGAAAACGCTACACCTCTTGGATTCTGCTGAGAAGTTGCCTGTTGAGTGAGTGCTCTTGCTGCCTCTTCTGCCAGAAAGTGCTAGCGCTAGGTTTGCTTATATACAAACTTAGCAAAATTGCCCTACCTACTTTCCAACAAAAGTCACTTAAAAATAATAAGTGAAAAATGTCAAAAAGAGGGAAAATAGGCCTATGCACTGTAAAAATGCTAGTGATGGGATCTGACTGGAATCTGATGGTCATGCTGTGTGCAACCAGAGGATATCCATCTAATCTAAGCGTCTGGACATGCACGGTCTGCGAACAGACTCACAAAAGTGCTAGATCACTTCCTATTCTAGACTGACTTGACTGAACTGAACCCTGATCATGCTGTAGCTTGTCCACGGACACGCAGGGTTGGATGTGTCACGTGACATCCCCTCCTTTTCAAACTGAGGTACTGATACCGAATTGTACGGCGTCGAGGGGGATCGCCAACAACAAAAGGAATCCTAGAAGGGACTCTTCGCCGGCCCACTCTGATGTGTGGGTCGTGCGGTACTTGAACTTCATAAAGGTTTGCAACGCTTGCTTCTTTGGGCCGCGCCGACAGGGACACAAAACACGACACAGCAGATCAGCCTAGCGTTTTGCATTTGCAGAACATCCGGCGACAGCAGAACCATTTTTAGCCCTAGCGTTTTTGATTTGCAGATCAGCCCCAGCGTTTTGCAGATTCACCGCGACGGAACACCAAGAAGTATCAACGTTTTCAGTTTTCAGCCTTTAGACATCGCAGAAGAAGTCCCGAACCTCGCAGATCTCACCTTCTCGCAGCAGTTTCTCGCCACACGGTCAGTTTCCGCAAGTTTTACAGTTTCAGCCGGGAAAATGAAGATTTCAGCATCTACGTTTTCAGCGCGTCGTCGTTGCATCGTCGTCATCGCCATAGAGTCAGAAGTCAGCAGATAAAGATTTGCAGATTTCAACCCTTAGCATTTCCAGATTTCAGCCCGTCTCGTCATCGTCTTCATCGTCGTTGACATCATCGGCAAGTCCAAGCATTGTAGAGATTTGTGCAATCATAAGTAGACCGCTCTCGCCATAGAGAGTGGGACCTTCGGAGGAGGGTTTTACGTCTCTGGTGTCGTATAATTATTCTCTTCTCTATCTCTCAGTCTCATGCACTTTCATTCACAATGTCATTCACTTTGTTTGTGTCCATTGCACTCTCTCACTAAGGGAACGGAAGGCTCTCCCTTTCGTAAGTAAAAGGAATCCTTGAGCACAGTTCGGAGCACTCATCTTGAGCAAAGTTCAAACATTCATTCCGCTGCACCTTACACTCTGCTTCCGTAGTGGAAGACGACGTACAATCTTGAAGACATGACCTCCAAGATACTGCTGCTCCAACAAATATGAAGACATAGCTAGATGTCGATCTCCTATTGTCGACACAATTCGCATAGTTTGCATCCGTATAACCCACGATGGATGCATCATGTATCAGACTTGGGACACTCCCAAGTCAAGAATCTATTGTGACACCACAAGAAATCACTTTAAAACAGTTCACAGTTTACAGTTCACGATTGATTCGACACTGGCCCGATGGAGTTCTGTGCCTAGAGATGTTGGCCCCAAAGACTGGCGTCCCTTTCCGTATTTCTTTTTGTATTAATCTGCAACTCAAAGTACAAGCGAGTGGGAGGCTCTTACTCTCAGACTCTGTGTGCAGATGCTTTGAGAAGTGGGAGGCCTGCCCACTTATTTAAAGGTTTACAAGGGATGCCAAAAGTAGAGCCCCAAAAGCTGAAAATAAAAAGCCTTGCCAAATAAAGCAAAAGCTCTTTGTCTCTCACAAGCTCTCTCTTTTGAGTAGAAATAAAGCAGAGCTTTTAGTTCTCTCTCTCTCTCTCTCTCTCTCTCTCTCTCTCTCTCTCCAATTGCGTAGCCAAATAAAGCAAAAGCTGTCCACGCAAATCTGCCCAAAAACAGCGTCGTAAAACGTGGACGTTCGTACAGCCTGCCACGTGTCAGCATCTCTGCATTTCGCGGGCCTGTCCGTTCGGTGCAGCCACATCATCATCCAACGGATTTTTCCGGGGGCTGTCCATGCGAGGAGAGTGTGTGTGTACCGGGCAGCCACGTCACCAATTTGTGACATACCCCCCTATAACCGGCCTCTACAACGTAGAGGGCGGTACTATTTCAATTACCTGTTAACTTTACACAGAGCACTGAGAAGGGAAGAGAACACAGTTGCATCCAGCGACTAGAATGTCACTGCGCACACGAGACCGACACCCTGTAGGCCCGAAAGACTGGCGCCCCTTTCGGTATTTCTTTATTCAATTAAGGTAGACGATCCGACCACTTCGCACAAGCTTTCACAAAGCTGTCCAAACCTGGCGAGGGCTGAAAACGCAGGTTTTCGACCTGATTTTGGCAACATAACGGCGCAAAAACCCCTATAGGTCAAAAGCACGTGTCTAGGACGGATTCCCTCGCTATTTGGAAGCTTTCTGGTGAGCTGTCACAGAAATTCAGCGGGCTGTAATTCCCTGTTTTTCACTGCTGGATGCCCAAAAGCCTGTACACGCATCCCAAGGCTCTCACGAGGCTCCCCCTTGCAGTTTAGGTGCGAAACCCTAAACCTGCAGCAAAACACAGCAGGCTGTAATTCGCTGTTTTGGATCGTTTTTAGCGGAGCGAACACGCCTACGCGTGTCCCAAGGGCTCCCGCACGCAATGGGACAGTTCCCCTGTGAATTGTACGAGTTTTCACGCGAGAAAACTCTCCGAACTCGCAATCTTTTGCGATGGAATTGTGCGTACCTGTGGGGGATTAGCAATTAGCTAATCCGGTTCCTGTTCAGAAGGCTCTCGCCTTGGCAAACGCGCATAAACCCCCAGAACTGTACATGTTCATCTGAGTAGCCCAACTAGTGGGGCATTACCATATGTGCCAAAGGGGGGAGAGAGATGCACGAGAGCAAGTCATCGCGCTACATGAGACAGAGGAGAAGGCAAGCTTTCCATTAAAGCTGTAGACCTGCACCCACTACTCACACACACTCTGTAGGTCACTTGTGTTCAAAAATCAGCCTCCTCTCTCAAATTGGGCGCCCCCTCTTCATGCTGGAAGTGGCAAAACTGCCTGGAGCCGCCATGTGTCCAGTTTACCCCTTTTGAGTTAATTCTCTAGTTTCCACTGACTTATAAAGTTATAAGTGACTTTCCGAGTGGCCAAGACTTCATTTGGCGCACACAGGCTTCCATACTCATCAGAATTCAGTGCTAACTGGCCCGACCAGTCCCAGATTGACCGACCCAGACTCCCGCTGTGAGAAACCTATTCGGCCATAGCTGTTTCACACTGGCCATGCAATGTCCACTTGCACCTTTTTAAGGGTTCCGGGGAAAACAAGTAAAAATAAAAATAAATAAAAATATCTAGTACTTATTTACGGAAGGCAACAGGAAAAATACACCTCCTGGTGACACACCCCACCCTTGAAATACTGCAAGCGACCTCGCTTGCATGCCAATAATACATGCGGTATCTCCTGATATCACATATATTCTATGATGGGAATCCAAGATATACATGCTTCTGGAAATGTAGCTTGGACGATTAAACAATCCCACCAACCTGGCTACGACACATATATCAAGCATAGAAGTCTTCTAGTGTACTCTCAAGCACAAACTTCTCTAGCTAAATTCTGTATGGAAAGAGTAGATACAATTGCTTAACTACTCTCTTGAGCATCATGAACCATGCTCTTGCCTTGCTCCAGAGAAGGGTACATCAAGTCACTGTGGGTTCCATCTGAAAGGCTTCAAGATACAATTGCAATAGCTGAGGTGAATCAACCAATTCAGACTCTTCTATCCATTTAGCATCCAATGATGGATAGTTCTTGAACTTCACCAAATAGCGTCTTGCAACCTTTCCTCTAACCTTTCTTTCTTTATGTGCCAATATTTGTTCAGGAACAAGGATTTCATCCAATTCTTCCACTTCAGGTTGTTCCTCATCAAGTATATTTTATGGCACATCACCAACAAAGGGTCTTACAAGGCTGACATGAAAAGCATTATGTATTTTCCAGCCTTCTGGTAGCTTTAACCTGTAAGCTACATCGCTGATCTTTTCTGAAATCTGAAAAGGACCATAATATCGCATACTAAGCTTAGGAAACAAGCGTTCCTTGCCTTTCCTTTTCCTTAACCTAGCCTTTTCAAAGCGCAAAAGCACCCAATCACCAAGTGAAAATACAAGTTCACGACGGTGACGATTAGCCTGAGTCTTCTCAAGAGCAATCTTTATCTTCCTGTATGTTTCATCCATATCTTGCACATACTTGTCTGCCTTAGAAAATCTTGTCCTTAGTCTGCAAAATGGGCGGGACTTTCTTTCCTCCTTCCACTATCTCAAATGGTGCCTTACCTGTTGACGTATGCACAGTGTTATTGTAAGCATATTCAACCAATGGAAGATGATGTTCCCAAGTTGCCTTGTGCTCTGACACATAACATTTGAGTAGGTCCAGGACAGTAGAATTTGCCTCTTCTGACTGTCCATCAGTTTGCGGATGAAACGAAGAAGAGAACTTTAGCGTACTGCCCATGTTCTCAAACAATGCCTTCTAGAAAAGACTCGTCATACGTGGATCCCTATCACTGACAATTGACTGAGGCATCCCGTGATATTTAAAGATATTGCTCATGAATATCTTGACCATGTGTTCCGGCTTTATCTTCTTCCTCACAGGAATGAAATGGCCTGCTTACTGAACCTACAAATGATAGTCCAAATCCCATCATTGCCTGTTTGCGTCCTTGGAAGATCAAAGATAAAGTCCATTGCTATGCTTTCCCATGGCCTATGTGGGATCGGCAATGGCTGCAACAGTCCCGGTTGCTTTTGTCTATCAAATTTGACTTTTTGGCATACTAAGCATGATCTTACAAATGTGTCAACATCTTGACGCAAAGCTGGCCAATAGAAGAATGCCTCAACCCCTTTCACTGTCGCATCAATTCCACGATGCCCAGCATACGGTGGAGCATGACTTTCCATCAAAATCTTTGGCCGTAACTGTTTGGTAACACATAACTTTCCATGCATCATGAGAAAGTCATTCTTAAGCATATAGTGCTCATAATGTTGCCCATTAACAAGCTGGTCATAGATCCTTGCAAAATTTGAATCTTCAGCATATTGTGTCTTCATTTCGTCTAGTTTACAATGGTACGGAATTGACACTGCTGAAATTTGGGGCTTTCGTGACAAACGCATCAGCCACCACATTCTTTTTCCCTTGCACATGCACAATCTGAAAATGGAACATTGACAAGATGTTTGCCCATCGCATGTGCTTCTCAGACAACTTCGTGTGTGTGAGAAAATATCGCAAGGTTTGATGATCTGTTTGGACAACAAAATCAGCCCCTAGCAGATAGTGTTTCCAACTAGTGAGAGCAGAATTACTGCCAGCAATTCTTTCTCATAGACTTGCAAGTTTCTTTCAGTCTTCAAAAGAATTCTGCTCTCATATGCGACTACTCGGCCATTCTGCATTAGAACTGCACCAAGACTATGGCCACACGCATCGCACTGAACCACAAAAGGTTTTGAAAGATCTGGCAAAATGATTACCGGATCTAAAGTCAGCTTCTCTTTCAAGTGTTTGAACGCTAAAATTTCCTTGGCTGTCCACTTGAAAGTAACTCCTTTTCCTTGTAGTGCATGGAGTGGAGAAGCAATCTCAGCAAAATTTCGGATGAACCTCCTGTAGTAGGAACATAAGCCTAGAAAGCTTCGAATGTCATGTACGGACTTTAAGTGTGGCCATGACCTAATTGCTTCCACTTTAGCGGGATCCATGCGTACCCCATCCTTTGAAACAATGTGCCCGAGGAAGTGAATCTCTTGCAAAAAGAATTCACTCTTCTTCGCATTAATGAGTAGCCTGTTCGTACGTAACTCATTGAAAACTGCAGTCAAGTGATCCCTATGCTCCTCTTCAGACTTTGAATAGAAAATCATGTCATCAAAGAAGGTACCCACGAAGTTTCTATGTGGTCTAAAAATTCTGTCCATCATTCTATTAAATGTGGCAGGAGCATTTGTGAGACCAAATGGCATAACAAGAAACTCATAGAGACCAAATGTTGTCCTGAACGCAGTCTTATGGACATCTTCTGGCCTAATGCATCTGATGATACCCACTCTTTAGGTCTATTCTTGTAAACAATGACGCTCCCTCAAGCCGATCAAGAATGTCATCTATCCTTGGTATGGGGAACCTATTCTTGATGGTATTTCTATTCAAGGCGCGATAGTCAATGCACATGCGCCATGAGCCATCCTTCTTCTGCACTAAGAGTACAAGCGAACAAAAAGGGGATGAACTGGGCTGAATCAGCCCCTTCTCTAAAAGCTCGTTGACCTGACTCATAATCTCTTTCTGCTGGGCTGCACTAACCCTGTATGGTGGTCTATTCGGTGGACTAGAACCTGGACAAGATCTGTAGTATGATCCTCAGGTCTCTCAGGAGGTAACTCCCTTGGCAAAGAGTCTGAAAAACAATCACTGAAACCACTCAAAAAAGTTGACCTGTCTTTATCTAAGGTAGACAAATTAGATACAACTTGAGGTACTTCTTTTGCAAAGATCAAGTACGCAGAAAGATGATTCTTTATTACAGATGAAATAGCAGAAGCAGAAACAACTGGAACAGACTCGCCTTTAAGCTTTACATCAAGGACATGAGTCTTTCCTCTATGTACAAGGGTAATCTTTTTGTTGTAAGTATCTGTGGGGGAGCAAGAGAGAGAGGCCACTTGCTGTCCTATGCAATGAGAGTGAAGGAGAAGAGAAGAGAGGCGCTGAAGAAGCTCACGCAGAGAAAACGTGAGAGAGAGAGAGAGAGAGAGAGAGAGAGAGAGAGAGAGAGAGAGAGAGAGAGAGTTCGTTTAATTTTTGGGAAAAAGCCACGCTATTTCATTTGGGCTTCACCTTTGAGTATATGAGTAAGTGACTAGGGGGCCATTCACACTTGGGCCCCCTCACTTATAAGTCTTTTTAACTTATAAGTTATAAGTACAAGGCACTTAGGCCTTTATTCCCTAACAACCTCCCACCTAAAGGCAATGTACCTTGGGAGATCAAAGAATCAGCTAACTATGATACAACAGCTGATCATGCACTTACTCATCCAACACCCATCATCTGACGGCAATATGCAAACCGCTCTGCTGGAAGACTCTTGGTCAAAAGATCTGCAGGGTTGTCATCTGTGTGCACCTTGACAAGTGTAATGCTCTTGTCATCAAGCACACTTTTGATAAAATGATACTTCACCTCTATGTGCTTTGTCTTGGCATGAAAAACAGGATTCCTTGCAAGCATAATAGCACTCTGACTATCACAGTGTAGCACAGGAACCGGTGACTTAATGCCAAGCTCTTCTACCAAACGCATGAGCCACAAAGCTTCTTTGCATGCCTCAGTGGCAGCCACATACTCAGCCTCAGTGGTAGACAAAGCAACACATTTTTGCAGTCTGGAAATCCAAGAAACTGCACCTCTTGTGAAAGTAAACACATATCCAGAGGTAGACTTCCTGCATTCTGGATGTCCAGCAAAATCTGCATTTGTAAAGCCATGCACAGATGTCTCACTCTTCCCAAAACAAATGCATAAGTCTTTAGTGCCTTTCAAGTATCTCAAGATACACTTCACTGCTTCCCAATGCTTTTTGCCAGGATTGCTCATGTACCTGCTTACCACTCCCACCGCAAATGCAATGTCCGAACGTGTAGCAACCATAGCATACATCAAACTGCCAACGGCTGATGCATAAGGAATCTTGGCCATTTCAGCCCGCATATCATCTGTGTTTGGGCAGTCATGTGCAGTTAGTTTTACATATGGAGGCAACGGAGTACCAAGTGCCTTTCCCCCATCCATATGAAAACGATGTAGCACCTTATTAACATAATCTCGTTGAGATAGATACAGACGCCTGTTGGGTCTATCTCGAGAGATACGCATGCCCAAAATATGATTAGCATCACCAAGATCCTTCATGTCAAAGCGATTCTTTAGGCTTTGCTGTAATGCATCCAACTCCGTGACATTTTTACCCGCAATAAGAATGTCATCAACATACAAAATCAGCAATAGAAGAGATCCATCACTTGCCGTTTTGATATACAAACAGTGATCAGAATTACTTCTTTTGTATCCTTGAGACCTCATGAATGTATCAAACTTGTGATACCATGCACGGGGAGACTTTTTCAAACCATACAAGCTCTTCAAGAGTCTACATACTTTCTTCTCCTGCCCCTTTGACACAAAACCTTCTGGCTGCATCATATAGATCATCTCAAGCAAATCGCCATGCAAAAACGCTGTTTTGACATCCATTTGCTTTAACTCCATATCTTCAGAAGCAACCAGGCCTAAAACAAGACGTAATGTGGCAAGCTTTACAACAGGAGAAAAAATCTCATCAAAATCCACACCATGCTTTTGCTTGTACCCTTTAGCAACCAAACGTGCCTTGTACTTAGAAGAAGCATCAGATGTGACCTTGGTCTTGTAAACCCATTTACATGGCAGAGCCTTATGCCCTTTAGGCAAATCAACCAAGTCCCATGAATGGTTTTTCTCCAAAGACTGCATTTCCGAAACCATTGCTTTGAACCATTTCTTACTGTCTTCTCGTTGCATAGCCTCTTTATAGCAAGACGGCTCACCACAATCAGTAAGCATGACATAGTCCAAAGACGGTTCATATCTATCGGGGGGCCTTGTCACCCGAGTAGACCTACGCACCCAATGATCCATAACAGGTGGATTTTCAGCCTGTAAACCATCAAAAACAGCAGGCTGTTCAGCCGGTTGCATCGCAACAACGGGCGGTCTAGGAGCATCAACCTGTTCCTCTACTTGTGGTGCATCAATGGCAACTTGTTGGGGCTGATTTTCAGCAGCTAATGGCTGATTTTCAGCATGTAAAGGCTGCTGAACATTGGGTCTTCTTGGCTGTCCATATGTAACATCTTCACGAAAAATAACCCGTCGCACTTCCTCGACCTTTGTGGGCTGTTTGTGCATGCAATTCTCATTGAAGATGACATCATTGCTGCGTATGATTTTCCGTAATGCGGGATCCCATAATCTATACCCCATTTCACCATCCTCACCATATCCTAGGAAAATGCATTTATGAGACTTTGGTTCTAGTTTGGTGCGCAGTTCACTCCGGATGTGAACATAGGCCTCACAACCAAACACTCTTAAATGTGCATATGAGGGTGGCTTGCCAGACCACACCTCCTCAGGCACCTTTCCACCCAAAGCCTTGCTAGGTGAGCGATTAATCAAGTGAATAGTTGTTTGCACAGCTTTTGCCCAAAAACCATGAGGTAATGCAGCATGTGACAGCATACTCCGAACTTTCTCTTGGATAGTCCGGTTCAATCTCTCTGCAACTCCATTCTGAGAGGGATTAAAAGGAGCCGTGAGCTCTCTTTTAATACCTTTAGTAGCACAAAAGTCAATAAATGCTTTTGATACATACTCCCCCCCATTGTCTGAGCGCAAAGACCTAAGCTTCTTGTCAGTTTGATTCTCAACAAACGCAAGAAACTTCTTGAAAGTATCCAAAACATCGCTTTTAGCACGTATTGGATACACCCACACCTTACGTGTAGCATCATCGATAAACGAGACAAAATATTTCTTTCCCCCTAAAGACAACTGTGGCATTTCACATACATCGGAATGCACTAAGTCTAATCTGTCAGACTTCAAAGAAAGTGACCTTTTGTGCGGTGTTTGACTGTGCTTTCCGTAAATACAGTGCTCACAATGAGAAAAATCAGCATACCTCAAACACGGCAAATAACCACAACGAGACAGAGTTTCCATTCCTTTTTTACTCATGTGTCCCAACCGGCCATGCCACAAAGAAACACTTGGCTGCTCGGTTACGGCGACAACATGGTCACGCACACTAGATACATGCAAAGGATACAAAGTGTCCGATTTACAACCCTTGGCTACAATCCGGGCCCCTTTACAAATTTTCCACTTACTATCACCAAAAGTGGTGTGATAGCCTGCATCATCTAGCTGCCCTGTACTAATCAAACTCTTCTTGAGTTGTGGCACATGACGCACTTTGTGCAAAACAAAAGTCATACCATCAGCAAAAGAAAACTGGACACTGCCAATACCTGCAATGTCACATGTATAGTTATCTCCCAAATAAACAGTGCCCTGCACCTCACCTGAGTACTGTGTAAACCAATCCCTATGAGGTGTTACATGAAAGGAGGCACCTGAATCAAGAATCCAAGTATGCATGTCCACATCAGAACCCATAGCAAGGGTATGTGCATCCACAGAAGAGGCATTGAGTACGTCAGTGCTGCTGTCACTGTCACAACTACTAGCAACATTGATTTCCTCAATCAACACAGTGCTCTTCTTGGCATTTCCCTTGTCCTTTGCATCAGTTTGAGCACCCTTGTTCTTCTCTTTCTTCCACTCATAGCATTCCCGTTTATAATGCCCTTTCTTTCCACAATGATGACACACAACATCTTTCCTACGAGATTTGCTGCGTGCCCTGTCCTTACTGTCAGATTTCTCCCTCTGTTGAGACCTGCCTCTCAAGTGCAATGCATTAGAAGACCCGCCTGTGGTGTTCTTCCTGTTCATCTCTTCCATCAAGAGAGAACTCTCTACATCTGCATACTTAAGTGACGCACTTGAGTTACTAAGAGCTGTCCGGAATACATCCCAACTCTCGGGCAATGTGCATAGCAGAAAAGTAGCTTTGAACTCCTCATCAATCGTGAATTTCAGCTCTGTCAGTTGGCTGAAAATAGAATTGAATTCATTGAGGTGCACTGACATGTGCGTACCCTCCTTCATGCGAAGATCCATAAGCTTCTTAAGCCAATACACTTTACTGGAAGCACTCTGCTGTGCATACAACTCGTCTAAACGCTTCCACATGCCCCATGCTGTCTGCTCATTCTCTACATTGAAGAGTAAATTGTCAGACACCGAAAGCATGATCGTAGAGCGAGCCAACTCGTCCACTTCTTCCCATTCTTCAACCTCCATATCAACCGGTTTCACACCCTGTAACTTAATAGGTTTCGCCTGTTTCTTCTGCAATATCACATTATAACATTGCTTCTTCCATATAGCAAAGTTATGGGCGCCTTCAAGCTTGCGAATGTGCAACAAATTGCCACTTTCACTGCTAGAAGCCATTCTGAGTGATTGCAAACACTGAAACCCTGTTTTGCCGACCTAAACACGCCCAAATGTGCGCAATCGGGCAAAAAACAGCTTGCTGTTACAGAAAAACAGCGAGCAAATTTCAGGCGAAATCACCCCAAAACGGCGTACATTCACTGCCAAACCCTTACCAAAGGTTTCCACAAGGTGTATACATCATTTGCTTGCTGAAATTCCCTGTTTTAGGGCAAAAATCAGACCTGTAAACACCTGTTTTGCTGAATTTTCAGAACCTCGTTGGTGGAAACACCTGTAAGATTGACCTGTGAGCCTTGCCCTAATGAAATTGCGTCAAATTGACCCCGAAATTGGTCAATTTCAGCAGAAATAGGCTGCTGTTCGCCAATTTTTGAAACCCTAATTTTGGGGAAACTGTCACCGGAGGTCGATTCTACACGGTGAGAGGATCCCTTCGCGACAGAGTTGATCGAAAACGGTTGAATATCCTTCCCGCAGCGAGCAAAAACAGAATTCTGATCTGTGTTGCGAAGATGGCTCTCTTGGAAACCCTAAAGCTCTGATACCATGTGTGGGGGAGCAGGAGAGAGAGCCCACTTGTTGTCCTATGCAATGAGAGTGAAGGAGAAGAGAAGAGAGGCGTTGAAGAAGCTCACGCAGAGAAAACGTGAGAGAGAGAGAGAGAGAGAGAGAGAGAGAGAGAGAGAGAGAGAGAGAGAGAGAGAGAGAGAGAGCTCGTTTAATTTTTGGGAAAAAGCCACGCTATTTCATTTGGGCTTCACCTTTGAGTATATGAGTAAGTGACTAGGGGGCCATTCACACTTGGGCCCCCTCACTTATAAGTCTTTTTAACTTATAAGTTATAAGTACAAGGCACTTAGGCCTTTATTCCCTAACAGTATCCACCATAGCATGCAACCTGTAACACCATGGGATACCCAGTAACACATCACATCCCTCAAGTGGCATAATATGAAATTCTTCCGCATCCACATAGCTCTGAATGTGCAGACGAGGCTTCCCCAAAATGGGAGTAACAGGCTCTGAATGACTTGGGCATGCCAAACCTGCTTCCCCTGTCATACCCATCTCCTCTGCACGAATGCCCAACTTTGATGCCAATTCTGGTGATATGAAATTTGCACGGGCTCCTGGATCAAAGAAAACCAGCACTGTCTGGTCTCTAACTTTGCCCCAAGCTCTGCACAGCTCCGTGGCATCTGTGTTTGGCTGGTCTCCAACCAAATCTGGAACAAGTCCTGCACTTGGCTTTGGCTTCTTCCCTTTATGGTCTGACTTGTCATCCTTATCCTGTGACTTCTTCTGTGGGCATTCATTTGCAAAATGTCCTTCCTGTTCACAAATGTAGCATTTCTTGGCCTCCCTAAGAGCTTTCCGTTCTTCAAAAGTTTTGCCAGAAAAATGCCTCTTTTGTCCTTGTCCTTGTCCCGAAGAAGACTTAGACTACTTCTTGGACGTATCACCTTCTTCAGTGGAGGGCTTCTTTGTGGGAGGCTCAGAAGGCTTTGCTGCAACATTGCCCTTGGCTAAAAACTGTTTGCCCTGGGACCCTTTCTTGTGGCTGTTAAATCCATCGGAATCTGCTTTCGACAGATTGCTGGCCACTCTTGCATTCTCTATCAACTAAAACATATTCATGACAGTAGTCTTTGTGCAGTAGTCCCTGATTTTCTTGGGCAATCCTCAACAATACTTCTCAATCTGTTCTGACAATGGCACAAACCTGTAAGAGGTGATTGGCAACAGTGCGGCCCAAAACTGTTTATTGTACTCTTTCAGATTTGCACACTGTTTAGCATTCAACTCGTGCCATTCTGTCATCACATCCACTTCAAAAGTGTTTGTCAACCATGTAGGCGCAAAAAGCTATTTGAATTGGATCCACGTTGTTGGGCCTTGACCCTGGTTCAGCAATGCGGTCCACCATTGAAGCGCATTCCCTTTCAAGAAAGTGGCAGCCTTGCGTATCTTTGAAGATTCCGTGAAGTTTCCTCCAGCATAAGCTGCATCGAAGTGCTGTATGAAGGTCAAAGCCTTCAATTGATCCTCAGTTCCTCTGAAAGTTTCAAACTTCACTCCCTGCCCACCTTTCTTGTAATCCTTAAGCTGACTCAAAGGAGCCACATTATCATAAACAGGTGCCTGTAACAGTGGTGCTCCATGATTGTTCATTCCAGCACTCGCATCAACTGTTTTACCTGTCATATCTGCATTTTGTATGTATGGCTGCGAAAAACCAGCCATACCAAATTGTGTTCCAAGCACTCGAAACTGGCCATAGGCACCTTGAAAATCTGGTTGGACACCATGTTCGTGTACATAGGGTTACCCATGCCAGTTTGCATTGTTCCGAACACATTCCCTGGCATATAACCTGTGGAAGGTCTAGCCATAGCTTGAAACACTGAACCACCTCCAAAATAACCAAGATAAGTATTAGGTAATGGAAGGGTCTGACGCATAGCGTGTTCATTACTCCCTTGACCATTCACAAACGGTTCCTGTCCAGCTAAAGCAAGTTGCTTTGGATCATTGGACACCGCTAGTCGCTCAACCACATGGGCTTTCCCTCGAGCATCATAAGTCCTCTGCGCATTGGAAATCTCCTTTTCCTGCAACGGCTCAGTCATGCCTTGTGTAGGAGGCTGAAAACCCTGTGTCGGAGCATGTAAGAACTCCTACATCCTTGGGTTGTTAGCCAACTGCTGAAACATCTCCATGCAACAACGCAGTTGAGTTCTAAACAACCTGTCCTCTTCTTGAAGAGTTGAAGGAATTTTCTCTGTGCCATGTGAGGAAGATCCCTCTTCAGGTACTTGGTCTCTCTTCTCTGCCATATCGACAAGCTCTGTGTTGCTTTCACCCACAACAATCCACGCTGCACTTTTTGAAGAAAAAGTGACTATCCCGTCGATGGAACCATATAACCGGCCTGTACAACGTAGAGGGCGGTACTATTTCAATTACCTGTTAACTTTACACAGAGCACTGAGAAGGGAAGAGAACACATTGCGTCCAGCGACTAGAATGTCACTGCGCACACGAGAACGACACCCTGTAGGCCCCAAAGACTGGCGCCCCTTTCGGTATTTCTTTATTCAAATTAAGGTAGACGATCCGACCACTTCGCACAAGCTTTCACAAAGCTGTCCAAACCTGGCGAGGGCTGAAAACGCAGGTTTTCGACCTGATTTTGGCAGCATAACGGCGCAAAAACCCCTGTAGGTCAAAAGCACCTATCTAGGACGGATTCCCTCGCTATTTGGAAGCTTTCTGGTGAGCTGTCACAGAAATTCAGCGGGCTGTAATTCCCTGTTTTTCACTGCCGGGTGCCCAAAAGCCTATACACGCATCCCAAGGCTCTCACAAGGCTCCCCCGGTGTTCCCTTGCAGTTTAGGTGCGAAACCCTAAACCTGCAGCAAAACACAGCAGGCTGTAATTCGCTGTTTTGGATTGTTTTTAGCGGAGTGAACACGCCTACGCGTGTCCCAAGGGCTCCCGCACGCAATGGGACAGTTCCCCTGTGAATTGGTCGAGTTTTCACGCGAGAAAACTCTCCGAACTCGCAATCTTTTGCGATGGAACTGTGCGTACCTGTGGGGGATTAGCAATTAGCTAATCCGGTTCTTGTTCAGAAGGCTCCTGCCTTGGTAAACGCGCATAGACCCCAGAACTGTACATGTTCATCTGAGTAGCCCAACTAGTGGGGCATTACCATATGTGCCAAAGGGGAGAGAGAGATGCACAACAGCAAGTCATCGCGCTACATGAGACAGAGGAGAAGGCAAGCTTTCCATTAAAGCTGTAGACCTGCACCCACGACTCACACACACACTGTAGGTCACTTGTGTTCAAAAATCAGCCTCCTCTCTCAAATTGGGCGCCCCCTCTTGCTGATGGAAGTGGCAAAACGGCCTGGAGCCGCCATGTGTCCAATTTACCCCTTTTGAGTTAATTCTCTAGTTCCCACTGACTTATAAAGTTATAAGTGACTTTGGCCCGACCAATCCCTGACTGACAAACCCAGACTCCCGCTGTGAGAAACCTATTCGGCCATAGCCGTTTCACACTGGCCATGCAATGTCCACTTGCACCTTTTCAAGGGTTCCGGGGAAAACAAGTAAAAATAAAAATAAATAAAAATATCTAGTACTTATTTACGGAAGGCAACAGGAAAAATACACCTCCTGGTGACACCCCCTTTCGAAAGCATTGTAATCGCCCTCGATTACGCCTGCAAAATAGACAGAAGCCATAAACTGTCTTAGCAGACACTGAATGTTAGTACTGACGCACTAGGAAGCTTTGTACCAATCGACAGTCACATCACACGACGTCACAGGACATCACTTGACATCACAGGACATTACATGACAAATCACATTCAACCTTCATTCGGATCTTAGACCATGATTTATCGGCAATGCAATTAACAACAGCATCTAGATCCACTCAGGATCTCATATATGCCCGATTGACTAATCCCTATTGCAACCATTTCTATCGAGATCATTCAGACCAAAATGCTGCAGTCATTTCGTCTATCAGTTCCTGCACTTAAACAAGTCAAGAACAAATCAATATTATATTATCGGGAATTCCATTTCATAAAGTCATTACAGTAGAATACTGTCAGCTCTCAGTATCCCTGAAGCTCAAAGAGACTTCAGTGGCTCTAGTATTAGAATTGGCAATCTTAGATTGCCCGTCAGTTTGCGGGTGGAAAGATGATGAGAACTGCAACCGCGTGCCAATGTTCTCCCAAATTGCCTTCCAAAACAAACTCGTAAATCTGGGGTTCCCGTCGGAGACAATCGTCTCGGGCATGCCATTAATCTGAAGATCTGGGCCACAAACAGTCTCGCTAAGTGATCGGGCTTGACTCAAAGCGTAAACACTTGTCGACCGTACCTTTGAGGTACCTAAGAATGTGCTTCACTGCTTCCCAATGCTTGCTGTCAGGATTTGCCATATATCGGCTCACCACTCCCATTAGAAAAGCAATGTCTGGCCTTGTGGCCACTATAGCATACATGAGACTGTCCACTGCCGAAGAATATGGTACCTTAGCCATTTCTGCTCGCTCGGCATCAGATTTGGGTGCATCTTCCTTGCTGAGTTTCAAGAATGCTTGCATTGGGGTACTCAATGCTTTCCCCCCCTACATATTGAAACGCTGCAAAACTTTCTCAATGTATGTTTCTTGAGATAACTCAAGAATACGACCTTTGCGATCTCGTTGGATTCGCATGCCAAGAAAGCGTGTAGCATCCCCCAAATCTTCAAAATTGTTGCTAAGTGTTTTCTTCAAGTTGGCAATCTCCGCAATGGATTTCCCAGCTATAATATCCCATCACTCCATCTGCACCATATCCAATGAAAATACATTTGTGTGACTTTGGCTCTAACTTTTGTCGAAGTTGTTTAGGCATGTGAGCATAAGCTTCACAACCAAAAACACGTAGATGGTCTTAGAGGGGCTTACGTTTAGACCATAATTGTTCTGGAATCTCATAATTCAATGACGTACTAGGCGAACGATTTATGATGTGCACTGCTGTCTAGACAGCTTCTGCCCAAAAGCCTTGTGCGAGATTTGCCATAGAAAGTATAGCTGTGACTCTTTCCTGAATCGTACAATTACGTCCTAGAGGGACTACTGCCAAAAGGGAGGCTTGAACCAAAAGTGGCGTCCTCAAGTAGGGCTGTCCCTCCCGAGCCGCTCGGCTCGTAGCGAAAGCACTACCAAGAGAACGACGGGCTGTTGAAGACTGTCTAGCCCCCTGTGTAGGAGGGGCGCGAGGCGGGTCAGGAGAAGCGATTGAAGCCGTAGTGGGGGGCGCGGGGAGGAGGGGGACTGGTGGTGGCGAGGCTGCGGTGGCGGGAGGCTCCACTATGTCCTCTTGCTGAAGAGGGTCGAAACGGTTTCGTGTAGGAACCCAATGCTACTGGACTGGCGCAAGGCGGCCACTAGGGGGAAGCAGTGGGGCGAGCTCCCCTATGTCGCAGGCGGCCGTGGACTTGCTGCCAGCCATCTGCTGCCTGGGCACCGGGCTTTGCTGAAGTGCCAGCCTGAGTGCCTTGTGTACCTATCTGTTGTGCCTGCTCCGCCCTCGAGGGCTGGGTCTGCACCGTAGGGTGAGGTCTCCGACGAGGATAGACCCTTGCTAGATGGCCAATCTGTCGGCAGATGAAGCACTGATTCGGGAGACCCGAATACTCTTACCTTTTGTCGGAACCAGTCACCACTCACCTTCGGTAGGAGGACTACTTTTGGGGGATAGTGGGAGTCCCGAACCTGAACGTGAACCGTTGGAATGCCTGCTGCCTTGGCAGCAACTGACGCTGCCGTGCAAGGAGTCTCCAAGACTGTTCCAATCGCGGAACCAATCTTGGAAAGGAGCGAGAGGTACTCTCTCCTCAGTCCAGGGAAGCAAGTCGAGATGGGCAAATCTGCTTCCTCGGCAAGAACATCTGTAGCTGGGTTGAATCCATGGCGCCATTGTCTGAAGTGAGCCCTGACCACACGAAGGGCCAATGGGCTCATTGAGCTACCTTGGAAGCCATCTCGGGGGTCTCAAACTCAATCTGATAGTAAGCTCGCCGGAGAAGCTGAATGTCGACAATCTTTCCCACCTCAGAAGAGATGGGCCTGAAGGAGGTCTCACACTTCCCCTCTAAGGTGGCTTGGAGGTGCTCCACCTCTGTTGCAAGGCACGCTTGTTCTGTTGGCGATAGAGCAAGTCGGATGGTTGGCTCGGCGGGGTCGGTCGAGGGGGCTTCATCTGAGTCCCTCTGGGGTGGAGCACGAGCAGCCCTCTGTGTTTACTATCGCAAGGGAAAGCGAAGGGGGAGCTCGACTACCAATCAAACTGTCAGAAGTCCATGAAGCTGCTGAAGGTCCGTGACGCACACGAGCGGAGGATTGGGGGGGGGGATGGAGGCAGCAGGCAGCGCGATAGGGGGGGAAGGGCGAGCAGCGGGCGCAGGGAAGGGGGAGCGATGGCGAGCGGCGAAGGGTGCAGCAGCAGCGAGGGCTTATCGTAAGAAAGTTACCAGTAGAGTGGGCCAATTTTGAATAAAGAGTTCTTACCAACTTATGGGGCCCCGTCCGATGGGGTCCAAGTACCTAGGGGATTATAATAAAAATAAAGCAAGATCCACATGCACACACTACCCTTGCGTAACCAGGCTGATGATGTGGCTGCTGTACGGCTGGCTGATGATGTGGCATTGTATGAACGCCTGCAGATTGTGCTGACAGGCTGCTGACGTGGCAGTGCGGATTTCCGTGAAAAGCGATGACAGAGTTTGGGTCAGGAGCTTTTGGACCAGATGTTTTTGACTTGAAGCTTTTTATTGTAAACAACTTTTCAGGCCAAGGGCCTTCAAATATGCGCCATGGGCTCATTCTCTGGCACGTTTCTGCGTGGAAGTGCAGAGGACGGAGTACCGGCGTTGTACTGAGTTGAAGCAATATAAAGAAACACCGAAAGGGGCGCTAGGGTTTGGGGCCAGTGCTCTCTTGGGGTGGAACTCTGCCACTCCGCATCTTGTGTGTCCTGCATCTCTTTCAGTTCAGTTATTTTGAAGTATTAAAAGGTGTCGCTTCTGTTCTTTTTTGTTGGCACGTGGTGCCATCCCGTTACATGCTCTAGGGGGGTGACTTCCTTACAGAACGCCCAATAGTCCCATATCTACTTGGCATTCGTCATCACCTTCTCATGTATCAACACATTGTGTACAATCCAATATGAAATGGACCGCACTCCAGCATTAACATGAATTTATAAAGCCCCTTTGGCAAATCCAAATCCATCTTGATTTTCTTCATGATGCTAAACTGGGCAGTCATTTGCCACATGCTATAGTTGGTACCATCCAACTGTCACTCAAGTGGAAATGTCAATGGGCAGGTATCTTCTGATACCAACTGTCACTCAAGTGGAAATGTCAACGAGCAGGTATCTTCACCATCTTGTCATGCCATTTTTTGGGCTATATATGCGCCATGGATCAGGCATCTCTTTCTGCGTACATGTTTTAATCTTAGAGATATGGCATGTTCATATCACAAGTTATGAACTATATACCATAATTTAGACGTGCCGGTTTAACACCAAAATCTGAACTTGAATTTATAACAAGTTAAAGACATTGAAACCGCACATTTTACTAGTTATAGATTTTATATCGTGTCATTATTCTCCCCTGAACTTTATGGCACATAATAGCCCCATTTGACTAACAATACGATATTGCGATCATCTTTTAGCCGAATCAAACTCATGCTCCTTTCAGGTGAAAATATTTTCTACATGTGTGTTTTGACGTGAGCTTGTTTCTTATTTCAAATTTTACAATTTGTCATGTTACGAAGTGTAGATGCTTTTCCTGGGGATTGCAAAAGCACAAGCAAAAAATAATACAATTTGTAGCAGTTTTATTTTCTCTATGAGAAGGTTGTTACATATTTTAAGCTTCTGATTTAAGATTATTTTAATTATTGCAGATCTTGATTTTTTGTTCCACATGTTTTTCCTGGCACGATACTGCAAACTGCTTGAGGAGACATCATTCAGGGGTCGAACGGCAGATTTCTTCTACATGCTTTTTTTTGGTGGAACTCTTTTGACAGGAGTTGTTCTTCTTGGTGGAATGTTTCAATTAGTGTCCGAGTCCTTGGCAAGAATACTGTTCTTGAGCAACTCCCTCACTTTCATGATGGTAACCCTTAACACATCATTATTAGTTTAGTATTCGGGGTGTGTTTGAAGTAGTTCAATCATTATTTGATTAGTATTCTTATTATATTTGGTAATATTTCGCACCCCGCCGGGGGGGGGGGGGGGGGGGGGGGGGGGGGTTAACCAATGTGCTGCTGCGAATCAATCCTGGGTCTTTATGCACCCAATCTGATGTCGTTTATCATAAAGCCTGTATAATTGCTGGGAAATAAATGTATCTGCTGGTACTCATTTGCAGGTGTACGTTTGGAGTAAACGCAACCCACACGTACACATGAGTTTTCTTGGACTTTTTACTTTTACGGCGCCCTACTTGCCTTGGGTAAGCATGTTAAAATTTGGCTAGATTAAGGAATTTGGTCTTCTTTGAACTGCCCTTACTTCTGTGTTATTGGGCCTGCCGCATTAGATGTCTCATGGGTTAAAGCAAAATGGCATGGACCGTTTGGGCTAACAAAATTTCGGTGCTCATTTTCTGATTTTTCCTGATTTTTTTTCATGGAGGAAAATAATGTATTGGTTGTTTGTAAAAGTCTTAACATGCTCACTGATTAGCCTTGCAATCACTGCCACATTTTAAAGAGGGAGATTGAAAAGGTCACATTATGAGTACTCTCTTGTTTTGCAAATTAAGTTATGCAAGTGTACACTCTCTTCTTTCGCAAAATAAAGGGGGAGAGTTAAAGAGGAGTCCAGAATTTTAGCTAAGCCAAAAAAATTAGGCAGGCCTTGTGATTCTATCACTTTATTTGCTGGAAAAGCTACAATAACTTCAGTTTGGCTTGACTTCTGGTGTTGACTCTGCCTCGGTGCTGAGTGAGTCAAATTTGCGCTTGTTTGTTCTGTATACCTCTCTGATTTTCATGAAGCTTGTCCTTACAACATTTTTTCTATTAGATTCATTGAGGCAGACTCTTGCAATTTGTTAAAACGTCATATGCCAACTGTCAAAAAGGTTTTTTGGATGTGTGCCATATTCACTTCTGAGAGCTTGCTCAAGCAAGCTGAAGATCATGGATACTTCTAACCAATTTTTTTGGCTAATTAATGTTTCATTAATCAGCAACTTAAGCTACATGTCAATCAGGTGTCAGTATATGCTTGATTTGGAAATCAATCCTAAACCTTCACTAAATTAACACAGCTCTCTAGGTGATTTTTAGCTGATTTGTCACTGATCCTTTCTTGCCATTGCAGGTGCTCCTTGGCTTTTCGATTATTGTTGGGAGCAGTCCGTGGGTTGATCTTTTGGTATGAGCTTGCATGAATGCTACTATTGATAAGCTGATATTCTATTTACTAACCGTGAGCATGGTGTTGGGAATCGCAGGGCATGCTTGCGGGTCATGCTTACTATTTCTTAGAAGATGTATATCCTCTCATGACTGGCCGCCACTTCTTAAAGACACCTGCCTTTGTCAAGGCCCTTTTTCCAGAAGACACGGTGGTGGTCCCTAGACCAGCAAACGACAGGTGGGCTGTTGGAGTCGATGGTGATCGTAGAGAGGATGCCCAAAGAGCTTTTTGAAAGGCTAAATTTCAGCTTTCGAATGAGTGGAGCTGCAGCGAAGTTACAATTTGCACAAGGCTTGTCACTTCCGTGTTTGAATCTATCCGTGTGATACTTACTGCGGAAAATTGCTTTGGGAAGGTTTTCTTTTACTGGCGAGAGTTCACTCCCTTGTATGTGTGTAGTATATTACAAAACAGGCCTGTGTATCTTTTCTTAGGAGACCTGATTCTCTTTTTTGTGTGGGGGGGGAAGGGGCATGCTCAGAGTTACCAATGGAAGGGGTGTTATCAAATCTCTTAAGGTTTTTTTAGTGCAATGAGGCAGTATGTTATGAACTAGAGGCGAAGTCCTTGAATTTACTTAACATTCCATGCTTTATCAACATCCTGTTGTTTGTGCATGCCTGCGTGTACTTGCCACAGAGAGAGAGAGAGAGAGAGAGAGAGAGAGAGAGAGAGAGAGAGAGAGAGAGAGAGAGAGAGAGAGAGAGAGAGAGAGAGAAGAAAAGAAATGACGATGTTATTAATGTCTTCTAGAGGCTCAAGGATTGCAGAAATGTGCATCCAATTGAGAGTTCACATCGTGGTTGGCAGATGAATGTGTAGGGAGGCCTCCTGGTTGAAGATGAGGAGAAAGCAAGATCTAATGTGATCAAAAGCTGCGCACTCAAGTAGGGTGTGATGCTCAAACTTTTTGGGGGACATAACTTGAATAGTTGATGTGCTCCCCAACACCTTGGGCTGCATCGTAGAGAACGCGAGCTTCATCAAATGGAGGCGAGGGTGCTAATTGCACTCAATGGGGTAGGCTCAAGCATGTGAGGGCAGGTGTAGAGCAAAAGATGGTTTTGTAGTTGAGGGCAACATATTTGGTGTAATGTGTGAAGCGTAAGCCTCTAGATTTCTTCCAATGCTTGCTACATTGGCATTGTAAAAAAGTCTCATTCACTTCAAAGCCTGTCGAGGCATCATGAAGCAAGTGTACTGCAGCCCCATTCCCAAACCACTTCTTGATTAGTTGCATCTGTCTGGAACCTGCTTTTGTCCATCTCTTGGAATTATTTACTCGCTTATCATTTAATTCTTGAAAGACGATGTGAATTGTTTTTTCGCATCTCAACCATGTACATTTTGAGACTCTCCATACCCATAACCTCAATGGGAAGTGATCCCGACTCGAGAACCAAGAGCATGTACGATCTTTAGTTGACTTCAGGGAAGTTTGCAAGAAAATGCTTTTGGACGTTCTCAAACTCTTTCCTATCGGACTTAAGAGATGTTACTATCCCTTCTACTCCATGAAGAAGCATTGGTATCACCTAAGTTGTCAAAGAGATATTTCTTGAGAACCCAACATTTAACCTCTCTTGCATTGCACATGGTCTCAAATGCATAGTAGGCTCTCTTTTTGGCTTTCAATCTCTCTTGCATTGCACACGGTTTTGTTTTGGCTTTCAAGCATTGTCTACTGCATTTATTCCACTTATGATTGGCCGGAACCTCAAGGCCAAGGTACTTGGAACACCTCACCATTGCAAGGAGCTATTGATATCTTTCCAGGGAGAAGTTTTGGGGACACATGGAGGAATTTCAAGTGCCAAGAGACCATGTGCGTGGAATTTCTCATATTTAAGAGAAGGTGATATGTTGAGTGTATATGGGAGGGAATTTTAGAATTTTTCATGAGCACCTTTGGTTTCAATATGGATGTTGACTTTTACCGATTCTCTTTGGGCTACTCATTGATGGATTGGAACACATAGTACTTGAGGTAATGCAACAAGGAGGCTTTTGACGAGGAATGCATGATCATGCTTCTGACGAGGAATGCAAGCACCGTTGGTGTTAAACAAGGATGTCGACTTTCACCAACTCCCTTTGGGCTACTCATTGATGGATTGAGACACATTGTAGAGTTTATGCAACAAGAAGCCATTGATGAGGAATGTAATGATCATGTTTTTGTACATGCGGATAATGTAGGGCTTTTGGCTCATCGTTAAGAAGATGCACAATAGCTTATGATTGTCTTGGAAAACTCTTTCTTGAATAGTGGAGTGATTGTGAATAGCTCCAAAACATTGGTTATGCTTGCAAAAACTCTCAAACAAAGAGAAGCCATGAATTGTGGATGGATGGAGAGAGAGAGAGAGAGAGAGAGAGAGAGAGAGAGAGAGAGAGGTTTATTTACGTTTGCAATAGACCTAAAAGACCTATGAGACCATAGAATTATGCCATCATTATCGACCCAAATGTTCAGTACAAAAGACTAAGCAAAATGCTAAAACTTCAACCAAATAAGGGAACCAACCCATTGAGTTGGTGGCTTATCTCACGAAGCTTCATCTCTAGAGTATGTTGCCAATGTATGTGCCATCACATAAACAATCTCATGGGTCGCTGCATCGTGACCTCCTTTGTGAAGTATCTTGTAGGAGCTACTTATGCATCTCCGGGAATGGTAAATGTATTGTTGAAGTGATCTACATGAGGGTTTTGGGTGTCGAGATCTGAAATCTCAGCCGCTCTACCTAGGAGAGTCCCATGTATTGAAAAGTGACGTGTCTTCATGTTATGTTCAGGAGTGTTGCTTTAGCAGATTGTTCTCTGGCTCTAAGTTAGATAGTTGGCATACACATTGTTTTAGAGGTACCAATGTACATTTTTACGAGTCTCTATGGGAGGGTGTACAAAGCTGTTGTATGCACATTGAAGACCGTGCAAGAGATATTAATTCATAATCCTATTGATTTATGAACATGTGAATACAAATGATGATGCATCCAAAGAATACTAAAAGTATGTCAATTTGTCTATACTAAAGCCATGCAATTGAAACCAAAAGTTGACATCTATGCATACCAATATCTAGAGTCTTACCACATGCCTAGGGATCATATCGCATAACAAAAAGTTGGAAACTTCCACAAGCCATATATGTAAGATATTTATCTAGTAAGTGCTTAAGCCACAAATTTTGTAGCTCTTAATTAAATTCTAACGACCTCATGTGCCAATGCCACAAAATGTAAGTTTTCGTCTACTTAAATGATTTCTCACTAGATTTATTCTAGAAAGAGAAAATAAGATGGAGTGGAAGGGCTAGGGTTAATATTGCGATAGAAAGGTGCATCACTGAACCTTATGGTTCCAAAAGGTTGACGCTGCCTGCACAAAAGCTTAGGAAATTGTGTAATGGTTTGTACGCATTTTTACTGGACCAAAATGACCATTAGAGAGAGAAAGCACATGTCGAGGACAATGATGCATGAAAGGAATTGCACTCATGGCTAAAGAAGTGCCAAAAGATGAATGCCACTTTATAAGTGCATGGAAAAGTTTCCTAAGATCTCACAAGAATTTTACGAGACTCAAAACGACAATATAGGGTTTAGGTGGGTGGGAATAGGAGGCAAATTGGGTAGAAGGGCATGCTGATGAGCATGAGGGTTTAAAATATTTATATGCCCCTTCAAAAATGCCAAAAGAGGCAAAATACACACATTCATACTCTCATACTTTGGACTCTTTGAGCTTCTCTTAAAAATCTAAAGTTATTATTTCTAAAAAGGGAGGAAAAACTAGTCCACTAAATCAGGCACGACTCACTCATCCAAGGTCAGATTGCAAAAGTCTTTTAAATCAAAACTTAGCTCTTTTAAAGATCTACAACTTTGTAGAGGAAGTGGAAAGCTAATTTGGAGATTACAGAGGTCATTTGATTGAAGACACTGTATCAAATTCCAAGAACCTCCACTAGTATTCCATATACTACTATGCTATGGAGCTTCTTCTTCTGACCAAAATCCTAAGGATTCCACTCATTTTATATGCAATACAATTGTATTGATTATTTATTGATGCTTTGAAGACGAGGAAAATGATATATGATGATCAAGGAAGCTGCTAAGTTGATTGGGTCATGGAGATCTTCGTCTCCATGGTCCTATTTATACTCAAGCTTCTCAAAAGCAAAAGTTTGTTGCCGGCAAGTATAGGTGCAATGCCTAATTCAAAAAAAGAAAATGATTGGGTTCATCCTAAAATTCCCAAAGCTCGTAATAGGGTATGTTACTGGCAGAAGTTGGCATGGAGAGCTCATGGTGGGTCATCTCAAAAGTACTGTGCCAAGTTGGCAAAAAGACAATATGGTCCTTCCAAGGTTCGAGGCTGATCATTGACAACTTACAATCTTAAGTTTCCTGCATTTCAGCCAAGATGATGCAATGTTCCATGAACGTTTATTAAAAGCCTTTATGGTTAAATCCCTTTAAGGTTCAATAGCAAATTCTCCTTTGAAATAGAAGAGAAGAGACCACCATGAAGACAAAATGTTCCATAACGGTAAGGTATTGTGTAAGTAATTATTTAAGCTTTAGAATTTTCTTTAAAAGTTTCTAAAAGAATGTATAAGCTTGAGCTAAACAAATGCATAAGATTTAGCTAAAGGATTAGTTGTACTTTGTTGTTGCTTACAATGAATTGCATAAAATGTAAACATCGATGTAAATGTTGCAAAATGATCAAATGAAGTATCCTTGTGTCTGGATGTTAATTCATTTAACAATTTTACAATTTTTTCTCTTGTGTATGAATACAAAAGGACAAATAGTGCGATAGTTTTGCCTCCCAAGTACTGAGTGGACTTGCTATCTTCTATTACAAAAATGTGTGCAACTCAAACATTAAGGATACACACTTGCGACAGCTTTGCCTCCCAAGTACTGAGTATTGATATCTACTGCAAAAATGTGTGCAACTAAAATATTTAGACACGCTCACGGTATCCTAGACTCACAAGCACTGAGTAGATTGGTCATATACTATAAAATTGTGTGGATTAAAAAAGAGGGATCCTCTACAAAATGCCTATGGACCAGGGATTAATCGCTCCTTATGAGAAGCCCGGTCAAGGATGACTATGATTATAAGGGCAAGGTAATGAATTTTGGCTTGCTTAAGTAATTCTCTCTCGCCATTCTAAAGGGACAAAGTACAAAGTGTAAAATAACCAAGGTTATAATGATGGCAAAAGGTTGTATCCTAGGACCTTATCGTGCCAACAAGGATCATGATACCTTTAGAAGTGCCTAGTCAAAGGTGACTATGATTCTTCGAGTAGGTTAATATTTAGCTCTTAGTCTACTTGAATGATTTACTCTTTCAAAAAGTCAAAAGCGAACAAAGGCTAGAGTTATAATGATGGCATAAACATGTATAATTTTTTTTTAGGTTGCCAACACGGAGGATATTGCCTTAATAAGTGCTTAAGAAATGAACCACTAATAAGAAACATAATCGAGGATGATTGTGATTTCAAAGGGCAAGGTCATGTGACAAAGTTTAAATGTTGGTCTGCTTGAATAATCTTCTCTCACTAGAATTGTCATTCTAGTAAGAGAAAATAAGATAAAGTGGAAGGGATAGGGTTAAGATTACAACACAAAATGGTGCACTGTTGAACTTTATGGTTTCAAAAGGTTGATACTACCTTCTTGAGTGCTTAGAGAATTGTGCGCTTGCATTTTTACGGGACCAAAAAGACTACAATAGAGAGAGAAAGCACACATCGAAGGATAATGAGGCATGAAAGAAACTACAGTCATGGTTAAGGAAGTTCCAAAAGATGAATTCCACTTCATAAGTGCATAAAAAAGTCTTATAAAATCTACGAGACTCAAAATGGTAAAATACGACTTTGCTATGGGTGGGAATGGAAGGCAAAGTTTAGGTTGCTTACAATTTGTGTAAGCAAAGCTATGTAAGTTTTGCTTTCTCATAATGCACAAGGATCAAAGTAATTTTAGTAGCAAATCTCAAGGTAGATGTGATGCTACTACTATAGTTGACACACAAGATTTTGTATTGGATGAATGATGAGAAAGAAGATTGTGCTTAAAACTCATGTCTCTTTTGCTAAAGGACACTGTTCCATTTAAATGTTATGATGACAAGGTTTCTACTTATAATACTTGAGATCAAGATATATCCTTGCCTATTTTTCTGAATATCTAAAGTGTTTGAAAGGAAAATCATATTCTCGAGAGTGATTATCGATTGGATTGTTTCAAAGACACAAGAATCAAATATTATGGTAATAAATTTATGAAACCTTTAAGTTTATTGAGCAAGTTTTCTTTTATGGTTCATGGAAAAAAGAAGTACATTTAGTAGATCAAGCATATCTTACTATAAAGTATTGTTTTAACTATATAACATGTATCAAAAGTTTTGCTCATGTTAAGGATACATTGTACAAGATTTAATGCAAACAAGTATGGGTGTGATCTTCGGCTGATCTTCGGCTTGATGTAGTACAGATAAAAGGCACTATCTCAATATGCCAACAAAAAAGTAACATGCTCACACATTGGAAACTTTTCAAAGTTTGATATGATGATTGACTACTAATTTTGGCAAATGAGTATGTATAGTCTTCAAGATGTTATCTAGAGATAAATAATAAACATACAAACATTGCAGTAAATAAATCGGCTCATCATAACTCTCTTGAATTCAAAATCATGACTCTTTGCAAAGTGTGCGATCTTTTAGATATTATTGGAAAGATAAAAAGCACATCAGATTACATGGTATCAAGGAAAAAATCTTGGTTAATGCATCAAAGACTTTTTAAGATTAATTCAACCAGTGATTGTTATCCCATGTCCAACAAGGCTTGTAAATATTTAAACACACGCAAGGACTACAAGGGTGAGAAATGCCTACATTACTAGCCTCATGCAAAGTTACCTAAATGGTCACAAAGAAAGCTAAAGCTTATTAACATTGCAAGAAGAAGTCCTTATATCTCTTTTGCTTTTGTAATTCTAAAAACACCATGGTTTCATTGCACGGCCACTCAACTTAAGTTTAATGATAGACTCATAAGTTTTTCATCATAGAGGTAGATGTATGAGTCTTAGTACGATGAAGAAGGGAAGTACAATTCCAATGGTATCACATGTATCTATACAAAATCAATAAATTCTTCTCTTACTTGTAAATGGTTTTGTCAAATATTCCTCTCCCACCATTCTAATACTAACTCATGATTTAATGATGAAATGAATCACATGCATTTCCTTAAATCATTTAGTGATTTGTTTTTTGAATTTATCTCTAGTGAACTACCTTCCTCAAGAGGGGATGATGACGATAAGATTGAGCTAGTGCTTGGATATGCTACTCATAAATGGACCTTCTTATCGTGTTTCTCATACACAACAAGAGGAGATTCTCTCCCAAGTTGATGAGCTCATAAAAAAAGGTAATTGTACGTCCAAGTTCACCTCCTTTTTGCTCATTTATGATTTTAGTGCAAAAGGAGGATACATCCTACCGTATGTGTGTGGACTATCCTGCACTAAGTAAGGAGGAAATCCATACACCGAGCATAAAAAACCAAGCACAACATTTTTCCGAGCAAAAGTAAAGAGAATTGTAACACAAGAAACATTTTTGTATTAAGCCCTACCATAATGTCAAGTGTAGGCAGTCTAACAAAATGGTTTATCAATAGAAGGTGATCATTGTGACAATATGAATTCCTAATTGATTAAGTAACATAAGCTATTGAAACATTGTAAGTATAATAGGCACCCATCTTGCAATGGAAATTGCACATAATCCAAAACAATAACCAATCCATAGAGGACCATAAAACTTAGCTCAAAGCCGATGCTATGCTAAAACTTTGGCCCCACACAAATTCACATTCCCTAGAACAACTCTACTTTTGTTAGCGCTACCTTATGCACAAACTCATGAGCTACAAAATCCAACCCAAGGCCTCAAAAATACACAAAGTACACGTGTTTGCAAGGCAGTTACGTGTGGCGCTTGCTATCTTTGTTGTGGAAATCCTCACAACTACATTGAGGGAAATCTGCAATGCAACACATTATGTACCAATATATTCTCTCTCACTAGTTGTGCTTGCATGCTTCGGACCAATGCTATCCTCTCATTGAAGTCTTTGCTTAAATTTTGACCTCCATGTAACATGATTTCCATCTCTAAATTTAGCACAAAAAGAACTAGGCGGTGTTCCACATTGCCCACTATTCAACTATGGACTTGGTATTTGCATTTCTAGAAGTACTGATTGAGCTGCATCATCAAGTTTTCTATTTGATGCAAAAACTGACTGATTACTCATAAAGCTCGATGTTTCCAAGTCTACCACAGTGATATTGTGGATGGTTCAACATAAAATATTGTGCCAGAATTTGTTACATGCACCGTCTGAACATGCAGTAAAGTGTGCAAGGAAGAACTCAAATAGTTAAGGAGAATATGATATGCTATTTCCAACATTGAAGACTTGGTTGTCATGGTGGGATGTTGTAGTGCCATGATCCCCCCTTGGGATAAAACAGGCCAAGATGTAAAGTGCCACTAAGGTAGCCAAAAATCCTCTTGACAGCTTGCCAATGCTTAGACCCTGGGCTATGCATAAATCTGCTGACCTGTGACACTGCAAACTGAATATCCGGCCTCGTGTTGCATACATAAATGAGGCATCCAACAACAGTTTGGTAAAGAGTGACATAAGTTTTGGATCACCAGCATCATGTAGACTCAACTTCAAACTTGTTTCCATAGGAGTGGGAGTGGCAAGGTTTGCAATCCTCAAGTCCAAACTTACATAGCAATGTTCTATATAACTTTTCTAACACAAGGCAATACCACCATCACGCTGCTTAAATTGTATACCTACATAATGATGCAACATTCCCAAATCTTTCATCTTGAAAGTAGCATTCAAATCAGCCTTGAATTCAGCAATATGTCTCTTATTTGGTCTAGTGATCAACAAATCATCTACATAAAGAACCACATTGAGAAGTACATCAACCTCACGCTTTACATACAATGTGCTTTCTGTTGGACTATTATGAAAGCCTTGTTTGACCAAATGAGTGTCAGATTTCTCATACCAAGCACGAGGAGATTGATTCAACCCATACAAAGACTTATTACATCTACACACTTTGTCCTCTTTTCCTTTCTTGACAAAACCGCGAGGCCGCGTTACATAAACTTCCTCAAATATGTCACCATTCAAGAAAGCAGTAAGAATGTCTGATTGATGTACATCCAACCAAAATGAGCTGCTAATGCACATAGAAAACGCACATTAGTCATACGACAAGTGGGAGCAACAGTCTCGTCATAATCTATGCCTTTTTGTTGTACATAACCCTTTGCAACAAGTTGAGCCTTATGGCGATCGATTTTACCATCAGGATTGCGTTTCAACTTGTAAACCCACTTTGTACCAATGGCCTTTTTGCCAGGAGGCAAATCACATAAAGTCCATGTGTCATTTTCTGTAAGTGCATCATATTCTAATTGCTGCATGGCAGCCATCCAATTGTTTGAATTCTATGCTTCATCAAAAGAGAAAGGTTCCTCAACATCATGTAAGCTAGACACAACCAAAGCAACATAACAATCTGATGCATAAGATGCATGGCGAGAGCCTGAACGAGTACGACTAGACAAAGGTGCATCCAATTTACTGTCACGCAATGTATGCACCGGCCATTTTGGAATACTCTAGCCTGCTCATTTTCAGCCCTTTCCTCATCAAGTACATCATGTACATCTACATCAGTAATAGGCTGATCTGTAACATTTTTAGAAACCCCCCATAGGTTGTACATTTGCCTCATTGGAATTTACATTCGTATTTCCACCACTGAAAAGAGGCAACAAAGTGTCATAAATGTCCTGTGAGCTTACATTACTGTCTCTAGTACATGATAGCAAGGGCTGAACAGAATCTTCCACAAACACTACATCCCATGAAACCAGAATATGCTTTGTTTGCGGATGATACAACCTGTAACCTTTGCTTTTAGCACTATAACCAACACAAGTGTAAGTGCACTCTGCACTAAAAATCCCATTCTGCATCAACATCAGCATCACAATCTCCTTTCACAGAAGACTCAACAATGGATGCATTTGTAGTGGAACCAATATCTGCAGTGGAACCACCCTCTTTCTTCTTAGCCTCTTTGGCCTTAAACTTAGGACACTGCTTGATCAAGTGATCATTAGCTTTAAAATAATGGCACGCATCTTCTTTTTTCCCTTATCACCAAAATTGCCAGACAAAGTGCTACTAGAAGAAGCATTGGGAACATAAGTTTTGCCACTCTTAATAAGAAGTGGCCGCATTGCTGTTACCACCCTTTCTTTGAGAAGCAATAAAAGCCTGTTCAGCTGCACGCTGTCTAGTCCTGTTTTTTCTAGAAAGTGACTCTTGCAATAGCAATGTGCATAATGCATCAAACTTGACAACTTCAGGATATCCTTGGGTCTTAAGTCTCCAAGTACTAGCAAAAGTTTGGTAAGAATCTGGTAAGGCATGAAGAACAGTCTGCACAAGGGAACTGTCCGAAATGACTTCACCTGCAGAAATGATTTGCTCATTGATATCCTTGACATTAGCAAGGAAAGTGTCCATATCATCTTCCTCATGCATAATCTTCGACTCCAGCTTTTTACGTAGCAAAGCAATTTTAGCCTCATTGTGACTTGCATAAAGACTAGCCAAAATATCCCAAGCCTGTTTTACAAATTTTGCTGAACGAATGTGAGGAACAATGGCGCACTTCACAGACAACGCAATCAATGCATGAGCCTACACATCCTTTACATCCCAACGAAATTGTTCTGCCATAGGCAAAACAACTCTAATAGCAGCAATCCTTCCAGCAAGACCTGCCACGTCCTCAACATAGCCTGCACAATATTCCAGATGCCCTTTGACACAAGAACATGTTGCATCATGTAAGCCCACATAGGGTAATTGTCCCCATCCAATCTGTCCTCAACAACAAACATCTTGAACACATCTGTGTTGTTGTCAGCCATGGTAAATGTTGCACCTGATGTGAAAACTTCCCAAAAAGAGGAGAAACAAAGCGGGAACAACACGTGATATATAGCACAAACCGTAGAAGATTGAGAGGCACTTGTTATGCAAAAAATGGCACTGACTAAAACTCTGCACAAAATGACAAAATAGCATGTGCAGTACTACCTGTAGTGGAAACGGAGGCCGAAATGAGCCCGAATAAAAAATCTGAGTAGTCTAAGCTCAACGAGCTTTCCTGAAACTTTTGTCGACCTGCAAATGCTCGCCAAAGCTCATTGAAATTGGAGAAAATGAGTAGGCGTGTGCTAGAGCTGTTGGCGACTAAGCCCGGAAGGACGCAACCTGCTCTGATACCAATTGTTGGAATTAGGGTTGCAAAGAAACGCACACACCTTGGGGAAGATGAAGGAAGCTCAAGGCACACAATAAAGAGTGTATTACTTAGTGTGCAACGGAAAGATAGATAGCCCTAGAGTGATGGGCGTATATACAATGCATGGGGGAAAAAACCTCCTAAAGAGGGAAAAATGCCCGGCGGTCCTAGTGTGTTCATGTATATTATAACAATACATACTCTCACTCTAGGCATCATGTATGTCAAAAATTGTTGATATGGCTCATTATTATGCCTGATAAGAGGTAAATTTTTATTTAAAAAGTAACTAAAAAGCAAAAAAATTCAAACAAAAAACCACACTTTATACACTCTATACATAAATTCTAATCATCTTGTAGCTTAAGATCTTGCAATGGGCTACCAAAGCTAATGCTATTCCCTCCTTCCCATTCTGAGTCGTCCGGACGAAGGTTTGTGCAATGTGTATGGGTGCAAATAGTGTATCTATGTGAGGCCGTATAATGTGGCCCAATTATGCCAATGACAGAGATGCATGGAGTAACAATATGCTATGCAAGATGTAGGTATTGGCCAAATTGTTCTGTGGCTTTTGCTGGCGAGGCTCCATCTAGACTACATTGTCCAAATAAAAGCTCTTGAAGATATCATGCTTTGTCCTTGATTATTGGTTTGGTGAGTACCATTGGTTGATATTGGTGATTGTGTGTCCATTGTTGCTCAAGTACCCACTTGTAGTTTGGCAGAAGAGAGAGTGGAGTTGTTTGTCACATCAATTGCTTTGGTCTCCATTGCCAATTTGGTTTGGGATTTTGGAGTTTGTTTTTTTATTTGCACTTGGGGATCCATTTATACATGGGTTGGCCTGGTTTATATGTTGTCGATAGTTTGGGTTTCCACTTTTAAGTATAATTTTGTCAAGGGTTGCAACTTGTAAGATTTTGATGGTCGTTGTTTCTTTGAGATGGAAGACACTTTTGAGTTTGGGATTTGGTAACCATATTTATTTTGGTTTGTTTGCCATGATTGACTTTCTTACCCATACATGCTTGATTGGTTGTCCCATGAGTTGCTAAACAAATTTATGTGGAAATTCGGGCTTTTGTGTAGTTTTAATTTGATTTACATCCCAAATATGATCACTGATCAGTTTCCAAGAGAGTGACATAAGAGGTGCCATGAAGGTTGAACTTTAAAGTTTCCATCTGCCAATCTGGAACTGCTTTACGCATGTGCATCCATGAGACATCCAATATTATTGCCTCATTGAGATAACTATTCATCATAACATGAAATTGATGTGGGTGTTGATGGCCATATATGTTGCTTGACACATTGGCCTCACCTAGAATGACCATTGTCTCTTTGTTTGCAATTGTGAACTGAATTCGGTTTGTCATCAAACCAGATTGATCTCAATTAGGTATGTGCAATATGTTATAGTATTGACTCCTGCTCTAGTATCAACAAGTGCTCTTTCATTTGATCCATCTGCTAGCTGTATATGGATGCATACATCCATATCTCCAAGCCAATTTGGCTCCATCTGAATTGCTTTGATAGGAGGAGGTTGTGTTGTAAGTTGTTAAATTGGGATTGTGTTTTGTCATTCTCTACGCTTTAAAATTTGTAACTTCATTTCCACTTGAGCTCGTGCTTGAATGGCTTGAGCATTTTTCTTCCATTGTTTTTCTTTATGAAAATTTTTGAGCATTTTCGTGGTTACCAGTAGATGATATTTCTTCAACCTGCAACCACTAATCCAGTTGGGCATCTCTTCTCCCTCTAATGTTGCAAGTTCTATGGCACCACTGGATGATATGTTGCTAATCACAAATAGGCCATTACATCGTTTTTTCTACTTTTTGGAGTGTTGGTTAAAGGTGTAGACTAATACATAGACATTATTTTTAAACTCTTTGATGATTACATGTTGATCTTGGAATTCCTTCATGAGCCTTTTTTGTGCGTAAATTGTAGTGATAGCTCATACACGTAGTTCATCTAGCTTTTCTAGCTCATATACCCTTTCATACACTTTGTGTCCGGTCCACTCTAAGTTCTTGGCCATTTGAAGTGTAGGAATGAAGAATTCCAAGGGCAATATGGCATAAAGCCCACACACCATATTGAAAGGTGTTGTTCCTATTGATGTTTTGTAAGCAACTTGACATGCCCAAAGAGCTGAATGTAATTTTTGTTTGCAATATGCTCTTGATTCATTCACTATCTTTGTGAGCAATGTGCGTAGAATTTGTTTGTGTTCTCTGCTTATCCATTCTCTTGAGGGTGGTATGGCACTGATTTACGATGAATTACCATGAAATCTTTCAACTAGAATTCAATAATTTTGTTTATGAAGCGAGTCCCTTGATCACTCACTATTTTGATCGGTACGTTTTTGTACAAGAACTGTGTTGTCAATCTCGAATCCTTTCTTTTTGTCACTTTGGCTTCTACCCATTTGGTTAGATAGTTAAAGGCCATAATGATATATTTAGCATGCATTCTATATGTGGGAGGTGTGATAGGTACGACACATACTATTCCCCATTTGGTGAAATCCCTTTCCCCCAGCATAGGTTGTAATGGAATTTTGTCTCACCTCATAGGTGCTTTGGTACGTCGGCATTCATCACAAATCTTCATAAATATTTTAATGTCCATGAACAAGGTCAGCCACCAAAATTTTGCAACAAGGGTTTCTTTCCCACTTCTATCTACAAAAGAATGTTCGCATGCTTGTTCCACATGAGGTTGCTCAAGAACTGGTATATATTCACTTTTTGTGGTACACATTGGCAATTGATTATCCTTTGGTTTCTTGTAAAGGTGATCCTCAATTATCACATAGATTTCTGCTTTGGCATGATTGCATCTCCTTATGGATTTACTCAATTCTCTGGTAATACACCTTTGGTTAGGTAATCCATCATGTACAAACTCCACTTTGGATGCAACTAATGCTCAAATAGTGTTGGATGTTCTACAGGCATCTGGTTTACACAAATGTCACATGAACTAATGTAGTCATGAATGTTTTGTTGCAGATTAGGCCTGTACACACCAAGTCTGCACATGAGCTTGGCTCAAGTAGACATTATATTCTATTAGGGTTCTATACAAAGCCTCAATAACCCATCACTCACTTCCTTATATAGCCTTCCCGCTATTAGCACAAGTGTTCTATCTGTTGAATGGTTAATGGATACCTCTCAATATCCAATGAGCCGATGGTGAGCAAAGGAATAGATAAGAGTCAAGCAGGTCATCATCAACGCCCTTCGGTGCTTCCCCATGAGTTAATCTAGAAAAATAATTAGCCCTCTTATGTGTAGTTCCTCTTTTGAATACCATAGTGAAATAAAACTCAAGAAATATGATAAACCATTGAACAATATATCATGTATTGCATGGTTTGTTCACCAAGTATAATAGAGTTTGATGATCCACAAAGATAAGATTTATTTGCAAGAAGTTAATGTCTAGAATTTTTCACCACATAGACCATCCCTAACCATTCTCTTTCCATGGTCACGCAATTCTTTTTTGCACTATTAAGCTACATGTTGGAGTAACCGATGGGAAAATCCATATTGTTCTCTTCAAGCTATGCTAAGATACATCCAATAGCATATTTTAAGGCATCAACGTGGACATGAAATACCTTAGTCTAATCAAAAGATTTCAAAATTGGAGTAAAAATCAATCTCTACTTCAATTGCTGGAATGCTTCTTCACATTCATCAGTCCACTCAAATTTTTGTGATGAGAGCATAGAGAGACTTAAATCCATGACTGTGTACATTTAAATGAATCTTCTATAGTAACCATAATGGCCCATAAAGGCTTGTACCTCTCTAAATTTCAAATTATGTGGGGTTCAAAGAGAAACAATAACTTGTATGTTTTCAAGATCTGTGAAAATTCCATTCTTGTACAAATGTACCCTAAAATATTTCCCTATCTCACCATGAGAACACAATTTTTGGTATAACCAGATGCATTAAATGATTTATTTCATTGATCTTCTACATATGTTCTATATGCTTGTTTCCCATGAGAGAAAGCAGACATAATTCTTCCATGTAGATTTCTAAAAATTGTATTAGATTCTCTTTAAATGCATGACTCAATAGCCTTTTGAAGGTGGTAGGCGCATTGATCAAGCCAAATGGCATCACTCTATGAGCAAACATGCCCCATTCTATTGCAAAGACCGTCTTATGACAATCCTTTGAATTTATGGCAAGCTAGTTGTAGCCTAAAAAGCCATCAAGAAAATTGTAAGCTTCCTTGCTCACAACTCTCTCAATTACATGATCTAAAATAGGTAGGGGATAGCTATCTCAAATGGTGGCAACATCTACCTATCTGAGATTTACACAAACTTGCAATTTTCCATTCTTCTTGGGCACTACCAAAATCAATGATAGCCAATTTTTGTGTTTGATCTCGTAGATAACCTTTGTTTCCTTAAGATTATCTATCTCCTCTTCAATTCTTTGGCGAACATCTTATTGATGTATAGGGACATTTTTTGCGAGGTTTTGCATCACTCTTAAGGGGTATTGTGCGTTGGCAAATGCTTGGATCCCCTTTCTTAAGGTCCATGTATAAACATGCAAACACATCTTTATAATTTTTGAGAGTAGCATCAATAGTTGCTCTTGTTCCTTAGTGAGATTTGTGGAAATATATGGAAGCTTTGGCTCTTCTCTTAGTTCAGCTAGGTCAATGCGCCTAGCTTTTTTAGATACATCATAGGATGTTTTTGGTTCCTTAAGTTCCCTCATTGGCTATTGAACTATGATCTTTCAATCTTGTATTGTGTAATTTTTGTAGTGAGAGGGTGTGTCAAATTTTTATGTTGTCCGATCCCTCTTCACTTTCCATTTTTGTTGTCTAAATGTCTCTCAAGGTTTCCTATAGATTTTGGTATTTGCCTTTTTGATCATTTTTCATCATTTTTAATGATGTTTTGGTTGTGTCTTTGGTTTTTCCTTTGCTTTATTTCTTTGGATTAGCCCTTGTCGAAGCCGGTTTCCTTGGTTTTTGTGTAATTTTGTCCCTGACACAGTCATTTGCTCCCACAAGCATCAGATACTGCATTTTGCTCTTCAAAGAGGCATAGGTTTTCCTTGCATTTTTTTTCTCATTCATTTCACTCAATACCCCTTTTGTCTTCCGACTTTTGGTTGGGGAAATCATAGAAGAGTATTATAGCCTTGTTTCATTTTGTTCCATTGTCAGAGCTGCTCAATAGCTCATCCTCAACATCAATCTCTAAATCATTGTCTTATGAGTCTTGGAGCTTCTCATCACTTTTGTCGCTCATATCTCAAATGGAAACCTCATTGACTATGCGTATGCACTCAACCATTTCTTGAATCCTTGTGTCATTGGTTTCCAATTGTGATTCCAAGATAACACTCACCATTTGGAAGGGTATTATGTCAAAACCCTCTTCATCATAGAATTTTGTTGGGGTTGTCTCGTTCACATACACATCTAGAGTAGCCAGTATTTGGTCCCACCCAAAAGGCTCAAATGTATCTTCTAGAAATGTTTCACGCAAGTAGTCCTTATCTTTCACTGATCTATCTAGGATGTAATCTTCTTTAATCAAGCTCCCACATTCAGATGGTTCACACATCCAAATACATGCTTTGTTGTGCAACCAAGTAGGTATTTATTTTCATGGATGGTAGTTGAGTCAAATTCTTCTACCAAACTTTGACTAACATCCCTTTGACTATGGTCCTTGACACTAATCCTCATGGTAACATCTTTATGCCACAAGTAGAGGTGTCATAGCCCCAATCGTACACCATTTTGAGTTGACGCATGAATGGCCACCCAAAATGATGTCATAATTGTTTCTTTTTCCAATAGTCACTATGGAAAAGGTATGCTTGTACTCAATTCCACATGAGGATGCTATGATCTGCTCTAGAATACCCACAAGTCTCTCCACAAATCAATCTACAAGTTGCAGCTTCATTCATGTTTTTTTGAGAGCTGGTCTTCCCCACTTTCCCATATTTCTTTTATAGCTATGGCCACTCCAGCCTTGCTATCCAGTATAGCTATGTTTTTCACTCCCTAATGCTCTAGTGGCAAGGTGGTGTTTTCCTCTTCTCCTCTGCAGTAATCACCCACCTTGTTTACAGGCATAGGTTTCACCTTTGGTTTCTCTAGTAACCTTTTACCCATGTTTACATCTACGGGAACGTCTTGAGAAGGGATTTTTAGCCCCATATTTTCTAAGTTTTTGCCTACTTCATCCCATAAATGTGGTCTAATACTCAAAAGTTTTGAGAGAGTTATTGTATATTGTATAGGAGTCGATATCAATTCATAGAGGCTCTTGGTGTCCATCATCTTTGGAACTGTCTTCCATTGAGAGGGCACAATCCTGACCTTTGATTTTGTTTTGTACTCTCAATAAAAGAGATAAAGTCTTTAACATTCCAGGATTTCTCTCTACATATACTTCTATTCTTGCATCACCGTATAACGCTCCCAATCCATGTTTATCTTTGTGGTAGGTGCAGACTTGAAAGTTGCACTACCATCTTTGGGGCTCTTGATCATTTCCCATAAAGCTTGTGGGCATGTTTCTTGCAATTTCCTGAGAATGAGCTCTAGTTACCACCTTGATAAGAATTGTTTGTTCTGTTTCAAATCCACTCAAACAAGGCAAAACTCCAATGACATTCATCATTGCTTTTCCTTTGTTTTCAAAATTCTTGGAATAATTTGGAAGTAAATTTTTGATAGCACAACCATCACAAAACCCAAAAATATTTTGTATGATTCCCCTTGTGTGGACAAACCCTTTTTCAGTGATTTCCTCCACATTCATAGCAGGACCTTTCGATTGAGCGGATTGTTGTGCCCCATTGGTTTTCCTATCCTAGGATGATACCCTCTAGGTTTGTAGTTCTAATTCACTATGAACATGAGCATGTTCTCGTCCATTGTATAATGATTATTTCTTGGCTAATAAATGTATGAAGGTTATGTAGCCTCGTTGGAGCTTACCCTGGGAGCATAACTCTTGTCACAACATACACAATTCCTTCAAGCACTCTTACATAGGTCTCCAATCGCTTCCCCAAGAAAAATGGAAAATTACGTGTATGTGTAAATCTCAAGAAAGTGAATGCACCAACAGTAAGGGATAAATATCCCTTACCAATCATGGAGCATGTGCTCGATTAAGTGGCGGGTAAGCAAGCCTACTCCTTCCTAGACAGATTCTCAAGATACAACCAATTAGCTATTGAGGTAGAAGACTACTACAAGATAGCATTCTCCATTGAATGGGAAATATATGCTTATAGGGTAGTGCCTTTTTGCTTAAGCAAGCACCTGCAAAATTTCAAAGCATACATGCGGATATTCTTAGAGATATACATGGATGACCTTTGTGTTCACTTTATCCTTAGAGAAGAGCACATTGAGCAACTCAAAAAAGTATTCACGAAGTGCACGACTTATAAAATCTACCTAAATTCAAACAAATGTGTCTTCATGGTAAGACAAGGCAGGATCTTAGGGCATATTGTCTCTGAAAATGGTATATCTATGAATCTTGACAAGATCAAGGTGTTTGTAGAAATGAAAAGGCCGACTAATGCCAAGAAAGTACAATCCTTCATGGGACATTGTGGGTACTATCGGCAGTTCATATACATGTATGCAGTCATTGCATGACCTCTGTATAGGTTAATAGTTGTCTTTGATTGGATTAGAGACTTTGAAGACTCATTCAAGAAACTTAAGGATGCGCTTGTATCAGCACCAATGCTTAAAGCACCAAATTGCAAAAAAATATTCCATGTTCACATTGATGCATTGGCATTTGCAATAGACTGTATCTTGGCCCAACCAGGAGAAGGTACAATGCATTTCCTAGTCTGCTACACTAGTAGATTGTTAGAAGATGGACACACCCCACGGCAGTAACTACTCGGAGGACTATTATTTTTTGTAATTATTCATTCATTGAGGAAAACTTGATTTTTCACCTTGAAATTATTGGGACTTACAGAAGTTTCCAAATTGTATCCCAGTTTTGATAGTTAGATTGAGTAGATGGTTGATTTTGGAACTTTAGGGTTTGAGAAATTGTAAGGTCTATATACCACTTTTTGACCTTAATAAAAAAACCTTTTGTCATTTTTAAAACAAGTTTTGAAGTCTGTGAGAGAGCGTACTGTGTACGAGAGAGAGAGTGTGAGCTTCATCTTGATGCTACGTGTGCTCTGGTGGTCAGAATCGAGTGCGGAGGAGTGCAGTGTGTTGCCCCCGACGAGAGCTACGCGCCGACATCTACATTACGCGCGTACGATCCGGTTTTGCGAGTTCCTTCGACAAGCTTCATCGGGTGTTTGGGTGAGCATACGCTATCCGATTTTGCATTGCAGCATATCCACGCGTTCACATTGAGTAGAACTACACATTAGGAACTTTAGATTTCAGAAACGAAGACGTGTAGATTTTGGCCAGACATCCTACGTGTTTCTGCACCAGGTGTTTTGGGTCGTGATTTTGGTTCATAGACCTTAGGGAGAGCGACCTATTGGCATTAGTAGGGTCTCCTTTAAGTTCTATGGTGTTTTGAGATTGTTTGATGGATGTTCGACTCTAGAAAGCGTCGTAGGAAGTTCCCTCTTGCGCACTCTTGAAGGCTGTGACTTAGACAATTGGTAGAGACCTCTGTAGGAATTAGTTAGGAGTCGGTCGAGTGTAGGTTGACACCTTATGCTTGCTTCCACATGCCTGCGGGTTGAGCTTCGTCCTTAGCTGACATTACATGTTAGGTGAGTTCTCGCTGTGCTGACGTCCGTCACGGCGTATCCGTCCAACATTGGCGCCGCTACCGGGGACGAAAACCTTAGGTAGGTGACCGAGACTAATCCTTGAGGATTGGGATTTTTGGCTTGCCAAGAGTCTTGCTTTACATTTAGGTAGGATCAGAGGGTGGAGGACTCTCTAGGTCTTAGAGGGAGTCTAGGAAGCGTGTGTTTGACCTAGATCCTTCGACTTAGGTAGTTTTAAGTAGTAGTCGAGTTCTAGAGTAGGAGTTGGAGTGGTAGAAGCGGTGAGAAGAGAGCTTGAGAGCCCAGAGAGGCCAAAAAGCAACCAAAAGCACCATCATCACCATTTCACATGATAAGTAGGAGTAGAGTAAGTAGGACATCATGATTCAGGATCTAGAGCATTTCATGCATGAACACTTGCTTGGTAAAGGCATTACAAGTTTGTAAAAGACGCAAAAAGACGCAAAAGTGTGTTTGAAAGCCTAATTGAAGTCCAAAAGTTACTGTGAGTGTTTTTGATAGACCTACAGAGATCAGGAGCATTCCTGTCAGAATTTTTTTTAATTTTGAGCCAAGCGCGTAGGATGTCTACAAGCTAATCTGGGAGGAATTTTGGGATTTTGAGTTGACCAGTGTGTTCAGAAGGTAGGGTTTACCCTAATTTCAACTGGAAAGTGGAAATTTGGCCATATCTTGACAGGATAAGGCCAGATAGACTGAAATTGCCAGACATCCTACCCAAATAGTGCCAAAACATTATTTTGAGACCAAAACCATAAGAGGGCTGCATGAGCATGTCTTGCAAGATATATTGAGTGACTGAAAGGGGTTTCACCTCATTTGGGTGAGAAAATTGGGTTCAAAGCGGACTTTAGCACTTTGACTGAAAAAGGCAAGAACAGCTGAAATTTGGGACTTTTGATATCCAAACCAAAATCTAAGCATACCATTGGGTTACTGACATCAAGGGGAAGCTGTGGGACAAATCTGGGGTCAAACAAGCCAAAAAGACATCCTACGCGTAGGATGTCTTATGAGTGATTGGGGACTCCAAACTGAATTCTGAGTATACCAAAGTGATTAACAACTCAAGGGGAGCCTGGGCTTTGAGTTTGAAGACATTCTGATGAAAAAGACATCCTACGCGTAGGATGTCTAATGCAAGAAAATGAAGCCAGACTTTGACTTTGAGCATAGTAAGGTGTTATATAGCCTAAGGCAAGCCTCCTAGTCAATTTTGGTCCAATTTGGAGTTGATTAGACTGATCAATATCAGCAACAGGCTGTGGGAACATATTTCTGACTCGTTGACCAGCTAATAGGTGTCCAAACCAAAAAGTAAAAGCAGGTGTAGGCTCAACACAACAAGGGGAAACAACAGTGCAAAAATCTAGGCAAAACACAGCAAGAGACATCCTACGCGTAGGATGTCTATTAGGGCCTACTGCAAGGAAACTTTGACCTGGCATAGACAGTGAGATTCCATTTGGCTTAAGGGTTCCATAACTTCTTTCAGAAGTGAATTTGGACCTTGTTTGCCCATTTGACGAAGCAAAGACCGAATTCAGACTATTTCGCGTAAATTGACCAACATCTGAGGGTAGTACTGTTTCAGATTAGCAAACCTAATCCAGAACATCAGTAGTGTATAAAATACAGTAGTGGTTGAGATTAACTCTCCAGTTATACCAATCATTACTAAGATAACCTCTAGCAGATAAATGCTTTGATTCGATTGTTGCCGAAATTAAAACGCTTGTGTACAGGTATATTCAGCAACAAAGCAAGAAGTTGTGCAGAAAGTGACCCTTTGCCAGGTGAGTGGTTGAATTTGTGATAAATTGCATTGATAAGTTTGATGAATTTAAGATCAAGAAGATACATTGTTAGAGACCAGAAGGTGGTAGGTGACCAAGGTAGCTTAGTGTCCACCGAAGAGAGTGTAACTCAGGCAGGGTTAGATCCGCTAGCACCGATTATTGAAGAAGGTAGTGATACTGACACTTTGTCAGAAAAATATTTCTTCATGATGGGTAGTCAACAGGCAGGAGGTTTCACCTATGATGGACCTATGCGACGAGGAAGCACCTCCCAAAATCCTTTGAGTGATTCCAAGCTCACGGTGATCTTCTTGGAGGGAACAAACTCGAGAGGGGCCCTAGTCTATTCTGACTATCGAGGACTCAAGTGCATTTGTATCGAAGAGAGGCCAGCTCAAAGATTGGAGATAACCCGAGTGTATGATGATGGAGATAGATTCCGAGACGAAAAGGGGAACCACTATTTAATAGTTAGTAACCCTGAAGATTACAACAGATATGGAGATAACGTGGCAAAAGGGAAAATGGTTTCAGAAACTCAAGGACCGCCACCAAACATTGATCAACTCGGAGCTATTTTTATGTATAATAAGAAAACAACCAGGGTTCCAACCTATAACGAGAATGTGGGAATCTACAAACATGAGAGCGAGGGTATAGTCTCTTACTTTCGTAGCAAAGAACCATACGTAAATGAATTAAGCAAAGACAAGGTTCTTTACTTATTCTCTTATGAAACTGCTACGGGGAAGGGCATAGTTTTTGTTGATAGATACGGGTGAGAATACCAACGTATTCTCCTAGAGGAGGTAGAGAGGACGTATGCCCCTGAGGAAGTGCCAAGAGCCACCTACACCCCAAGTAAGTCAACGAATCCTTTTCAGGTGAGTATGACGCTACCTCACATTCCACCCGACTGCAAGCATTCAACGGCCAAGACCAACCAGCAAATCAACCATCATTGCAGGCATGGCTTCGACAGAGTGCAACAATGGAACCAGACCAAAACCAAGAGGGTTATCAAGCCTCACAAGGGCTCAAGGATATGCAAGAACCACCACTCTATTCAAGGTATCAGGCAGAGAGTAAGCCAAAGACACAGGGGTCAACAGAGCCTGGAGGACCACCCATGGAACGAGTTCAAAGAGAAGAACCACCTCCAGCAAGAACCGTTAGAAATTATGGCTTAGGAGCACCAATGGGAGAGGAACCAGCCTATTACAGAAGGCCTGAGGAGTTATGTCGACTAGGACGGGGGGATCCAATGATGAGGTTTGTAGACCATCGAAGAATTAGAACTTCTTAAGTGCAAAAATGGGTAAACAAGAAATACACAGGAAGCAGAGACCCAAGAGATCATGTAGCAGCCTTTGTGCGTGTAATTAGAGCCAAAGAGGTGTTAGACTTTCCTACCCTGCAGGGTTTGAACTAACCCTAGAGGATGATGCTACCACATGGTTTGACTCTGTGGAGCGTAGAGACTTTGAGTCGATGGAGGAAGTGTTTGATGAGTTTATCGAGGAATTCTCTCAAAGGAGAATAGATCATAATACCGTCTCACAAATCCATAAATTCAAACAGAAAGATGGAGAATCTGTACGAAAGGCAGCCCTAAGACTAAAAAGATATGTTAAGTTCTGTCCTGTTGAAGAACTGCCAACTCAGTCGAGACTTATGTTGATATTCATCCAAGGACTAAGGAATGCAGATCTCCAGAAAGACTTACATATGAAGAGGAGCACGATGTTGAATGAGTTGACCAAGGAAGCTCTGTACCTTGTGGACAATTGTGCGGTCTACAAAGAAGGGGAGTTCAAGGACCTTGATGACGATTTGTCTTCACAGCAAAGTGGAAGCAAGTCTTTTAAGACAACACCGAAAGGAGAAGTAGCGGTAAACCAGGAGCAACTTGTAGATGAAGTGCTAAAAAAGATCAACTTGTACGCCAAACCCTAGGCTAAACATCCCAAGTGGTGTGCTATTGAACAAAAATGGACAAACCATGGGACCAAGAAATTTTATTATAACAAGGGATATGTGAGAGAGAGACCTTACGCTCCCCAAGCGCCAATAGCTTTCCCTCGAGTTCCACCGATGCCTAGATATCAAGCAGGCAACTTACCAGGACCTGTAGGTGTAGAAAGACCACAACCGGTGTTGGGGCAACAACCACCCCTACTAGGAATACGACCAGTTGGTATAAGATACACACCAACAGTAATTGAATCAGAGGATAAGGCTTTGGTGCCTATGCATGCATATTATGAAGATCCCAATGGATATGTGGCAAAACATGTCTATTATCCATCGAAAGAACCCTCGACGCTAGAACCATGGAGCATGATAGGGAATACAGGACCACCAACTGCTACACAGGCAACAGGAGAAGGAAGATATAGCCTAGATGAACGAACACTGATGTTCATAGCCAATGGAGGCATGGGCGGACAGAGACATGCTTACCAACAAAGAGGAGCTCAAGGAGCACCTCAACAACCCAAGGGACCCTGTTACAAGTGTGGAGGAGACCATTGGCTGAGAGACTGTCTTCAATATGAAATCATTAGAGTCAATGCGTATTGCCCAGAATGTGGAATTACTCATTTGATTCCCGATTGCCCTAAAAACCCAAGCAAAGGAGCAAAAACGACCTTGAATATGTTACAAACAGTGCCTTCCAGCGGAGGATCGGAAAATGAAACAATCATACCTATTCAGGCGGTAACACGAGCCCAAGCCCAAAGAAGGACGAAAGAACCCATAGTTGAAGAACCAAAAACCGATGCCCAAAGTTCAGAAACGAAAGATCAGAGAAGCACTTGGAAAGCTAGAAAGGCGCGTAGGAAAGCAAGGAAGGAACGAGAGCAAACAGCCCTATCCGAGGAGTTGAAACATACCAAGGACAGATTGGAGCGGTTGGAGGATCTAGCTAGCTTAAGCTCACACACCACAGCAGCCATATCACCCAAGGAAATAGCAGAGCCCAAAAGTGCAGGATCAGGAGGATCTGTACTGGCAGACAAGGTAAACGAGCAGTTGGATGCGCTTCTAAAAGCTTATGAAGCTTGACTTAAAAATAACCAAACCCAGGAGCAAAGGTGGATGACTTATCCATATGCAGAAATAGAAAAACAGAGGTGGGATATGTGTAGAAAGATGATCGAGACGGCTCAATCATCGATGGAAGAACCGCTGGGTAAACCTGAAAATTGGCATGAGGCACCAACGCCAACCCCTATCCAACCAACTTTAGAGAAACATGTGGAAACAAAAAAAAGACTCACTAATGCCTATGAGTCCAGAGGAGAGCCTATCATAGTGCTAAATACCACCGATGGGGCAAGTGACGGGTTCCAGCCTAAAATATTGGCAGAAATGGGTAAGGACTGTAACGGTCTAGATGATCTGTGGAAGCAAATTCGTGAGGCCAATGAGGCTAATAGGATGAGTAACCACATGAATAACACGAGAAAAGAAAAGAATGTGATCTTACCTCCTATTGAAGAATTTGAGGCAACGTCGCAATTGAACTTTGAGATACATTCACAAGGGGGAGACCAAGGATCAATTAGTTCGGGGCACAGCCAACCAGAAGTGAGAGCAAGTCGGAAGTGAGAGCAATCCCATCTCAAATACTTTCTTCTAACAAGGTGATGGATTCCCAAGGATTGATTGAGTTGTTATCCACTCCGGTGGCATGCACAATCACGTTAGCAGAACTACTAAGGTTAAGGCCAAACATGTGGACCACAGTAGGAAAATGCCTAGAAAAATTTGGAGTGAAAGACCCCACCTAGAAGCTACAAGAAGGGATCAGAGAGTTGGACAGGCCTCAACTAAACACTAGGCCAGTACCATTGAATAAGGTTGGAGAATATTGCGAAGGAGAAGATGAAAACACCACGCTACCAGTAGAATTCCAAGGAGTAGTTTCCAAAGCTATTCTTGATAGTGGAGCGGGGGTTGCTATCGCCACCAAAGAAATCTGGAAAAAATGGGGAAAACCAGCTTTCAGGGCTACCAGAATGAAACTGCAATTGGCAGATGGGTTCATGGAGAAGCCTCTAGGACTTTTAGAAAAAGTAATTGTCACTTCGTGCAGAATCGAGTATGAGCATACATTTGCAATAGTCGATTTCAACAAAAAGAACAATTATGAGATCATCTTGGGACGACCATTCATGCGACAATTGAAGATGGTCCAAGATTGGGGTTATGACCATATATACCTCAGACATGGCGAGACAACAACTAACATACACCTGAAAGACCATAGTTACAAAGATGTGAACCAAACACCTGTGGAAGAGTGGGATTCGGCTACAATAGAAGGATCAGAACTACCAGCATGGTTAGGGCAACCAAAAGAGCTATGGATGTGCGGAGCTTCACATTGTGGAAGCTTAAGAAGAGAGGAATGCGTCTTAGAAAGAGCAATTGAGGACAAGGAGCATATTCCGGAACCTTTCCCTGAAGATGCCTTGGAACCTCTAGAATGGGAACACATACTAGCAACATTGGATGTCTGTACCATTACCGACAGTCCAACAACAAAATTTTGCGATAAGGATGGCTATGATGTGTTACCCTATTACATGGTAAGCATTATACGAGAAAAAGAGACGGTAGAACCACCAGAACAAGAAGAGTTTTACAACTCCTCTGAACACTTGGAAGTAAATGATGATGCAGATAATGAGTGTTCAGACACCTCAAGTGAGCGTGGAAATGAAACCGAGAATATCAAGTTTTATGATTTTGCTAATCAACACCCTAGACGCCAAGAACGCTATAGGAGGAAACAAGCAGGAAACAAAGCGAGAGAGAACCTGATGCCCAGGATAAAAGGTAAAACTCACTATTTGATGCTTGTAAAAGCAGAGGATTGTGTAAAAGATCAAATATAGGGAGGAAATAAAACCGAAACAAAATCGAAAAAATCTCAAAAATAAAAAAAAGAAACAATAGAAGACCAAGAGTGGACCAAACTGGAGCGTAAACAGAAATACCAAGAACTGAAATGGTCTTTGAGAGAGATATGGACTATTGAATAAGATAGTGATGGTAAAGGGGAGTCAGAAAAGGGGAACATGAATGCACCATCACACTATGGGAAATTTACTATCCAAAACACAAAAATCATCATGACACCAACAGTCAGGGAAAGAACCAACCAAGAGTCTTACGATGGGCCTGAAAATGCAAAAAAGATAGACCTCGCAGAACCAGGTGAAAAGCCTCAGCCGGTCTATATAGCTAACGATTTAGAGCCTGAGGAGGAAGAATAGCTAACACAACTTCTCAAGAAATATAAAGATGTGTTCGCTTGGTCCTATAAAGACCTCAAAGGAGTTGATCCATTGATATGACAACATACAATTCCTTTGAAATCGGATGCAAAACCTAGCAAACAACGTCCTTATACATCTAATGACACATTTGCTAAACTAATCAAAGAAGAGATTGATAAACTGATGGAAGCGGAATTCATCTATGAGATTGAACATACAGATTCGGTGTCACCCATTGTGGTAGTTCCCAAAAAGAATGGGAAACTGCGTGTGTGTGTAAACCTCAAGAAGGTGAATGCAACAACCATAAGGGATAATTATCCCTTGCCAATCACAGAACATGTACTCGAGCGAGTGGCCGAGAAACAGGCTTATTCCTTTCTGGATGGGTTTTCAGGATACAACCAACTGGCAATAGCAAGGGAGGATCAACACAAAACAGCGTTTACCACAGAATGGGGGATTTATGCGTATCGAGTTATGCCATTTGGCTTAACTAATGCACCAGCCACTTTCCAAAGGTTAATGACTCACACATTCAAGGAATACCTAAGAATATTCTTAGAAATTTACATGGATGACCTGTGTGTACACTCTCTTCTACGAGAGGAACATATTGACCATTTGCAAAAGGTCTTTGAAAAGTCCAGGACATATCGAATCTGTCTTAACCGAAAAAAGTGTGTGTTTATGGTTAAGCAAGGACGAATCTTAGGACACATTGTCTCAAGAAATGGCATAACCACTGACCTGGACAAAGTCAAAGTCATTATAGACCTACCCAGGCCTACTAATGCGAAACAAGTGCAATCCTTCATGGGACACTGCGAATATTATCGAAGATTCATATACATGTATGTGGTTATCGCACAACCTCTGTATCGTTTGCTAGTCAATTTCGAGTGGACCGAGGAGTGTGAAACTTCATTCCAAAAGCTGAAGGAAAACCTTATATCAGCACCTGTACTAAAGGCACCAGATTGGGAAAAGATATTCCATGTGCATATTAATGCTTCAGCATATGCCATCGGAAGCATTCTAGCTCAACCTGGAGACGGAACAATGGATTTTCCGATTTGCTATGCGAGCCGACAGTTAAACAGTGCAGAAAAGAACTACACAACCACCGAGTGGGAAGGGTTAGGAATGATTTATGCTGTAAAGAAATTTCGGCATTATTTGCTTGCAAACAAATTTGTGTTCTTCACAGATCATCAAGCTCTTTTGTACCTAGTAAATAAACCTTGCAATACAGGGAGAATCGTACGTTGGTTTATTATATTGCTAGAATTTGACTTCACAGTGGTGGTCAAAAAGGATAACACCCATCTACGAGCGGATCATCTTTCAAGGATACACAACGGGGAATCTCCTGAAGGAGTAGATGATGACATACTAGATGCTTATCTTTTCAACATTGAAATGGTACCCAAATGGTCTCAGGCAATTGTTAGCATTCTTTCCTGTGGAAGTAGGTTTGATAATATAGAATGCAGATCCAAACAACAAACAATTCGACAAACAAAAAATTCCAGTTGATAGCAGGACAGCTGTATCATCTTGGATCGGACCTAATCCTACGATTATGTATAAATCCGGAAGAATTCGAGTGCTACCTTGAAGAGGCACATGTCCAGGGTTGTGCATTTCATTGTTCAACAGTGAAGACACACCAGAGACTGAAACAGTTAGGGGTTTATTGGCCAACTATGTATGCGGACACACATACTTATGTTACCGATTGTACTATATGTAGTGCCAAACGACCAGTGGATCACACAACTTTGTTTCAGGTAAACATAGCACCTGCATGGAGTCAATATATCATTGACTTCTTAACCACCAGGACGTTCCCTGAGAACATAACAAGAGCACGGGAAAAAGCTATAGAGCTGGAAGCTCGTGACTTTCAGTTAATTGGGAACCAACTCTATAAGCGGGGAAAGGACAATCAACTTAGAATTTGTGCAAGTGAAAGCGAATACCTGTTGATTCTAGAACATGCACATAGCGGAATAAGTGGAGGCCATTTTTCGGGCGATAAGACGGCAAAAATTGTCTTAACCGCAGGAATTTGGTGGCCTACATTGCACATGGATGCTGAAGAGTTTGTAAAGCGTTGTGACGCATGTCAACGCACCAAGATGCCAATAAAAAAAGATGAGATGCCATTACGGCCAATGATGGGAGCAAGAGCATTTGCAAAATGGGGCATTGACTTTGTGGGACCTATATCACCCCCTGCATATCGCACCCATACCCAATATATCATTGTGGCTACGGACTATCTCACAAAATGGGTCGAAGCCAAAGCAACACAAAAAGCTGATGCACGCACCACGACACAATTTTTGTATGAGAATGTTTTTGTACGTTACGGGTTACCAATAGAAATTGTCAGTGACCGTGGAACACATTTTCTCAATGAAGTCATTGAATACCTGCTACAGGAATTTATGGTCATACATAGGAAATCCGCACCATACCATCCACAGGCCAATGGGCAAGCTGAGGCCACTAATAAAACACTATGTACGGTTCTCACTAAAATAGTGTCAGAATCAAGAACAGATTGGGATCAACACCTACACTCAACACTATGGGCATACAGGGTAGCTTACAAAACATCAATCGGAACAACACCATACAACATGGTGTTTGGCCTAAATGCTATACTACCCATAGAGTTTTTAATTCCAACTCTATGAGTAGAAAAAAGCTTAGAATGGATAGGGCATGAGCTCTCTTCAAGAATTGATGATCTTGAAAAGCTAGATGAACTCCGCTTACGAGCTATCGCTTCAATCTATGCTAAAAAGAGAAGACAAAAAGAATTTTTTGACAAACATGTGCGTACCAAAGAGTTTAAAACAGGCGATTACGTACTTGTTTATACCTTGAAGCAACATGCCAAGAAACTTAAAAAGCGAGGGATGGGACCATTTGTGATTAGTGATCTATCATAAAGTGGAGCTGTCAAGCTTGCTACATTAGCAGGTGAAGAAATGCCAAACTGGATTAGTGGATGTCGACTGAGGCGGCATCATCTACCCCTCACACAGGAGATGCTCCAACATATTCATCAAGAAAAAGAAAGACCGAAGGAAAAACAGAGAGTACGAGAAGAAGCTCAAGACGAAGCACAAGAACACATTGCAAAAATACTGCTTCTGCGACAACAACAACAAAGTGGAACACCATTGTGAATCAATGCAATTCGACTGACGAAGTTGAAGGAGGAAACAATGGAGCCAATAATTGCGGTCAAAGCGGGCAACAATCAAGTTGAATCAACAGCATTGCTTGATTCGGGTGCTCAAGCAAATTTGATCTCTAATGGATTATACCAATAGCTCAAAGTCACAGGTCAACTTCATCCTACTCTTCAAGTGCTAGAAAGTAGCACATCACACCCGTTGAAAACATTGGGATGGACTATATTGCATGTACAGATACATCAATCTATTTACCCACACAAATTCTATGTGGTGACAGATGAAAGCACACAACACCCAATGATGCTGGGGCAACCTTGGCAAAAAGCATACAATGTGCAGATAGATTGGAAAGAAAAGGCGGTCAAAATTCAACATGCACATGAACAACAGGTGATAGCTTCTTCTCAGCAATACAAGCATGATCAACTGCAAGCCATGCAATCACTGGAAACAAAGCCAAAAGCACAAATGCCATTCAAGAACTACATGATACCCGAAACCACCATTTAGGTAAAAGCCAACCATGCTAATTACAGACATATGAAGTCACCGGCCGCAATGCAAAGATCTAGGTTACCAACACAAGGAAAACAAGTATGGATGTGGAAGGATAGAAATGCCATGGCAGACAGAGAACAATGCAACAACAAAATTCCAACAAAGCAGATGGTTCAACCACAAACCAAGGGAATAAAATAGATATGGATCCCAAAGAAAATGCTTTGCCATAACCCAAATTCCACTCACATTTGGATACCAAAGCAAAAGCAAAAGGAACTCCCTTCAATACAAGAAACAACGGAAAGCAGACATCTGCATTTCAAAAAGGAAACCCGACATATGAGGATGCCAATGAAAGACAAACCAATGGCAAACAAGAAAGTGCCAAATCATCTACAAAAATCGGCAGCAACAAAATACCAATGGAAAGCCAAGGCCATACGGCCCATAGCCATTACATCCCAGCCCATTCTATCCTTAGAAACAGCTACGACTCTATCATCAGTTTCGGCAAAGAAAATCCCGTTTGCAAAAAAGACAATTAAACAGAGAGCAGTAGAGTTACAATTGTTACTTGCTAGAAAGCAGGAAACCTCGACGGCGAATGCCAATAAGCAACTTGCTTATTCCCATCTATTGCACAACATTATTTTTTCCATGCATTGACAGAGAATGCATAAAGTAGGGCCACATTAATCGGCCAGGCATTAGCACAAATTTTTCAACCTATGCACGTCACATACTCCGAGGCGAAACCTTGTCGTCCGGGAGGACTCCGGCTAGGAGGGGGGGAGGCATTTTAGAGGCACTCTCAAATGCGGAACCAATAACAGAAATAGTAAAAAAGGGCACGATTTTTCACTATTTTAAGGGTTTTTGTTTGATTGCAAATTTTTTTGGAGTAACCCAAGTACATATGCCCTTATACAGCATGAAGCTACAGGTATATGGGGCCAAACGCCAAATCAAGACCCTAAGTGTGTGTATATACGTAGAAATAGCCATTTTTTCAGGCAAAATATTGGTAAAACGGAGAAATCCCGGCCATAAAAATTGCATGTGAGTGTATATAATGTGTTGCGGTGATGTTTGTGATTTATTATGATTGTTGGGGATTTTCTGGGTTTGATTTGCTATTTTCCTTTTAATTTTGCTAATTTTCGTCAAAAAAACTTCAAAAATACAAAAAGCAGGTGAAAAACAGTTGTAATGAAAAACAAAAAATATAGTGATGATCAGTGACTATAGGACAACCTATGGTATAGTGGGGGTGCAATTATGAGACTGGAGCGGAAAGCGTGTTTTGGCCAGATTTTGACCGAAATGCCAAATTTCTGGTAAATAGAGCAAATGGAGTCCAAATCAAGAAATTTTTGAGCCTAAACCGTATCTCGCAAGAAGATAGGAGCACATGTCAAATTTCATGAAAAATGGTTCGGGGACCTCCATTATAAGAAATTTTCACCCCATTTTTAGCTCATTCTCACTATTGACTTTGTGGAGAGAGCTCCTGCCACCTAGAGTGGATCGACCTTCCAGCAGCTTCTACGACGCGCACGACTACCCGACGAGCTCCAGACATGAGAGGTAGGCTCACCACCTTGAGCTTTTCGCGCATGTTTGTCATTATGTCGTGAAAACTAGCGCAGGGGTCACACACAAAGCGGGCGGTAGAGACCTACAAGTAGAGACGGCAGCCTAACGGCTAACCCGAAAGCAACAAGACTTCATCGATAGCTTACCCTAGTCTAGGAGACCAATCCTGGATAGCCAAAGGCAGTAGGAAACCATCGAGAAAAACCCTAATTCCCAGAAACCCGCAAGAGGCCACCAAATGGGAAATCGGCGAAACGGCGACCAAATGCTACCAAAATTCATGGGTAGGAGCATCTCGATATGCTCGACGAGTCTATATGACCCGCATGACCAAAAGGTGACCAGAAGCGGCACTAAACTTTAGAAACGGCATCAGACACACAAAGCGTCAAATTGCACTTACGGCCAAACCGCAAGTCCGTTTGCCACCAAACTTCACGAGCGGCTTTCCTAGACCATCAACAACCAAGTCCTATGGTGGTAGACCACCACAAATCATCACAGGTACCACGGGTGCTTCTAGAGCAAAAAATTACAAAATGGAGCTCCGGTGAAGCCAAAGTCGACAAAAACCATACGGCAAGGATCCCCAAGGGATCGGGAAGCTATGGAGACCAACATCAAGAAATTTCATCGCCAAAAAGCACGCCAAAAGTCAAAAATGGCTAGGAGGCTCTAAAGTCCACACAGGGAGTTATACTCTATCCATTTGACTTTTTTGTTGAAATTAGGCTCAAGAGGGACTTAGGGGAGCAAAGGGCAAGCACTGGGAGCACCAGCATTGAAAAAATCACCAGGAGACATCCTACATGTAGGATGTCTCAAGGGCACTTTTTGGCACAAACTCCAACATTTTTTTTATCATGCACATGTTCTGAATGACATTTACAAGCCATACACCAAGTTTCATCACAATTGGACCAAGTTTGACTTCATATGCATGGAAAAATGCAAAGTTACGGCATAGAGGCAATAATGGGCCAAAGACCAACCAAATCTTGTCCAAATCCCATGAAACTTGCACAACACATTCACCAACACATCAACAAACAATCTGTGTTGTCAGGTAGAAAAAATGATGAAATAGACATCCTACGTATAGGATGTCTAATTGACCTTTTTGACATGCAATGGATGTTTTATCATTCCAGATCAAATCACCTCATCATCAGGAGCCCATATATCAAGTTTGAAGCCATTCTAATCACTTTTGACCCCCAACACCCTCAGGATACACTTTTTGAGCCCAAAAACACCTCACAGAGCCTTACAAGCATCAAATCCTGTTTAAATTCAAAGCCAAGAACATGGCCATGTTCCATAGGCCAAGGAAAACCCATAGAACAAGTTTCATGTCATTTTGATGAAAAAGACATCCTACGCGTAGGATGTCTCCAGCATAAATTTAGACTTCTGTGCAAAGAATGACATCATGGGAGCCAATACCATGGTGCAATGAGCCCTTATACTAATTTTCAACCCATTTGGACATCAATTGCTACCTATGATGGACATTCTACCCAAATTGTGACCTAAAGCCTGAATCAGCCCAAAAATCCACTTTTTGATATCCAAATCCAAATCCAAGCATATAGCCATGTTCCATGAGCCTTACACTACCTGCATGTCAAGTATGAACCAATTCTGATGAAAAAGACATCCTACGCGTAGGATTTCTAGATGGAAAATTTTGGCCAAAGTTGCACTGTGAGCACATGCACAGCTTCACAAGTTCCTTTTAAGCTTTATTTTCAATTTTCAAGTCATTTGGATAAGTAAAACTCAGTTTCGCAGCTAATATGGAAAAAACGCTAACTTCGGACTACTGAGTGCAACAGGATCTATGGCGGCCTCGAAGTCACCGGCAAAGAGGAAAAGAATGACCATCAAAGATTATCTGGACTAAGTGGAACCCTTTGTCATTCCAAAAGGAACACTAAAGCCCACCAGCACCTGGATACAAGAGGATCTGTTAGAGTTGAATGACAGAAAGATCTACCAGGGAGTGTTCAAAGACAATGAAGGCAATGTCATAGAGCTACCAATGCTGCCAAGAGAACTCAACGAGTTTGTACGAATCAAGATGGCAGGCTACTTGGAGAAAATTGATCTCCACAACTACGTCGAAGCAATACCGGCAGAAGTGGACATCAAAAGAGTCAAGGAGTTTGTAATAAGCATCAAAGAGGATGGAGTAGCAAAGGTAACAGATTTACAAGGCAGACCAGATACAGAGATAATAATCACTGAGCGGGTTGTAGCCCATGCACTAGACCTCTCCAATGAGGGAGACAGTGTAACCAAAAGAAGGGATGAAGTCAAGGTGTACAAAGAGAAACGGCAAATTACACCTTTGAAGACATTGCCAACCCAAAGGTGGCAATCATGAGCCAGTTATACAACCAGTACTTCCACATGTGCACGAAGAGGCCACAGAAGTACAAGATGCCGCCAGGTGCAATTGCCACAACGTTTACTTGGGCAATGACAAAAGGCACCCCAAAGATAATCAACTATGTGGCATACATACATGACAGCTTAGTAAAGATGGGCAACAAAAAGCCAACCTACATAGTTCCAGGAGAACTGATCACCAAGGTGGTATATGGGGCACTACACGCTAAAGGAAGGTGGCCTGATCCCCCATCTCAAAATGATTGGCTGAGAGTAAAAGAAGACAAGGAAGATGAGCCTCAAAGGGCACCAAGGGTGGCTACGAGGTTGAAAAGACGGCTAGAGCTAGTTGAAGAGGAGCAACTCGAGCAGAAGAAAGTAAAGAAAGAGTCTGCTCAAGTGCCGGCCAAAGAGACAAGGTCACAAAAAGCGGCAAGACTAGAGAGGCTGATGGAGAGTTTCCGAGCCGAGAGAGCCCTCAAGGGTGATTTAAACGAACTCTGGAAGCCATCTCTTGAGTCTATGTCCGGATCATCAAGAAGAGTGCACAGGGACCGCTTTGAAGATTATATAAAAAATTTTGAGATTCTTGATGCTGCAGTAGAAAACATCCCCCAGTCCCTTTCACAGAGGAGGAAGTAGAGCAGATAAGGCAAAAACTGCTAGATGAACAAGAAAGCCAAGAAAGAGAAAGAAAAACAAAAGTAGACAGGGACTTAAAGGGCAAACCTGCAACTTTACCAGCCAGTCCTAAACCCAGCCCACCGCCCTCACCACCTCCTAGAAGCCCTCCACAGGAAGATAAGGAGGTTGAGGACAAACAAGAAGAAAGGCAAGCAGAGGAGCAAGAGCAAAGGCAGGAACCTGAGCCAAAAGAAGAGGCCAAGCCTGAATCTCAGCAAAAAGGATTAGATGAAGCCTATTATGCATTTTTGGACCTGCTAGCTGCAGGCTATACGAAGGAAGAAGCCGCCACATTCGCATTCGACTTGGCGAGGACAGGGCTAAAGAACAGATGCAAGGCATCAGGCTAGTTGAGCTAAAAGAAATTACTGCCGACACGGTAGACCTGCACCCACCCTCCAATGACTGGGACGTGGTGATGACAAAGCTAGCCGGATTGAGGGCACAATGCATGGCTTCAGAGAAAGAACTGACAACTCTCAAAACCACTGAAGAACAGATCAAAAAGGAAGTAGATTCTCTGCAGGCACAAAGCCAAAGGAAAAGAAGAGAGAAGATGACTTGCAGGCCAGCTTGGCAGCTCTGCAAAACTGCCAAGCAATGGAAGACGCAAATGAGACAACAACAAAAAGAATACAAGAGGCTGAAGAAGAGTGTCAGCAGCTCAGCAAGTCATTGCGAGATGCTGAAAAAGAGCAAGATAATCTGACGCTACAACTGGCAGAAGAAATGAAAGAAGTGGAGGCTATGAGGAATGCCAAGGAGAGAGCAGAGATAGAACAAGAAGCAAGCCTGGATGAAGTCCTTGAGCTCAAGGACCAACTAAAAGTCAAAGATCAAACCATCCAGAGGCTGCGAGCATCACCTGCTAGAGTCAGAGCTACGAGCTCGACTCAAATCATTTCCGAGAGTCAACTATATGAAGAGCAAATGTAGGAACTTGAGAAGGAGATGACTCTCGAGAAAAAGCAGAGATTGATGATGGCTGAAGGTTCTATAGTAATGCAAACAAGAATGGAGGAGGGCCAAAAAGCCCTACAAGAAGAAGTGGAAAGCATAAAGATAAAGCTCGAGGAGGCGGAAAGAGTAAACACTGAACTTAATGACCTCCTCGTGAATATGGGCGGAGAAGTTGAAAGGTCACCAAGGAGGAGAGGCAGTAAGCTAAGGGCCAGCCACCAATGAGGGCATCGACCTCGACAATGTGGCAGATCCTGTGGACACACCTATGCAAGAGGAAATCATAGCAGGATCCTCTCAAGAGCCACAGGATCTAACACAAGAAGAGGAGGAGAAATTACGTAAGGCAATAGAGGAAGAACTCAGAGAAACCACGAAGGAAGCCTTGGAGTGGGAGCAGAGGGTCTTCAAATCTATGAACATTCAGAAGATCGACGCCAGCAATCTCAGGCGCGAGTGGCTTCAACCCTCTCTCCCATATCCATTGCTAAAATATGAGGCAGCTACAATAAACAAGCGGATCAGAGAAGAGCCAGATGTACCTCTCTACAATGCAGACACCTCAAAGCCAGAAGGAGTTAACTTATTGTGGATTCTCAGCCAAAGTGGAGGAAGGCTTGGCTTACAAAGTACCCACAATACCTAATCCACTTGGTAGAGGAACCTAAACATATCAGAGGCAACCTCAGCTTCTATCCTCTACCAAGGGTTAGGACGTGGAAGGCACAGGAAATTTTGCAAAGAAGCCAACCCACTTGGCTGAACTACCCAAAGCTTCCGGGCGTGAAGGCAGGTGAGAGAATAAGTGTCCAATACATGGTGAAAACCCTAACGGGCGCCATAAAGTTGTTCACTGACTCACCTGACCTACATGCATTATGATGAGGAAAATCTGCAGAACCATCTTAGCAGTGTTCGAGACCTTCATGCCAGACCAGGTGACCGACAACATATTCTTCTTCCAAGATACATACAGATGTGCTTATGATCTTTCAGGCAGCCTTCCAAGGAGGTGATATATGCGCTGTATCAAAGAATCATGTTTCTACCATCCTATCACCTCCAAGATTTGAAGAAGCATTCTATACTGGGTTCTTCACCATGAATACAGACATCTTTGGCCCAACAATGCTGAACCTACATGCCAGGTACGAATCACTGCTAAAGATGCGAGAAACAATAAGATGAAGAAGTAGATCAAGGCCATGTCGGGGACGACATGAGCAAGGAGGAGGGGAGTATTAGAAGCTGGACACACCCCATGACAGTAACTACTCGGAGGACTATAATTTTTTGTAATTATTCATTCATTGAGGAAAACTTGATTTTTCACCTTGAAATTATTGGGACTTACAGAAGTTTCCAGATTGTATCCCAGTTTTGATAGTTAGATTGAGTAGATGGTTGATTTTGGAACTTTAGGGTTTGAGAAATTGTAAGGTATATATACAACTTTTTGACCTTGATAAAAAAACCTTTTCTCATTTTTTAAACAAGTTTTGAAGTCTGTGAGTGAGCGTACTGTATACGAGAGAGAGAGTGTGAGCTTCATCTTGACACTACGTGTGCTCTGGTGGTCGGAATCAAGTGCAGAGGAGTGCAGCGTGTTGCCCCCGACGAGAGCTACGAGCCGATATCTACATTGCGTGCGTACGATCCGGTTTTGCGAGCTCCTTCTACGAGTTTCATTGGGTGTTTGGGTGAGCATACGTTATCCGATTTTGCATTGCAGCATATCCACACGCTCACATTGAGTAGAACTACACATTAGGCACTTTAGATTTTGGAAACGAAGACCTGCAAATTTCGGCCAGACATCCTACGTGTTTCTGCACCAGGTGTTTTGGGTTGTGATTTTGGTTCATAGACCTTAGGGAGAGCGACCTATTGGTATTAGTAGGGTCTCCCTTCAAGTTCTATGGTGTTTCAAGATTGTTTGATGGATGTCCGACTCTAGAAAGCGTCGTAGGAAGTTCCCTCTTGTGCACTCTTGAAGGCTGTGACTTAGACAATTGGTAGAGACCTCTGTAGGAATTAGTTAGGAGTCGGTCGAGTGTAGGTTGACACCTTATGCTTGCTTCCACACGCCTGCGGGTCGAGCTTCGTCCTTAGTTGACATTACATGTTAGGTGAGTTCTCGCTGTGCTAACGTCCGTCACGGCGTATTCGTCCAACATAGATAGTTGGACAGTGCAAGAAAGAACTACACAACCATAGAACGAGAAGGGTTAGGTATGATATATTCCCGTAAAGAAATATAGGATTTATCTTTTGGCCAAAAAAATTATTTTCTTCATAGACCATCAAGCCCTCTTGTATCTAGTAAACAAACCTTGCAATATGGGAAGAATTGTCTGATAGTTCATCATATTGCTAGAGTTTCATTTTATGGTGGTGGTTAAGAAGTCAAAACACACCTTAGAGCAAATCACCTATGTAGGTTAACAAACGGAGAAGCATCCAAAGGGATAGATGAAAACATACCTAATGCATACCTCTTCAACATGGAGATGGTTCTTAAATGGTCTCAAGAGATAGTGACACTTTTGACTACGGAGGCGCATTTGAGAGGACAGAAGAAGACCTTAAGCAATCAACAAACAATCAGGCAAGGAAAAAACTTTCAGTTTATAGGAGGACGCGTGTACTATCTGGGTCTAGACGAATTTTTCAATTATGCATAAGTCTAGAGGAATATGAATGTTATCTCGTGAAAGCCCATGTATAGGACATAGCCTTCCATTGTTCCCAAAAAAAGGATGCACCAATAGTTAAAGAAACTTGGAGTGTATTGGCTGGATATGCATGTTGATGTACATAAATATGTCTTGAATTGTGCTACATGCAAGAACAGTCCACCTGTGGAATATGCCACATTTTTTCAGAAAACAATTACACCTCAATGGAGTCAATATATGGGGTATTACCTAACAACAAGGACATTCCTTGAAAACGTGACACGGGCCAAAAAAGAAGCTATTGAATTGGAGGCTAGAGACTTCACCATACTTAGAAACCAACTTTACAAAAGAGGGAAAGATAACCAACTAAGTATATGTGCAATGGAAAACAAATATCTACCTATCCTATAGCAAGCACATGGAGGAATTAGTGGAGACCATTTTCCTCGTAGATAAAATAGCTAAAATTGTCTTAACTAGTGGAATATGGTGGCCAACATTGCACATAGACGTGGAAGAATATGTTAAAAGATGTGAGGATTGTTAGTGCACCAAAGCTCCTATAAAAAGAGATGAGATTCCATTACGGCTAATGATGGGAGCAAGGACATTTGCTAAGTGGGGATTAGATTTTGTGGGACCAGTCTCACAACCTGTTTACAGATCTCATATGCCCAATATATCATTGTTGCCACTGACTATCTCACAAAATGGACTAAAGAAAAAGCCACACAAAAAGAAGATGCCAAAACCACTATACAATTTTTATATGAAAATGTCTTTGTAAGATATGGATTACCCATAGAAATTGTTAGTGATAGAGGCACACATTTCATAAATAAATTTATTGAAAATCTTCTTGAGGAATTTATGCTTATTCATAAGAAGTGCGCCCCATATCACCCACAACCCAATGGTCAGGCAGAAGCTAGTAATAAAACACTTTGCACAATATTGCCTAAAATTGTGACAAATTCAAGACAAAATTGGGACCAAAATCTACATTCTTCTTTATGGGCATATAGGGTGGCCTATAAGACATCTATTGGAACAACATCGTACAATATGGTGTTTGGTCTTATTGCCATTCTGCCTATCAAATCCTTAATCCCAACCTTGAGAGTAGCTAAACAATTAGAGTGGAGAATTCATGAGTTATCTCAAAGATTAGATGACTTAGAAAAGCTAGATGAGCTATGTCTTCAAGTTGTAGCATCTATCTATGCTAAGAAAAGCTGACAAAATGAATTATTTGATAAGCATGTATGGTCAAAAGAATTCAAAACATGCGACTACATCCTGGTTTATACCCCAAAACAACATGCTAAAAAACTCAAAAAGAAAGGGTTGGGACTCTTTGTGATCAAAGATCTAAGTGGGCCCGTCAAGCTTGCGACATTAGAAGGAGAAGAAATGCCTAATTAGATTAGTGAATGCAGGCTCAAAAAGTATCATATGCCATTTATCCAAGACATGCTTCATCAGATTCATAGAGAAAAACAACGAACAACAAAAAAGCAGTGGATTGTTGAAGAAGCACATTGAGGAGAAGCTAAAGAATGAATGGCTAAACAAAGGCTTCTACAATAGCAGCTACAACACGGGAAACCATTGCGATCAATGCTTTTTTTATAAATGAATTTGAAGAAGACAAAGTGGATTTGGCAATCACAGTCAAGTTTGGCAAAAATCAAGTGGAAACCACCACTCTACTCAATAAAGGAGACCAAGGAAAATTCATTTCCCTCAGCTTATATAGACAGCTTGGTCAAGAATCAAAGGATACAACAAGAGATGCAAAGCTATACTGACCACTAGATCAAAGCACTAGGGTTGGTAACCTTACTATTCAAATAAAACAATATGTCTACCCACACAATTTTTATGTGGTATGAGACCACCAAAAACAACACCAATTATTGTTGGGACAGCCATGGAAAAAGAGGTACAATGTTTAAACAGATTGGAGCTTTAATCTAGTACAAATTCAAAATGAAAATGAGAGTCAAGCGGTTCCCTTAACTACAGTAATAGGAACAGGGCCAACAATGAAAAAGTTGATTGACAAAGGCAAACAACCCTTGCATACATGAAGTGTGTAGTGGACTCCCAAAGTGTTGCCACAAGAACTAGCACCTCAAAAAAAGGTGACATCAACATCACCCACATAAAAAATGACAAAAGATCACAAGGGACAAATGCACAACAAAAAGAAAGAAAGATACTCAAGGACAAGTTTTGACCAAAGCAAGTATGGGTCAAAAAAGATGTAGCATGTGCACAAAAATCAATACACATATACAAGCCGGCTCAGACTCAGGCACTATCTCAAATACCCATACGGTCCACTCATGATTCTGTCGCAAAAGTATGGGTACCAAAGAGATTAGGTCAAGCTCAAAACAGTAGGAGCGTATTTGGATTCCTAAGCAAATTGTGTTGAAACTCCCTAAGAGGTCAAACCAACAAAAAAATCACCCCTTAGCAACTCAATAACCAATATAGTCAACAAAGAAATTATGGGTACCCAAAGAGTTATATCAAGCACAAAGAGATTAGTTGTGGATATGGATTCCCGTGGCAACCCCACAAAGCAAACATCAAAACCATATGATGGATAAGGAAGTGCAAAAACAACAAGTATGGTGGTCAAAGCAACCAAATCAAGATACCCACACAACAGTCCAACCTGAATTTTTCCACATGCTTATGAAAGCTCGTGTTGTATTCCTATACCAAAAGCTATATGGGCCAAGATATATTGCTCCACCCACCTTCCACCCATAATTTCCATTTTGTCTAGGAGGACTCAGGCACGAGAGGGGGGAGGCATATAGAACCTATAACAAAAAACAATTATACATATTAATGGGCATTGTTTATCAATGATTTAAACCTTGTTGTGCTTTATTACGATTTGGTTTCTCATAAAAATGTAAAGTAATGCCCATAAATACGTATAAGGGAATCTGGTCATGAAACGACCAAAAGTAGCCCCATAATCTTGTATATACTCCCTATATGAAAGATTTTTCTATTTTATCTCTGAATTATATGGTCAACTATGGTAAAAAAACTTTAAAAAAGAACAAATAGACCAATTATGGCCTAAATATTTTTTATATAGCAAAAAGCTTATTTTCTTGATCAAGAATAAGCTACTAATTTGTGGATAACTTTGGGATAACTTTTGGCTTTATTTTGCTAAATTTTGGATTTATCGTAATTTTTAAGTACCTTTTAGGTTTTACTTTCTTAAAGTCTAATAAGAAATCAAGAGAAGAAATTCAAAATTTTAAGACAAATGATCAAACCACACCATGAAGAACTCCCAAAAAAAAAAGAAAATGGTAGCAAATTGAAGATGTCAAATTTTGACCTAAAAGCGACGGTGGCCTGAAAGTTAATTTTGACGTATCTGGGGTATACAAAGTTCAAACATGGAAATTTAAGATATGATAGAAGTATAAGGTATGCAAAAAAGGTGATGGGATCAGAAACCAAAGTCGTGGTCTGAGAGTACTAGGCACATATACTAACATAGGGGGAAACTTTAGCTCATTTGCCTACTAGAGCCCTGCGGGAGAGAGAGAATACCTACGAGCAAGCCGAATTCCAATCTTATGTATGCACGATACGATGGTCACCATGGTAAGTGGAGACATTGATAAGTTTTTAAATCTATCTAGACCATGTCTACGTATGCATAACACTAATACACTCACCACATGGAGAGATCAGGGTCACAGACACCGCAACTAGAGACTTGTTCACTACTACCACATGGGACCATAAAAATAGACATGCATAGCATCAAAGTGACCACCAAGGAATAGAAAATGAATAGGTACCACCCAATTAGGAACAACTACCAAGTGTCAACTACCACAATTGATGCCACTTAGGCCCAAATTAAGAACAAGTTGAACCCACAGGTGCATCCCATTAAGAGGACCTCAAGGAAGCCAACCACCAAATCCCTTCCATATTCCTTTCCATTTGTACTATTATTTGGACATATATAGATGATGGATCCCTTTCTTGAATGGTTGGGTCCACATGTTGGAGTTCCACTTCTTCTTCATCCGTCTTTGATCCAACATACTCAAAGCTAGTGGCCCCTTCATCTCTGACGTATTCAGGTTGTGTTGTCTTTTTTGCGTTGGTGGGCTTCATTGGTGTAGAAGACCCAGTCCCTTTTCTTCCCTTGGGTTGCTTGATAATTTTTTCCCACTTGTTTAATTTGGGAGCATCCTTTAATGCGTCTCTTTCTCCAACAAGGCAAGCTGCTAGCTTAGTCAATAAATCAGCTCCCCTAAGTGGGCAATGCCTATTTGACCATTACTTATTTTCTACCAATGCTATCATCCGGTTGAATCCCCACTTAGCCAAATCAATCAATACATTTATATGTTGCAATACTAGCTTGTGTAATGTAGAAGCGAGGGCCTTGTATACTTGGTTTGTCTGTCAAAGTGTATGTGTTGGTGTAGGACCCTCATGAGATGGACATTCCTTTTTTCCTTGTTATTTCTCCCTTGGAATTTGTCAATGTGGCCATTGATTTTTCTTCATCTACCTTTTGTAGAGTTGTGATAAGCTCATGGGCTTTTCCATAGGCTACTTGGACTATGGGTTGTGCAAGGAAGTCCTCGACTTCTATTCTTGTGATAGCTCTATCCGCATTTTGGGGTGTGTAAGCAATGGTGTTGAAGTCTTTGGGAATTTGTGGTGCCTCCCATCTTCTTCCTTGCTTGTCCTTCCACACACAATTGAATACTCTAAGACCATGTTTTTCCTAGATAGATTTGTTGACAAAACATGCCCTTGATCCCAAGATATTCCCATATTTACTTGGTAACTATCTTTATCTTCTAGCTTGTAAATGCTTCGGTGCTTTGTCTATTTTAGAGTGCTTGAACTTGTGTGTCAAAAGAAAAATCTCAGAGTTTAGTGTAAGATTTTAGTCATGATAAGTCTGGCTAGGGTCATTTTTGCCTGGAGTCTTTTAACTGAGTACTACCCAATGGTCCTCTTCAGTGTCACATTTTGTTAGTATGGTAGCATTCTTGGTTGCCGATTTCCAAATTTCACTCGACATGTTGTGAAAATCCATATCTGGCTTTCTTTCTTCTTTTTGGTTCTTTGGACTACCCCCTTGATATGTTTCTAAGCTCATTTGGTGCTTCAATCCTCAAAAAAGGGTCTCATGGTAGTAGTTGTGGTAGATGACATTTGTGCCCAAATTGGGTAGTCTAGTGATACCATTTGGTTTGTCTTGCCATGTACTTTGCAAACATGCCCTAAATGCTCTAGTTGGCTAACTTTTCAGATCCATTCTTAGGGTTTTCCTTTGCTAGTGAAGCTTTTGCACTATTTTTTTTCCTTATGATTTTCTAATCATACTCAAGCTTCTCTTGTAGCTTCCTAGGACTTCATGTGAGCTTCCTGAAGGTTACACCTTGGACTTGGCTATCATGGCTATCTGTTAGGAAGTCGTTTGGCAAAAAGCGCACAAAAACTCTCATTTGATTTCTAATTGAATTTTTTTCGGGAATTTTTCCCTATTCATAGCTATTGCAGTTCCTTATAAGAGTTGGTAAGCTTTAGGTACCACAAAATTCTCAACTTCCCTTGGTCTCATCCAAGTTATGGTCATTTTCGATCTTTGAGACTAAGAATTATCTTCCCCTTTGATTTCTTGGTGGATGTGGGTCCTCTTTGAGTCAACTATGCACTATGAGGGTGGATCTGACCTATTGGAGCTACGGTATTGTTACCATATACATGTGGTAGTGATGTGTGTGAACACACTTAGGACCTTCGGGGCCTTTTTTCCCTCACTAGGAGGTGTTTTCCCTGTGCATTGTATATAAGCCCTGTATATATACCCATCATTCTAGGGTTATCTATCTTTGCATAATACACTCTCTATTGTGTGCCTTGAGCTTCCTTCATCTTCTCCAAGCTGTGTGTGTTTTCTTGCAACCCTTATTCTAACAATTGGTATCAGAGTAGGTTGCATCCTCTTGAGCTTATTTGTCAATATCTCTAGCACACGCCTGCTCACTTTCTTCAATTTTTGTGAGCTTTGGCAAGTGTTTGCAGGTCGACAAATATTATGGGTGAAATTGTAGAGCTTAGTTTGCTCAGAGTTTTGATTTGGGATGATTTTGGCCTCCATTTTCACTACATGCAGTATTGTGCAGGCTACTTTTTCATTTTGTGCAAAAGTTTGTCAGTGCCGTTTTCTGAATAACATGTCCCATACAACCTTCTACAATTTGTGCTATATAGCACGTGTTGTTTCCATCTGTTTCTCCTCTTTTTGGGTAGTTTTCACATCAAGTGAAACATTCACCATGGTTGACAACAACATAGATGTGTTCAAGATGTTTGTTGTTGAGGATAGGTTAGATGGGGACAATTACCCCATGTGGGCTTACATGATGTAACATGTCCTTGTGTCAAAGGGAATTTGAAACATTGTGCAGGGCATTGCTGTACATCTTGGTTCTGAGTATGTAGGCGATGTTGAGGATGTTGCAGGTTTTGGTGGCACAATTTTTGCTGCCAGAGCTGTTTTGCCTACATCCGAGCAAGCTCATTGGGATGTAAAATATGCACAGGCTCATGCATTGATTATGTTGTCTATAAAGCACACTATTACTCCTCATATTTGTTCAACAAAATTTTCAAAACAGGCTTGGGATATTCTTCTTGGCTTTTATGCAAGTTGCAATGAGGCAAAACTTGCATTGCCGCGTAAATGGCTAGAGTCAAAGATTATGCTTGAGGAAGTTGACATGGAAATTTTCCTTACTGGTGTCAAGGATATCAATGAGCAACTTATTTTTGCAGGTGAAGTCATTTCAGACAATTCTTTTGTGCAAATGTTCTTGATACCTTGCTAGATTCTTACTAGACCTTTGCTAGTACTTGGAGACATATGACACAAGGAAATCCTAAGTTGTCAAGTTTGATGCATTATACACATTGCTATTGCAAGAGTCACTTTCCAAAAAAAGAGGACTAGACAACGTGCAGTTGAACTGGCCTTTATTGCTGCTCAAAGAGAAGGTGGTAGCAGCAATGTAGCCACTTCTCATGGTCCTTCTACGAGTGGTAAATCACCTATTCCTAATGCTTCTGCTGGGAGAAATTCATCTAGGAATTATGGTGATAATGGCAAAAAGAATATGCATAGCCATTATTGTAAAGCTAATGATCATTTGATAAGCAATGTCCTATGTTGAAGGCCAAAGAGGCTAAGAAGAAAGAGGCTAGTTCCATTGAAAATTCTGGTTCCACTACAAATGCAGCTATTGTTGAGTCTTTTGTGAAAGAAGATTGTGATGCTGATGTTGATGCAGAAAGGGCTTTTAGTGTAGAGTGCACTTATGATCCTAATATCCATGATGCCTGTTTGTCAGTTGCTGCAGATGCTCAAGTGTTGGTACTTTTGATAGTGGTGCTACAAAGCACATTACCTCTCATCGTGACTTGTTTACTCTCTCGAGGATGTCTCTCATGGGAATTCAGTCACTTGTGCCAGCAATGGCTCTTATTCGATCAAGGGAGTTGAAAAGATTGTGGTTACTGGTGTAGATGGCAGTTCTTTCACACTTGTTGATGCAATGTATATACGTGGGATCAACAAGAATCTTTTGTCTGTATTTTCACTTTCTAGACTTGGTCTTGTAGTCAAATTTGTGGATGACAGATGTACAATAAATTATCTCATTTTTGGTGATATTGTTGCATATGGCATTTTATGTCGTGGTCTGTATAAGCTCACTTTGTATGACAAGTGTGGGAAGAATTTTGCAAATGAAATTGTAGATACTAAGGCTATTTCAGATGTCAAATGTCTTTTTGTTGGTTATAGTGCTGAAAGAAAAGGTTACAGGTTGTATCATCCGCAAACAAAGCGTATCTTGGTCTCACAGGATGTTGTGTTTGTGGAAGATTTTGTTCAAACCTTGCTGTAATGTACTAGAGATAGTAATGCAAGCTCACATGACATTTATGACACTTTGTTGCCTCTTTTTAGTGGTGGAAGTTTGAACGTAAATTCCAATGAGGCAAATGTATGGCCTATGGGGTTTTGGAAAATGTTACAGATCAACCTATTACTGATGCATATGTACATGATGTACTTGATGAGGAAAGGGTTGAGAATGAGGAGACTAAATGTATGCCTAAATGGCTGGTGTATGCTTTGTGTGATAGTAAATTGGATGCACCTTTGTCTCGTCGTACTCCTTCAGGTTCTCACCATGCATCTTATGCATCACATTTTTATGCTTTGTTGGCTGTGTCTAGCTTACATTATGTTGAGGAAACTCTATCTTTTGATGAAGCACATAATTCAAAAAATTGGATGGCTGCCATGCAATCAAAATATGATGCATTTATACATAATGACACATGGACTTTGTGTGATTTTCCTCCTGGAAAATAGGACATTGGTACAAAGTGGGTTTATAAGTTGAAATGCAAGCCGGATGTTGAGATTGATCACTATAAGGCTCGACTTGTTTCAAAAAGTTATGCACAACAAAAAGGCATAGATTATGCAAAGACTTTTGCTCCCACTTGTTGTATGACCACTGTGTGTTTTCTATGTGCATTGGCAGATCATTTTGGTTGGGATGTACATCAGTCAGACATTGTTACTACCTTCTTGAATGGTGACATATTTGAGAAAGTTTATGTAACGTAGCCTCATGGTTTTGTCAAGAAAAGACAAGAGGATAAAGGGTGCATATGTAAGAAAGCTTTGTATGGGTCGAAGCAATCTCCTCATGCTTCGTATGATAAACCTGACACTCATTTGGTCAAACAAGGCTTTCGTAACAATCCAATAGAAAGCACATCGTATGTAAAGCGTGAGGGTGATGTACTTCTTATTGTGGTTCTCTATGTGGATATTTTGCTTAACACTAGACCAAATGAGAGACATATTGCTAAATTGAAGGTTGATTTGAATGCTACTTTCAAGATGAAAGATTCGGGGCTGTTGCATCATTACTTGAGTATACAATTTAAGCAGTGTGATGGTGGTATTGCCTTGTGTCAAAAAAGTTACATAGAGACATTGTTATGTAAGTTTGGACTTGAGGATTGCAAACCTATTCACACTCCCATGGAAATAGGTTTGAATTTGAGTCTTCATGATGTTGGTGATCTTGTTGATGTCACTCTTTACTAGAATGTTGTCGGTTACTTCATTTATGTATGCAACACGAGCCCACATATTTATTTTGCAGTCTCACAAGTCAGCAGATTTATGCATAGCCCAGGGTCTAAGCATTGGCAGGCTCTCAAGAGAATTTTTTGCTACTTGAGTGGCATTTATATGTTGGATTTTTTATCCCAAAGGGGAGATCATTGCCACCATACTTACATGCTATTTTGGATTTAGATTGGGCTGGTTGTTTAGACATGCGAGTGTCCAAAAGTGGTTTTTGTTTCATTCTTGGTAGTTCATGTATATCATGGTTGAGAAAGAAGCAACCTACTCTGGTCACTTCTAGTTGTGAGGCTGAGTATAGGAAAGTCTTCACAACTATGGTTGAGTGTGTATGGCTCAGACGCCTTATGGATGAGTTGGGTGTTGGATAGAACACTGCCAACACTATCTACACCGACAATCAGACCACATTGGCAATTGCGAGGAACCCAATTTTTCATGCTCTCACAAAGCACATTGAGGTGCATTACCACTATGTCAAGGAGAGGCTCACAGAAGAGATCAACTTGGCTTATGTGCCAACGCAGGACAAACTTGCAAATCTTTTCACAAAGGCGTTATCTTGTGAGAAGTTTGAAGCTTTTTGCAAAGCTTTGGGCTTGCTCCCCTTTGTGGACTGATCCTGTCCTCAAGGCATGGCACGCCCTTGTTCACTGCATCACTCCTAGGTGGGATTTGTTACCATATAAATGTGGTAGTGATGTGGGTGGACACACTTAGGACCGCCGGGGCATTTTTTCCCTCACTAGGAGGTTTTTTCCCGGTGCATTGTATATATTTCCATCATTCTAGGGTTATCTATCTTTCCATTGCACACTAAGTAATACACTCTCTGTTGTGTGCCTTGAGCTTCCTTGAACCCTTGTCTTCTCCAAGCTATGTGTGTTTTTATGCAACCCTAATTCCAACAGGGTATCAGATTTCCCCCAATTTCGATCTATGTGGCAGCAAAAACTGCAGTAGCTGCCATATGTGTCATTTTGGACCAAAATTGCTTCAGTATCTTCCTCATGCCTTTGTGTACCTAATGGTGCCCTGGTCTTGTCCTATCAACATGTATCTTGCTTTTGATAGCTAGCTATTTTTCTTGTAGGAGCTTGGCACTTGGTTTTTCCAGGTTTGAAGTGTCCATTTGTTGTGTTCATAGCATTTTTGGACTCCCTAGGGGTTGTTTAGCACACTAGTACTCTTAATTTTCCTGAGATCGTCATGTGGCAGCAACCACAGTAGTAGCTGACATCTATGATCAGACCTTATGAAATTGATACTTGCTGGTTCCTCTTGATATGAAGGTCCCTCTTTTGCTATGCACCATCTTGTGAGTTGGGTCTTTGTCCCCTTACCTAAGTTTTTCCTTTTTTTTAAAGGTTTTTGGCATGTTATGATATCCTTGGTTTTTATGATCAACTTCAACTCTTCCCTGCATGTTCCTTGCATGTTTCTTAAGATTACCATGGAGAAATTCTTGTCTGTGGACTTAAGATGTAGTCGATGCTAGGAAATATGACGTAGCTAAGTAGATAATTGAGTAGATTACTTAATGGAGAGAGGTAATTTTCACACACAAGAGATTATAGAGTAGAGAGAGAAAGAGAGAGTACACACGATATACGCGGTTCACCCAATGTGGGCTACGTCCACGGGAAAGCAGCCATTCAATGGCTTTAATACTTTAAAACAAGAAGTAGGTTACAAGGGATTATACCCTTTTGGAGCTCCCACCTTGCTTCACTCTCACCACCTCACATCCACCTTGTTGCATCAACTTCACACTGTGTATTGTGTGTCGAAATGGCCTCCTTTTATAGGTTAAAAGGGCTTCCCTCTCTCATGAGAGGCAGACATGTGCAGCCGCCCTTGTGTAGATAAGTCCCAATCAGACCCTCCAATCCGCCCATGTGTGGGTGCCCTTGAGAAGACAAGTCCGCTTTTGAATTCGGCCACCGGCCATTGACTTCCGACCATCGGCCATTGACTACCGCCACCGACCAATCGATCGGTCGTTTTCTAACCACTTTTTGGCTGCTGTCGAGCCATAATATTCCGGCAAAAAGGAATATTCTGGTGAAGCCAGTCTCGAGCTTGGGCTCGAGACTGGGTGTGAAAATTTTGGTTTCCGACGAGTGCTTTTTATTTCCCGATGAGTTATTTTCTTCACGCACGATGGCTTCTCCTCATAATGGGGGCTTACAAATGTGCGTTTTTAACACAGAAAATTACAAGGGGTAAATCAGGCTCCATACTTAACAGTTGATCGTGACTTGTTTGGTGAAAAATGCACAAGAAATACACATTTTTCCTTATCTTGATTTTTGGACACCTTTTTGCCTGATAATTCCCGACTTTGCACTGTTCTTTGTCAATTTACCAAATTCTGTCTTTTCAAACTGATCTGCCCCAAATCTATCTCTATGTTATGATCTAGTGGTCAAATTCATTTTGGCTTGTTCTTGGGGACTCGTCTTGGCTTGGGGAACCTATTGGACACTTTTCTTATGAGTTTGGGATGGGGGGAAACAACCACAATAGCTAACACCTAGACCTATTTTTAATGAAATTTTATGGGTGGCTCCCACATGGCTTGGCGGTCATTTTGATGCTATGCACCTGTTATATGGACATGTAGTTTGTCAATAGATCTAGTTTTTGCTGGCTGCTTCACTTTTAGCTAACCCTTGAAGTGGAAATACATCTTGAGAAAACAAGACAACACCAGGAGGAAATTAAGAGGGACGAGATCCCACCCTCACAACTCACACTAGAGAAAATGGCTAAGAAAACAGTTTGGAGGAGGCCTATGCTACGACATAATTTCCAATGTCATTCATAAAAGAGACCAGCCAAGAGCCAAAAAGAAAGGACAATCAATAACTATAGATGATCAGCTAGAGGACTTGCCAAAAACGCAAGAAAAATCTATGAAGAGACTGATCAAGAACAGAGAGCTAAAAATGAACAGGTATCAAGTGAAGATGATCAGATTGAAGTCTTGTAAAAAATGCAAGAAAAAACCTCAATATGGCTAGTGTACCTCTCTCATCAGAAGCACAAGACCAACAACAAATTTTATCAGCAGTATCCAAAATACAAGAAATGTGGAGAAGACATCAGAAGTCAGGGTTCAAACCTTTGCTTAGACACTCCCACAAAGAGGCTTTACACAAGGACACATCAAAACAGAAAGTTGCAATACCATATGAACCAGCTATCATGCTAAGTAAAAGAGAAGATATCAAGGAAACCATTGAATCAACTCAAGTGCTAGCAAAAGAAGCAACAAAAGAAACCGCCCCCAAGGACCGGTCCTACAGGAAGCTATGTCAAATTTGGCCAAGGAAACTATGATATTAAGGCTATCTGACGAGATGAATAGAGAAACTATGTAGATAACCCTCAAATACAACAAAGAAGAAAAAAACAGTGTTGATCTAACTCTGGCAGTGGTGAGTATCAAGTACAAATTAAACAAAGCAGAGGCTGAGAACAAAGAGTTGTTCAAGACCAACACCATTGTAGTGGAGAACCTGCAATGAATAGATGCCCAGATGGAACACATTAATGGAGAGCTTGCAAAGTATAAATAGCTCTATGAGAAGGAGGTGATGGACATGCAAGTACAAGAAATTATATTCCAAAGTAAGAAGCTTGCCCTAGGTAAAAAAGAAAAGCATTATCAAAAATCTCATCAAAGCACCAAGGATTTTGCAGCATTGGCTTAAAGGCAAAGGGTGTCTATTGACGTACTGAAAGGCCGGATAGCTGATCAAAGTCGACATCTAAAGGCATTTATGGAAGACCCAATGCTTATCCGTAGAAGCATACAGAACAAACTGACGGTTATAAGAAGCAGATTGCATACTTGCAGCAGGCGCTCAAAATCTCATAGATGACAAAGATAATATTAGAAGAGGCACTTCACACCAAAACAAATTCCATGGTAGATGAAGAGCAAAACAAAGATGAAATAATCAAGATTTTGATGAACAAATGGAGGAGCTGAAAATAAGCTTTTAAAGATTGAACACATCCAGAACCTCCCTTGGAGATAGGGCAAGAATTTGAAAGCATAGAAGAAGAGACAAAACACGGGTAAAAAGAGCTTGAAGGCCTGGTAGATGTGGGTACTTCAGTTGAACCACAAAAAATATTGCTAGAGTACTCATATCTACCAGAGGAGCACTGGAAAGTGAAAAAGGAAGTTGTGTGGCCAGGAACCTCCTCTACAAACACCATTTGTTAAAATCAGATCTGTTAAAATATATCACTCCAAAGAAGTTACGAGAGGAGGTACCTGAACCAGAACTTCCCTACCCACTACTCAAATGGCTAACAACAAAAGAGAAAAAGGAGCTATTGCCGACAATTTTGTCTGGTGCTGAGGGTAGCTATAACAATGCATATTTATCAGAGTGGACTACTAGATCAAAGAGGCAAGTCCAAAATGGAAAGTTAGATTCATGGGGGAGAGCAAGTGGGTAGTAACAGTAAACTCTTTTGCTCCAACACCTTTAAATAGACCCCACATATTCCCCAATCATCAAAAAAGATGAAGGTGGGATGACTTTTAGTAGCTACTTGTTTCCCACCCTACGTGGCTCAACTACCCAGTCTTCCCCAAACCAAGAGAGGCACCTTCACTCGCATACATGAGGAATGAAAATAAATGATCAGTTTAGTTTGAGGAAAACAAGATATTGCCTGCAAAATGATGTTGAAAATTTGTTATATGCTCACTACCTGTATCAGTACATTCAGGATACAGAGGCCACAAAATTTAAATGGACTTCATTCTTGGAGGGTACAAAGGTCTCATTTTCAATCTTAATGATAGCCCCAAGATGAAGGTCATATACGGCCTATTTTTCAGGATCATGTTCCTCCCAAGACACTACATGCAAAAAATTGAAGAAGACTTCTACATAGGCTGCTTTGAGATCAACTCCACAATCTTCATGCCCATATGCAAGGATTTGCGGCGGCTAATTTTTTTAGCCTATACCCTCCATGAAGGCAAAAACCCACTAACAATAATCTACAAGCCTCAGGAGGAGAATCAGGTGCAGCAAATGATGTTGGTCTTCTAGCAATACATGGATGAACACAAGCAAAGAAAGCCCCTACTCAAATAGTAAAGAATTGTCAAGGACGGCAAGAAGCTGAGAGGGGGGAGTGTTGAAGAAAGGGATCCTCTCACGCCAGTTTTGAGGGGTCCACAAAAACTTATCCACTTACTTATTGAATTTTTGCCTAAGCTGGAAATGTAATTCATGAAGTAGGACAAAATTTGATTGTATCAAAATAGATTTGTACTCGATGAGTGGCTAGATATATAGATCCACCACATTGTTGTGATACTTATCTCTTTCTAGCCAAAATACCCAATTTTAACCCAAGGTATACAAAATTTGATTGTATCAAAATAGATTTGTACTCGATGAGTGGCTAGATATATAGATCCACCACATTGTTGTGATACTTATCTCTTTCTAGCCAAAATACCCAATTTTAACCCAAGGTATATAAGCCAAATTTTTTGTAATAATGAGGGATTTAATAACTAGTGAAGAGCATGCCTACACTTGCGTATTCATTGCTCATTGTACAGGTAAGCAACATTGCTAATGAAACTTCTTGTACAAGCAGAAATCCATGAAGTGTTGAAGAGAAAAGCTAATAGAGGAAAGAAGAAGATTCCAAGAGACAAAATATGACAAAGCTAGAGATTGTTGGACTCACCAAGGAGCTAACAATCTATGCAGAGATATTCTCTTCAAGCCACAAATACCACCACTCAGTGAGAGGAGATCAAGAGATCAGAGACAGAGCAACAACAAGTCTCACCCAAACCACCAACTCCTCCTCCTGCTGACCAATATCAAGAGAGGAAAGAAGACCAAGAAGCAAACAAAGAGTCTGCACAAGAAAAGATGGAGTCACAAATTGTTAAATCATATCAAAACAAGCAAGATGAAGAACAAAGATCCCCTGAGCCACAACATACAAATATCATACAAAGAAGGAGCAAGTCCTTGAGAGCTCATAGCGGTAGGCAACCCAAGTGCAAAGAGAGGTACTACCTCTCTCAAGAGTGGAGGTAGAAGAAGCAGACAAAATCCTCAAGGAGTTTGATCTAGAAGATCATCTTAAAATGATTAGATTGTAGTTCAAATGCCAAAGAGTGGTTTCAATTTGCAAGAGCTGGATGTAGAGATGCCAAGGCAGAGACCGATGAGGAGCAAAGGAAATACTTGAAATTATGTGAGTATTATGATATCGTGAAGCACATGCTCTTGAATCTTATGTCATTCCAAGAAGTACCTGCATTCGCCTCCACATATTAGGATCTAAAGTCAAAGTATAGAAGGCAACATAAAAGGCAAAGCTGGCCAAAGAAAATCTACAAAGACAGATGCTTATGGATGGGTCAATAACAACCAACACTATAAGGGAGCAAGAAATCAAGGAGCTCCAAGGACAACTAGCAAAAGCAAGGGCATATTTGACCAGCCAGACAGAGAGGCACACTAAAGAGTTACAAGCTAAAGGCTTGGCAATCAGTACTTTGTAGTCAAAGGCTATTGTGCTTGCCCCACAAACACAAAAAAACAATTGATTGAATTTGAAATTACAGATCTACCCCCAATGGGCTTACCAAGCACATCATTTGGAGGAAACTTGCACAACTTTGAAGAGGAAATAGAATATATAAATGTGCGAGATGGACTGAAGAAATGGATAGATGACATGCCGGTAGGATCACACAAAGAGTATATGCTATATGAGCTCAAAGTACTCGAATTGGAAACACTATTAATGAAGTGGTAGAGAACTTTGGACAAAAAATGATAAACCTTCCATTGATGAAACAAGAAGCTTTATGTGGAAAAAGAATCTCTTTTCAACATTAAAACGGAGTGCAAAGGGAGACTACGAGGATGTGTCAGTTACAGTAAACCAATTGCTTCTCATCCTAGAGAGTCATCTCCTATGGAGAAAGATGTGGTTTGAGAAAAGTCCCTAGGATGAAACCACTTACCAAAAATGCCCCTTAACACCTATGATTTCCACTAGCAATCAAACCATCCACACATATGCATATGATCACAATACCTACCTCATTCTCTCACACATACACAAACCATGAGCAATCAAACAGGGTGTAATCCTCTCATCCAAAGCTCTAATTGCTTGGTTCGGCTTACATGCACACTCAAGGTGTTTTACATCCTCATATCCCTATGGATTATAGCATATAAATACCTCTTCTTTCAAGTCACCATGCAAGAATGTATCCACATTAGCCATGCACAAACCATTAGTAATCAAACAGGGTGTAATTCTCTCATGCAAAGCTCTAATTGCTTGGTTCAGCTTACATGCACACTCAAGATATTTTACATCCTCATATCCCTATGGATTATACCATATAAATACCTCTTCTTGCAAGTCATCATGCAAGAATGTATTCTTTGCAACCATCTCAGATATAATACCCAACCTTTTGCTATAGTATGCAAAAGTTGGTTAATATCTACATGCACACTCAAGATATTTTACATCCTCATATCCCTATGGATTATACCATATAAATACCTCTTCTTGCAAGTCATCATGCAAGAATGTATTCTTTGCAACCATCTCAGATATAATACCCAACCTTTTGCTATAGCCACTATAATTATTGTATGGACATTATCCATCTTGGCCATAGGGATAAATATCTCTTTAGAATCAATGCCAAAATTCTGTGCATACCCCTTGCTAACAATCTAGATATGTATATGCTCATTGAGCCATTTTCATTGTGCCATTTGCATTGTGCCATCAAAGCCTATCCCATGTCTCATTAGCATCAAGAACAACCATCTTCTCATCCATAGCCTGATCCCATATTGGCAGTAAGTAGGCTTGATAGTTCCATTTATGTATATTGGTGAGCAAAAAATTTTCATAAAATGTGCATAAAATTGGTTAATCTCCTAGAATTTGTGGTCCAAGGTCATTGGTAGGTGCCCAATTCTTTACTATTATCGTTCTCCACCTAGAGTCTTCATAAAGGGTATACCAAACTCAATATCAAGAATTTTCTACAAGATAATTAAATCACTATCATCATGACCTAGGCTCAAATTTGGAATCCTTGGGGAATCATCAACCTTGTATTTTCCTTTCCTTAATACCCATATGGCAAGCTTCTAGAACTTACTCTCTCATGCAACATGCCATTCCATGTATTCTCAGCAAGACTAGGTGACCCTTGTTGTCCACTTGAAACTTGTGATTGCACATCTACATTTTTTGTATCCACATTTTTTACATAGGGACATGATGACGTATATAAAAATTTTGTGTCAAGCATGTGTACATGTAAGGCAAGTCTCTTAGACTACACTAGTTGGCAGAGTACTTTAAGTAGGCTTTAAACGTGAACATGTGAGGTGCTACTTGTATATGAGTAAATGTTATGTAAAACCTATGTGAAGATCATATAAACATAATTTTGTTTTTACCTTTTTTGTTTTTGGGTCTCCATTTTTCCTTTTCATGCTATATTTCATCCTTGACTAGCCTTCTCTACTTATAGTTGTGCTATGTCAGTGTTTTGTTTGTGCCAATCTTGCACATAGTCATGTAAAATTTTGATTTTGGTCATGTTTAAAACTTTTTATAGAGATCATAGGAAATTTTTCTATTTTTAAAGCACTCCTTTTGGAGTTGTGGTTTGGAAATAGCTATAGTCGATTTCTTGCAGTGTATAGGACATGGTAAGCCATAGATACTTGGTTGTAGAGAAAGTTGTGGAAGCCTACATGTTTTTTGGGGTATGTAGTGAGGCGGTCTGGGGCGGGCGACAAGAAGAGTGGCCTCCAAGCACTCTTCTAGGCTCCCATGCTGCTCAATTGGGTTAGGGTTGGAAAAAACAACAAACACACAAACAAACCCGCAACCTAACCCTACACAAATTTGGGGCACCACCGAGTTTTGGATGCGAACTAGGACACGAGAGAGAGAGAGAGAGAGAGAGAGAGAGAGAGAGAGAGAGAGAGAGAGAGAGAGAGAGAGAGAGAGAGAGAGAGAGAGAGAGAGAGAGAGAGAGAGAGAGAGAGAGAGATAGTGCTCGGCTGCTTTGAAATGTATCGGCATGATCAAGCAAACACAACTATATATTTAAGAAGAGAGAGAAAGGGGGAGGGGTGCTTGTTGCATTAATACCTTCTTACAAATCTGTCATGACAAATCAAAGTGAGATTAGTATTTGTTCAACATAGCTTGCGTAAATTTCACCACAACACATCACAAGAAAAGCCACCCCAATCACTGTCTTAAGGCCAGGGGAGTCCTCTCCACCCTGTCGCCTTCTTACAGTATGTGGGATTTATGGCTAGATTGATGACAACACCATGAGACAAGCTATCAAGAACTTAACAAAAACACCAAGACACTTACGCATCATTGTTGTCCATTACTTCACGTTGGAAAGGAGACAAAGTATCCAAGCTTAGTCCAAATCCACCCTCCTTGATTCAGCAAATGTTTGGCTTACACTAGTAGGAGAAATGATAGATTTCCTTCTCTCAATGAATGATCACTCTCTCTCTTACAATGGCATAGAGTTCCCTTGCTAATCCCCTATTACAACATATGCACATGCATAAGACAATGAGCTTCCACTCAAGAGCTCCTTCTAGAGAGGTTGAGCTTGGCTTCTCAAGCTATAGCATAGTGCTCTTGCTTATGCTCCCCCTTTTTGTGCTAGCTACACCCTCCTTTTATAGCAATTTTGAAGGCTAGGTTATACTCCTCTAACCATGGGTTGGGTTAGATTTTCAGCAATTTATCTAATTTCTTTTGCTTGGAATTATCAAGAAGTTGGTGGGGAAAGAGAGAGGAGAGAAATGGAGGTGATAGGACTTTTCATAGTGGGTTAGTGTTAGTATAGTTAGTATTAATTTACAAATGGAATTGGATATTTACAATGGGAGTATCCATGTAGGATACAAATAAGAAAGAAAAACTCTTAAGAGGTAAGAAAAGGTGAATTTCTTACAAAAATTAATGCTCCAAGAGTCTTGAGTAGGGCCAATTTTGACACTTGTTGATGGTCCACTAGCTTTGACGGTACATTTTTTCCCCACTCTTGACCTTCCTTGAGAGACAAGGTAATTGAAGCTGAGTAATAAACCACCATGATGCTGTGTTTTAAGAGAAGAGGCTGAATTTTGTGGTTTTTTTGATAGATATGGGTAATTTGGAGGAGGAAAAAATGAGACTAGGTGGTCAATTTTGGAATGAAATTGTGTGTGGGAGGTATGAGTTCACCATGGTTTCTCTTATTCTTCAAGGTTGAGGAGAAGGTGAGTAGGGTGCAGAGAGGAGTGGTGAGAGAGGTGGGGATGATGAGTGGAGAAGTGTGTGTGAAAGAGGAAAATGATAAAGTGGAAGAGAGAGTGTGGCTGCATAGCATGGGAAAACTGGGGTTCACTAATAAAATCATAGCTCACAGCTAGTAGCTCAAAAAAATATGAAAAAATTTGAGGCAAAAGTTCAGCGCACGAGCTACAACTTTTGTTTGTATCACCTTTTCAAATTTGGAGAGCAAGTGAACTTTAAAAATTTAGCAAAACCGACCGTTTTTTTCCACTGCACAAGGTCTTTGTGGGGTCCTTCTTTGGATGATTCTTTTGAATACCTCCAAGAGTGAGCCCTCCATAGTGCATGTATGCATGCCACCTACCCTTGACCTTATTTGGTAGATCTATAATTGAAGATATTGTTGAGATCATGATATAAGTGAATAGTACAACTAAGAAAATCAAATATTGAGGGGTCTAAAAAATATGTACTTGTCATATATAAATAATATAAGTGGAAAAAATATAAAGAGGTCAAAAGAAATCTCTCTCATTATGAGGCTACCATAAAAAGATAAATATTTTTGGTGTTCTAATTTTTTAGAAAAAAAACAAAATAGATGTAGGAAGGGAAAAATCACAATAGTGAAAAAATATACACATAAATAAAACTAGTTTTTTTGGATTTTTGTTGGGGTGGAGTTACACCAAATATAAGAGAAGCTTACATGAAAAAATTTCTATATGGAATAAAGAGTATGAAAAATGGTAAGAAAAATTGTGGTAATGGTGAGACAATGTACAGAGCATAAATAACACACACCTAGGTAAAAATATTTAAATAAATACCAAAATAATTATGAAAAAATCTTTTATTTAGGCCCTATATACAAAGAAATATTTACATACGCATGGGCCATAATATACTTATATTTTTTATATTTTTTATTTTTTTGGCTCAACTAGCCCATTGCCTAGCTAATTGAGGGTTGTTTATTTCAGTAAGGAGATATGGGAAAAGTCCCCTAACTCACACGTACCTATATACAGTGAAAGGGTGAGGGTAACCACAGTGTTTGAGTGATTTGATAGGGGGGGATAACTCACTATGGCAATCACAGAGAGCCAAAAAACGGCTATCATTAGCCCTCCCCCAGGATGATGGTATATTCATGTACCATCATAAAGAATCTTTTCCAAAGAGAGTGCTTCAGAGTCCTTGAAAAGATCTTTATTGTTTGGCCCCTTGGAATTTTGGTTTGTGTTACACTCATGCTTCATGTAACAATACTTACATGAGACAGCGGCCTTTGGACAGATCTTTGGTAGATCCTTTGGTAGAAGGCGACTCAAATAGGGCTTCAAGCGATACCCGTTTACCTTCCTGGAGTGCCCTTTACCGTTCAAGTACATAAGCTGATAGTAACTAGAATTGAAAGCCTTCTTGACTATGTATGGCCCTTGCCATCTAGTTTCAAATTTGGCATCAAAACGATTATCGAGTCGATTGTCATACCTTAGCACAAGATCTTCTTCATTGATGCCTTTGTCCTTCAGTTTCTTGTCAAGCTTCTCCTTTGTCTATGTGGCTTTCCTCTTATAGCACTCGTATGCTGCTTCTCTTTTCCACTCAAGCTCGGCTAAGGTAAGAAGTCGATCCATCCATGCTTGTTGATCATCTTGTGCTGATTTTCCATGAAGTCGCATTGTTGGAATGTTTAGCTCAATTGGCTGTAAAGCCTCTTGACCATAGACCAAGTGAAATGGTGTGAACTCCGTGGCTTCCCTATATGTGGTTCGATATGCCCACAAGGCACCATCCAAGAAGTCATCCCATAATTTTGTGTTGTTTTGCACCATCTTTCTAATGATTCCTGCAATGACACCATTAGCCTTCTCCACCAAACCATTTGACTGTGGGTAGTATGGTGTGCTATGACGATGTAGAATGTGAAGCTCTTCACAAACTTCTGTGAGCAAGCCCTTCCTAAACCCCTGACCATTATCAGAAACAATCTCCAAAGGTGTGCCAAATCTGCAACAAATGTGATTGTACACAAACTTGCTAACTGTCCTCTCATTCCTCTTGCCACACTTTGAGCTTCCACCCACCTAGTCATATAGTCTACAGCCACTAGAATGTAGAGTTTACCATTTTTTGTCCTAGGCAGAGGACCCATAGCATCAATGCCCCACTTTTCAAAGGGTCATTTGCAAGCACTATTTGCCTCGGGCCATGCATCAATCTTCTATTTCCATTTATCTGACAATTGTGACAGCTTTTACACCAATGTTGAACATCCACATGCAAGCTTGGCCAAACATACCCCCAAGCAAAATCTTCTTCACAGTTGATTCTTGGGCAAAATGACCCCCACATGCCTCTTCATGCAAACCTTTTAGAATGGCTGGAATTTCCTCGATAGTTGGTACTCTTCTGCACACTTGATCCTTCCCTCTTTGATAGAGGAGCCTTCTAGGAAGAGATATGCGCTCGCCTTCTTCATGAGTCTCCTCTTCTGAGCTTTTGTGAAGTCTGGTGGAAACTCACCCTCCAAAATGTAGCCAATGATGGGAGCCAATGACTCCAATCCCTGGTACCTCGGTTGCTTCACAGCAGCCGCCACCATGATGACCTGCACTTCTTTCTTTACACATGCAACGGCTTGTTGTGCAAGTAAATCAGCATCTTCATTTTGTTTCCTAGGAATATGATATAATTGCACCTCCTCAAATTGATTAAATAGCCTACGGATGGTATGACTTTGGCCCTTAGTCTTTCATTTTTGCATGCCCAAATGCCTAAAATCTGCTTCACAATGAGAAGTGCATCCCCTTTTACCATGAGACGTTGTATACCATGGCCAATGCATATTTTTAAACCATGAAGTAGTGTGTCATATTCTGCTTCATTGTTGCTAGTTGAACCTGGTAGATTGACCTTCTCTTTCATGACCACCTCTCCACTTGGGTTGAGCAACACTAGCCCTCCCCTGCTTTCCCTGTGGCTCGACAAAAAGCTCCATCAAAGAACAAGGTAAAAGCATTAGGAATACTTTTTGGTGGTGGCAATGGTAGGGTCTTTACTTGAGGCACCTTAATTTCCTTCTCATGTACCCTATAAGTGAGAATCCCTGCCAATTGTGCACGCACACTATCTTCTACCTTGAAAGAGTATTGGAACTCTTGCAACTCCATAATCCACTTTGAGATCCTAGTACTAAGATTCATTTGAGATGACACCCAAGGGAACAAATTTTCTGCAGTGAGAATTACAAAAGGTTTTGGTAGCAGGTAGGATCTAAACTTTCTCACCGCAAACATGAGAGAAAGCATCATGAGTTCTGCTTCTGTGTAGTCTCTCTCCAAAGCATTCATGACCCTACTAGCAAAGTAGATGGGTCGCATCCTTGTACTGTGGGGATCTTGTTGTAGCAACACAGCACCAATTGTTTCCCTTCCAACACTAGAGCTAACAAAGAATGTGTACTCCCAACAAGGAGGCATGAGTGTTGGTAGCTCTGACAAAATGACTTTAATGTTACAAAAATACTCTTCAAGCTCATCAGACCATGCAAATTCTACTTGTTGTGTCAACTTTTGCAAAGGATGAAGCAACTCCGAGGCTAAGTGAATGAAGCGTGACATATACTTCACCTTCTGAATGAAAGAGATGACCTCCTTAAGACTCTTCGGTGATGGGAGCTCAATAAGAGCCTTTGCCTTTGAAGGATCCACCTCAATGCCTTTATAGGAAACCTTGTGACCGAGCAAGATCACTTCATCCTCACCTATGTGGCACTTGTCGGGGTTGAGTTGACCTCCCATGTCGTAGAGCTTCTTTAAACCTTCTTCTACCCTTTGTAGATGCAATGATTTTGAGCTATAAATACAAAAATCATCAATGAACACCCTAATGACTTTCCAAAGAATGCTTGAAACACCATGTTCATGAAACGTTGGAATGTTGCAGGAGCATTTGTCAGACCAAATGGCATGACTCTAAAAGCATAACAACCCCAAGGAGTGATAAAGGTTGTTTTCAATTGATCCTCCAATGCAATCCCTATTTGAAAGTAACCTGAGTAGCCATCACACACAGTGTACTTCTCATGACCAGCTACCTCATTTAGTATCTCATCCTGAAATGGGAGGGGAAAGTGATCTCTTTTTGTTGCCTCATTGAGTGGACGGTAATCCACACACACCCTCCACTTTCCATTTTTCTTAGGAGTGACAACAACGGGAGAGACCCACTCTGAATTCTCCACTGGATAAATGAAACCTGCTGCTAGAAGCTTTCTTACCTCCTTGAGTAAAGCCTGCTCCTTGATGACTCCTAGCCTTCGTAGCTTCTGAGCCTTAGGTGTGGCCTCTGGCTTCAACTCAATTTTGTGTTGAACAGCATCTACTCCACGCACATCGGTGTAGTCTTTAGCAAAAAGCCTAGGAAACTTCCTTAGCACACATTTGAACTCCTCTCTTTCATCCTTTGTAAGTGTTGTTGATAGCATACCTTCCAGCATCCCTTCATCTTGAACACCTTCGTTCTCTTGAGGACCTACCTCCTCCAAGACTTGACAAGAGGTCTCTTGGTTGCTTGGCTTAAACCTTACCCCCATGACTTCGATGGAAGACTCCTCTTCAGTAATGCTACCGCTACTTTCTTCTTCTGAAGTGCTATCGGTCCAACCTTCTTCCGTCTCACTTTGAGATGATTCTTCATGGAGCTCCTCTTGGCGTTGCTCCTTCATGTCAAAGACAACCTTCTTATGATTGTCATTCTTGCAAATTAATTTCCCACTCTCCCAATCCTGCAAAGCTCGCATTTTCATTAGCCATGGTCTTCCTAGGATAAATGGATAACCACTTCCCTTGGTCGACATAACATAAAAATCCACTGCTTTCTTAATGCCAAAGGCCTCTACAAAGACATTTTCACAAATGCCTACACACCTAGCCTTGCTATTGTTTGCCATCTTGACTTTGATTTCAGGTGTCTCATGGATGTGCATGCCTAGTCTTTGCATGAGTCCCTCTGTCATGATGCAAATTTGTGCACCCCCATCCACTAGACCTTTCCTAACCAATCTTCCTTTGATGTAACAGTCTAGCACCGGTGTAATGTCCTCATTCATTTCAGCTTGTGCAATTTTTACAACAGGCACACTCTCTTTTACCTTTCTCCTAGTGCTAACTGCCCTTGTTAAATCCCTCCTTACTTGTGGAAATAATGCAAGAAATTGAGGCCATGAAATATTAGGACCCTTACCTCTCATGTCTTCCAACAAGTTGTACGGAGCCATACCATGTCCAAGAGGGAAGTCTTGGAGGTTGATACGACGTCGAGTCCTCTTGGTTTCCTTGGTCTCCTTTGCCTTTTTGCCTTGTCCATGGTCACTCTGTGACGTGACTCCTTCTTTCTCTTTACCTTTCCCTCGGCCACGCTTAACGCCATTGGCTTCCATGTCAACCTCATTTGAATTTGTCACCTCTACCACATGCACATTTGGATCTGGCAAAGGTGGAACTCCTTCTACCCCTTGTGGAGGTGGTCTTGGTCCATTTGGCCTTTGTAGAAGCCTTGGTTGTTGACCAGCCCCTTCTCCTACATTCATCACTGGGTAATTCAAGTTAGGTCTCCCTGGCTCTCCACGGGGCCAAGGACAATTATACATCCCATGTCCAGACTCTCCGCAATTCCAACATTGCAAGACTCTCCTAGTTCGTGGCTCTCTCTCTTCTGACTTCTTTGCTTGTCCCTTTGGACCTACAGCTTGTGCAAGGTGAATTGACAGGCTGCTTAAAGATTCATTTAACTTCTCAATCACTTCAACCGTTACCTCAGGAAGCTCCCTAGATGTTGATGCTTGTGACTTACCTTTGGGTCTAAGAACTTCTATTGGAACCTCTCCCCTTAAGCACTTGAGTTTCCTATACTTCTCAGCAGCCCTAGTTTCCGCTGCATCAAAAGTAGCAGGTGCACCCGCCTCAACTTTTACCTTAAGGTTAGGAAAGAGTCCGGCTATGAACCTCTCCTTCTTTAAAAATTTTGCACCATCACCAGGGTTAGCAACATTTCGTATCCATAGAGCCCAAAGACGTAGAAACTCTTGCTTGTACAAGTAGTTGTCATCTAAGTCTTTTTGCTTATGAGAAACAATGTCTTGCCATAGTTTTTGAGTGTTTTGGGGATCAAAGAAGTATCTCTTAAAACGATTCAAAACTTCTGTGTAATTCCTCTTAACTTCCTCAGGCAAAGAGTCAAACCAAGTACTAGTATCTTTCCTAAGGACCACCTCAAACATTTCTACACGTTCTTGATCGGTTACTATCCTCTTGATACGGCAAGACATCTTGAAATTTGCTAAAAATAATTCTGCATCCTTTCCAGGCTCTCCAAAGAAAAGAGGATATCCAGACATTTGGCGTTGACTCTCCATTATTATGAAAGATTACAACACGAGTTACAATAAGGGATACAATAGAGATTTAGAACCACTCGCCTGCAAATGAAGAAGTAAGAAAATACCACTCTAGGTTTTCTTCTTCAGCTATCCAAGCTTCAATAAGGTCTCGATTTGTTTGATCAAAACAAAAAGGTTGACTATTGATGAGCTCTAAGAAGGGTTGAAATTCTTCAAAGCTAAGGCGATAAACAGAAATCTCTAGAACTTCATTTTCTGGATCCAAAAGAGCAACCACGTCCCAAGTGATAAATTGCACTTGCTCTACAATTCCCAACGCACAAGCGGTTTGTATAAAAACTAGATCTTCATGCTCGTCGAAGGCCGTGAGAAAGTAGCAATTGACTAGGAGCTCCTTTCCTTCGAGTTCCACACAGTCGGAGTGAGGCAACCTTCTCACAATTTCATAAAGAACATCCTCATCAAGTCCAATCAAGTTTGCAAGATTTAAAGACTCCACTTGTGCTACAAAATTCCTGGACAAAAACTCCTTAGGATTATGGTTAAATCATTCAAAAGCATAAAGAGATTTACAATGTCTCTATGAACAAAGTGTCATAGAAAGTAGAGAAGGATGAGAATTTATACAAATTTGCAATCTTCTCTATGCTCTCTTTATTAAGACAAGCTCTGAATAGCTCCCTATCTCCTTTGTTGAAAGCGAAAGGAAGACTATAATAAGACGCAAATGAGGGAAAAATTCACCAAATGTGAGTCTATGAAGCATGAACTCTGGCCGCAAGTTTCCTGAAGAGTCTTCCTCAATGGTGAAGTGCACTCGCCAAACGCCAAATTTCACTCTATTTACCAATCTTAGGGCACACACTAGTTGGATGAATGCGCGGTCTTCCTTAGTGCCCAACAACAAGAGGAAAATGGAATCCACGCGTAGGACCTTCCGTCTTAACTTCACCACCCTCTTGTTATGAGGGAGACGCCTTACTACTTGCTCCTGCAACTCAATTGGTAATAGAGCTAGATCTCTAAGGATTGAACTTTCACTGCACACACATTCCCAGTTAGAACAAATGATCGTTTTTTTGTTTCTTGTAACAACTTGGACAAAGAAAAAACAAACATACACACTATTTTGCCGGGCTGCACTTCATTTTAAAATAAAATGAACACATGTACATCAAAAGAAGTGTGGTAGTTGATGAGAGGTAAAATGACAGGGTTTGGTGATGCAAGAATTTCTCCTACTCTTTGGGCACCAAACATGAACACCATACGTTGTTGAAAATGGATTTTCCTACTGATTGCAATGTTTATACTAATGTGTGGAGTGAAATGGAAGGGGAAAACCTCTATTCTTGGGCCATTATCCATGGTCTATGCATGACCTAATGCTTAAAACAAAACAAAAATATAGATGTCCAAACTAAGGTCGTACCTAATAAGAGGCAAAATAAAAGGATTTACTGAAGCGTTTATCTCGGCCAACCTAAGAGGACCTAAAATTCTACGAATGACACGTTGAAATTGCAACTTAGTACTAACAATTATGTGTACCTTTTGCCTTGCAATGGGAATGAAGGGATCATACAAATTCTCGTGATTCATGCAAGGTACTTGATTATGCTAAAGGTTGAGCCTTCACAAAACATACACAAGCCTGTCCTCAGTGGGGGCACCAATTTGAGGCGGTCTGGGGCGGGCGACAAGAAGAGTGGCCTCCAAGCACTCTTCTAGGCTCCCATGCTACTCAATTGGGTTAGGGTTGGAAAAAACAACAAACACACACACAAACCCGCAACCTAACCCTACACAAATTTGGGGCACCACCTAGTTTTGGATGCGAACTAGGACGCGAGAGAGAGAGAGAGAGAGAGAGAGAGAGAGAGAGAGAGAGAGAGAGAGAGAGAGAGAGAGAGAGTGCTCGGCTGCTTTGAAACGTATCGGCAATGATCAAGCAAACACAACTATATATTTAAGAGAGAGAGAGAAAGGGGAGGGGGTGCTTGTTGCATTAATACCTTCTTACAAATCTGTCATGACAAATCAAAGTGAGATTAGTATTTGTTCAACATAGCTTGCGTAAATTTCACCACAACACATCACAAGAAAAGCCACCCCAATCACTGTCTTAAGGCCAGGGGAGTCCTCTCCACCCTGTCGCCTTCTTACAGTATGTGGGATTTATGGCTAGATTGATGACAACACCATGAGACAAGCTATCAAGAACTTAACAAAAAACACCAAGACACTTACGCATCATTGTTGTCCATTACTTCACGTTGGAAAGGAGACAAAGTATCCAAGCTTAGTCCAAATCCACCCTCCTTGATTCAGCAAATGTTGGGCTTACACTAGTAGGAGAAATGATAGATTTCCTACTCTCAATTGAATGATCACTCTCTCTCTTACAATGGCATAGAGTTCCCTTGCTAATCCCCTATTACAACACATGCACATGCATAAGACAATGAGCTTCCACTCAAGAGCTCCTTCTAGAGAGGTTGAGCTTGGCTTCTCAAGCTATAGCATAGTGCTCTTGCTTATGGCTCCCCCCTTTTGTGCTAGCTACACCCTCCTTTTATAGCAATTTTGAAGGCTAGGGTTACTCCTCTAACCATGGTTGGGTTAGATTTTCAACAATTTATCTAATTTCTTTTGCTTGGAATTATCAAGAAGTTGGTGGGGAAAGAGAGAGGAGAGAAATGGAGGTGATAGGACTTTTCATAGTGGGTTAGTGTTAGTATAGTTAGTATTAATTTACAAATGGAATTGGATATTTACAATGGGAGTATCCATGTAGGATACAAATAAGGAAGAAAAACTCTTAAGAGGTAAGAAAAGGTGAATTTCTTACAAAAATTAATGCTCCAAGAGTCTTGAGTAGGGCCAATTTTGACACTTGTTGATGGTCCACTAGCTTTGACGGTACATTTTTTCCCCACTCTTAACCTTCCTTGAGAGACAAGGTAATTGAAGCTGAGTAATCAACCACAATGATGCTGTCTTTTAATAGAAGAGGCTGAATTTTGTGGTTTTTTTGATAGATATGGGTAATTTGGAGGAGGAAAAAATGAGACTAGGTGGTCAATTTTGGAATGAAATTGTGTGTGGGAGGTATGAATTCACCATGGTTTCTCTTATTCTTCAAGGTTGAGGAGAAGGTGAGTAGGGTGCAGAGAGGAGTGGTGAGAGAGGTGGGGATAATGAGTGGAGAAGTGTGTGTGAAAGAGGAAAATGATAAAGTGGAAGAGAGAGTGTGGCTGCATAGCATGGGAAAACTGGGGTTCACTAATAAAATCATAGCTCACAGCTAGTAGCTCAAAAAAATATGAAAAAATTTGAGGCAAAAGTTCAGCGCACGAGCTACAACTTTTGTTTGTATCACCTTTTCAAATTTGGAGAGCAAGTGAACTTTAAAAATTCAGCAAAACCGATCGTTTTTTTCCACTGCACAAGGTCTTTGTGGGGTCCTTCTTTGGATGATTCTTTTGAATACCTCCAAGAGTGAGCCCTCCATAGTGCATGTATGCATGCCACCTACCCTTGACCTTATTTGGTAGATCTATAATTGAAGATATTGTTGAGATCATGATATAAGTGAATAGTACAACTAAGAAAATCAAATATTGAGGGGTCTAAAAAATATGTATATGTCAAATATAAATAATATAAGTGGAAAAAATATAAAGAGGTCAAAAGAAATCTCTCTCATTATGAGGCTACCATAAAAAGATAAATATTTTTGGTGTTCTAATTTTTTAGAAAAAAAACAAAATAGATGTAGGAAGGGAAAAATCACAATAGTGAAAAAAT